>NC_009045.1:0-600000 GCF_000209165.1 Scheffersomyces stipitis CBS 6054
GAAAAGATCCATACCGCAAGACGTGAAAAGATCCATACCGCAAGACGTGAAAAGATCCATACCGCAAGACGTGAAAAGATCCATACCGCAAGACGTGAAAAGATCCATACCGCAAGACGTGAAAAGATCCATACCGCAAGACGTGAAAAGATCCATACCGCAAGACGTGAAAAGATCCATACCGCAAGACGTGAAAAGATCCATACCGCAAGACGTGAAAAGATCCATACCGCAAGACGTGAAAAGATCCATACCGCAAGACGTGAAAAGATCCATACCGCAAGACGTGAAAAGATCCATACCGCAAGACGTGAAAAGATCCATACCGCAAGACGTGAAAAGATCCATACCGCAAGACGTGAAAAGATCCATACCGCAAGGCCCGTGCCGCTATTATACATCCGTGCCGCAACTATTAACTCACACCCCTTTGGTCACGTTATATCCTATTTGGGTCGCCTCATTTAACTTCCGTGCCTCAACCAAAATCTTGCATATTTGGTCACGTTATGTCCTGCCCGTGCAAACAACTAGTATCTCGTAAATTTTGTCACGTTATGTCCTATTTTGGGAGAATTTCATACAGGACTATTGGCAAAATCTGACGTAAGCATTTTACATCTGCAGCAATAGATTAGACAACACTCCGGTCACGTGAGTGGCTGCTTTTGGGCGAATCGATACATGTACCGCGAAGAATGTCGTATGTCACATTCCATCCTCGCACAAAAAACTGGAATACTTGTGAAAACTTGGATAAAAACACCCTACCTCAAAGCCTTCTCATACAACTGGTTGTCAATACACAATGGAGCAATCTCGACTAGATCAAACTTGTCCAACTTTTCGTACGAGTGACTACCTATTGAGGGGTATCAATTGTTCAGACAATATTCTCTTGACCTGTCGCTACTGTTCTGACCACCGATTTACCTATGGCAATGCTTTGCTAATTTGGTACATCTGCTAGACAAGACGCCCACCTGGTCTAATAGAATCCTACTGTTGATCATTATGTAATTCCATAAAAATCCAGGATATCCTACTTCAAATGAATCAATTGATGATCTTCATAATTATTTTCAAACTTTGGGGATCTCGCCATCCTTTTATACCTCTCAGTTCTCATTTTAGTAATACACGCACATCAAATGCGCTTAAATTGTTTCACTACTATATTGACTGTACATAACTCCCTATCAATCAATTCTAGTCATGTGATTCTAAATGGATAATCCTCCCTCCAAATTCACAACAACTCAATATAATACAACCCAATATAATACAATATCACATTCACATTAATCCTACGTCATGATATCCACAATAACTAACATTACATATCCATATTCTTACAATCTTAACTTTTCCCTTACCTTTATTACTTCTCTCAATTTTCTTGTGTGCAGAGATGTACTGATTGTCTTTCTGGAAAGAATGCGAAAAATAATATAAAAATACTAATTGCTGCAATAACATTTCTGTAAATAATTTTGTACATTTATCATTATTTGATTCTATAACAAATACTCGCATAGGTCACAGCTGCAAAATACATCGCAAATGGGATACGAGATGTATTTAAATCAACCTATAGAGTGAATTTGCACTTTAGGTAAAACTTTGAATACATTCGTTAAGTCCATGCAGCTATTCCAAGGGCTTGCTCAGGTGAGTCACTACAAGAGGCATCAGACGTTATCTTCTTTTCAATTACTGCTTCGATTTCTGGACTGGAGACAGGAGAGAAATGCATCCTAGGTATAGGATTAGCATTGACTATGCCCTCGATCTTTTTATACAATTCCGACGGAAGAACCAAATTAGTCTTGAATTTGGAGATGAGCCAGAATATCGACGTCATAGCGTTCAGGCATGCAAACGTATCCACACTATTCCTAATATATGTAAAGTCATTCATTGTGTCAGCCAAACCATTGGCAATTTCTAATAATTTAACAATCACGCCTGGACCATTATACTCAAATGCATTCGTGGGCAAGTTGCTGGTCGAAGTCAAGAAGTCGTAGGCAATAGTAACCGGATACTTTACACTTAAACAGTCATTCTCTTCTCGGTTGATAGATAGGAGTCCATTCTGAAAGGCAATGTGCCAAACAAGAGATCTCATCCAATGCTTAGAGAGTAACAAGTTGACCTTCTGGATATCTGTGGCCATAGTCGTTATCGATATGCCTTTAATCCCTTTATCTACATCCACCACCCAACCTTCTGTGATGTTATTAATCGGCAAGTAGAAGAATTTCTCGAGGTAATCAAAGTTACCACTAAATGTGTTATTGCTATGCGAGGCACTCATTTTTTCAAAGAATAAACGATCAGGAACAGAAAATATTCTAACGAGTTCAGTGAACCCAGTCAAGAGATCAGAATATTCCTCACCATCATACATTGGGAACGGTATACTAGGATCTAGAATGATTGGCAAGCCAAACTGTATACACATAAATCTCTCTGTGACCAATAAAAGATAGTATATTTTCCGCAAACGATGAACTTCAGCAGGAGGTTTTCCCAAATAAGTAGCTGCATCCTGTAAACGCATGATTTGGGCCATAGAAATAGCCTCTCTCAAGTATGTGATTCCAGCAGCTTTTCCTCCGCTGTTGTTGAAATAATAAATACACAAGAAGAAAGAAGTTAACAAGGTCTCACTCGTTGGATTGAGAGAATGTTCATACTCATTTCGTATTCTGAGAGCCAATAAGGCGTAATCTCGAGCTTGGATTCCAGAAGGGAGCTTGGATATGGTTGAGCTTTCGCTAATGAATGTAGTCTGTTTGGAGATAGCAGCACACAAGGCTAAACATAGGGCATACGAAATAGAACCTTCTTCATAGAGATGTTCTCCCGGCGAGATAGTTGAAAGCTTAGTCACAAAATCTGTCACTGATAATACGGGCCACATACTGTAGTACCATGTTTGATAAACCTGAAGACATGGAAGTAAAAGGTCCATCGGAATAAGTCCCTTTGTAACTGGTCTCCTAGGTCCGAAAAAGTTGGATGAAGTTGTAGGAGGCAGTTCTATTGAAGCGAATGGAAAGTATTCAGTATTGACTGCCAATTTATCCATGGGCTTGGTTGGACCTGAAAAGAACTGAATCGACTCCGCTGGGAAGAAATGCTGATCCAGGAGCTTCTTTGACTTGGGCCCAGACTTCTTTATTATTCTGTTATTGGTGCAAGGTATTCCATCGTTGAGACAACGAGCACAAGGTCTAGAATCCGAACATTTGATCTTTCTAAGAGCACATCCGTCGCAGGGCCGAGAACGCTTGAGCTTTCGGGAACTTGCAGCAGTTGCTACAGACGACATCAGATTGTTCTTAGCTCCACTAGAATAGTTCTGGTCTTGGGAAATGGAATCAATTGATGAATCTCTTGGACTTTTCTCTAAAGTCAACTAGCATCAAAAAATGCGGAGGCACTGAAGAGAAGGTAGCCACTTTTTTTCAAGGAGGAATCGTAGGAGCAATTTTGTTGGTTTTGGAAGATCAGATTCAGCTGAAGATCGGATACATCTGGATATTACTCTGCCAGGCACAGCAGCGCACTTGATAGTTAGTGTTTGTTTTGTTGAATAGCTTCTCGAATCACCTTTTGGGATAATTCGGGATACATTTTCTGTAACTTTTGTTTATACGCACTTCATGGAAAATTAGCTCGATGAAGTGCGTATCCGCAACCACTCAGCTTCACCAATGTCATTCATCCTTTTTCAGTATATACAGTACATATGACATCTCCCCCTTAATTTGAGGAGTTCCTAAGTATGGCAAGAATGGTTTACTCAAGCGATGTTTCTCCAGCATACTCAGCCTTGTTGCACATGCTCCAACTTTTATGGAAATGAATATTTTCTTCGATTCTAATAACGATATGTAGAAAAACTCTGCTATCCCCGTCAGATTATGTGATTTGACTACTTTACAGGTAAGATACCTTTGCTCTGAAACCACAGCCCATAGCTAGAAACTTGCAAAATACGGGGGCATTTCATTCTCATCAGATCTCCACTAATTACAGGCAGTACGAAATTGCTGCTATTTCAATTTCTAATAATAAAAAATGAAAACCTTGAATGAAATGTGTCTTGTTCCCAGGTGGATATAAGTAATTCATAGCATACAAAAAAATGAATATGAACTAAATTATATTAGACTGACATATAGCAGGGTAATTATGACATTCAATCTTTTTTCAACTAAATTTAAATTACTTCAAATCCTTGATTTTGTGAAATCGTTAGAATATTTTTTCGAACAGAGAAGGAAGTGTTTCTATACCAATGTCACAATTATGATTTTATTGAAGAAGTTAGATTACTCTTAAATTACCAGAAAATTACAAGGAAGTCATATTTGATTCCAGAATAAGAGTTCAAATTTATAATACATGGTTGTTTTCTTATCCTTTCAATACAATATAAAGGACTACAGCTCCTTCTGAATTACTCTCTGAGCCATTTGCATAGTATTCTTCTGATTTACGAAAAATTGGGGGCGAAATAGAATTAGTTTGCTTTTCATATCTTAACAGTGGGCAATAATATATCAATTCACGATAACATTTATATTTAGTTGAATAAAACTAAATACCAGTAGCTTTTACCTAGTAGAACAAACGACCTTATTTTTCTAAGTAGAGACCTGGACCTTTTCAATGATATCTTCCTCTTCAGCATTGTCTACATGGTCAACAAAATGTTTGATTCCTGTTTCACCATATCTTTCCATCAACTTACCAGCATCAAAGACTTCAACTTCAGTAGATTTGAACTTTCTAGCTGAAACACCATCTTGGAACAAGACTTCCAATTCGGCGTAGGTTCTGTTTCTGGTTTCTGGTAATTCGAAGTAAACCCAGATGGATCCAACGAGGGAAAATCCAGCCCAGAAGAAACCAGTTTTAGCTTTCCAATTCCAAGCAGTTGGGTTTAACATGTACGGAGTAATAACACCGACAATTATGTTAGCAACATTGTACATGTTCCTGGAAAGCATGACAGTTTTGGTACGTAACTTGGACGATGGAATTTCAGCGACAATACAGTAACACAATGGACCAACAGTCAAATCGTAAACAAAAGTAAAGATTAACAAGAGCGTACCAACGCCCCACTTTGCACCATTGGTGTCAGAAACACCCAAACCACCAACCAAAAACAAAATAAGGCACATAGTGCAAAGGCCGAAGAAGTAGATAGGTCTTCTACCGACCTTTTGAGAGAGGAACCAAGATCCAACAGTACCAATAATACCAAAGCAGTACTGAATAATGGAGAAATTGAAAGACATGCTAACAGGCAAGCCAGCTTGTTGATAGAAAAGAGTCGAGTAACCCATCAAAGCGGCACCTGTAATACTTTGGAACAACCAGGTTAGGGAAGCAATTCTTGTTCTTCTGAAGTTGGTACTTCTGAAACAGTCCTTGAATGTACCAGCATCAGCAGTGCCTTCTTCCTGGATAGTCATCTGAATCTTGGTTAGCATAGCTTGAGCCAAAACTTCCTTGTCTGGCATCTTCGAGTTTTCAGATAATAATCTCTTCAAGGATATTTTGGCTTCATCGTTTCTACCACGCTTAACCAAGAACCAAGGTGATTCTGGAGCTAAATAAACACCAATAAACAAAGGTACGGGCCAAACCCATTGAACAGCAAAAGGAATTCTGTAAGAATTGGAGTTTCCAGCCATACTAGTTACACCTTTAAGAACGCCTGAAGAAATCAATTGACCGAACACCCAACAAACATTGACGTAACTAGTAAGATACAAACGAAGAGTCGTCGGAGCAACTTCAGAAGCATATGTCACAGTCAAAGTCTGATAAGATCCCCAGTTAATACCCAAAAGAATGTAAGCAAGCAATAAGACCTCCTTGTTTGGAGCAAAGAATTGAAGGAAAATCAAAGCAACAGAGGTAGCCAAAGCAGTCATCAAGGTTCTTCTGTAACCATAAATATCAGCAAAAAAACCAGCAATAGCAAGACCAATAACTGAACCACAGCTGTAACCTATATTCAAAGCAGTTTGCCATCTAGCTTCAATAATATAATCACCAAGACCTTCATCAAAGTGACCAAATTTTTTGTTGAAGGCATAGAAACCAAACAAAGAATTCAAAAGGTTAGTATCATAACCTTCCATAACCAAAGCAGTGGAAAGAATAATCGACCACATTACAGCCTTGGGGAAAGTTTTCAAGCATTCTCTAAGAGGCATACTCTTCTCCTTGTTATCATTGTCCCTAGCTTCGTTAGACATGTCCAAGAACCTAGCGACATAGTCGTCAACTGAATTCAAGGAAGAAACATCGGTTGTCTTCTTGGTTATAGACTCGACTACGATAGTCTTTTCAGGGTTCTTTATGTCTTCGACGTATTCACTAACCATCTTGAGTATTAACTACTTGGTAGTGATGGATATGGAAGTTCAAAGTTGTCGAAAGTGACAACTAGGTTCTTATACATAATTGTCTTTACGGATAATCTGCATGATCAAGAATAGATCATTGTCAACCTGGGGTGGTGTTCATTTAGGGGTCACTTACGAATAGATACCTTATTCTCAAGTAGAAAGGGCTATACTTACGGCAAATAAGTTGTAGCGTCCAGAGAATAATAACGCGCATGAACCTACGCAAAGATTCTTCGTGCTGCATACCCCACAGAAAAGGTGGAGAAAAATCTTTTTGTTCAAACATCCGATCTAGGAGAAGAAGCGATTGGACAATTCTTGTCTGCTCGGGGTTTATTGCTCAAATGTAGAGTTAGAACTTAAGTTTTAAAATTAAGTTTAGTTCGAGAATCGGAGATAAGTTGATAATATTATTTTTGGGTGGTCTGTTTGGATGCTGTCAATAAAAAATCGAGGCGTTGGATTTGGATTTACGAGCTCAAAATAAATTCATGGAGAATTCTTCAGGCGCTCTATGAACTCATACGCAACACAAATCTCTTGCAAGTTTTCTAATTATCTACAGCAAAAGCCGAGGTGCAGCTTGGTTATCAAAGGAAGGAAGAAACTGCATACAGAGGGGCGAGTGGAAGTTTCAGGAAATGTATTTACAGAATCTGTAACTATAATGTGCGGGGACTCAACCGGTAGAGCCGTTTGAAAAAATATTCAACTCCTTCTGACACTAATGATTATACTGGAATCGATATGTATTCTTCCACCCTCTTCGGCTAAATTGTTCGAAGTGAAACCGGAAGAATATACTCGATAGACTTCCCGTAGTTCTTCCGATTCTTTGCTTCCTTGAATGCTTTGCGAGATATGCAGCATAACCATTAGTTCAGCAAAAATATCAATCCTTAGATGTACTTCACGTTTGGGGTACATTTTTCAAAAGAAGGGGTAAGTACGGGTTCGAGAGTTGTCCGATAAACTATACGAGCATTATTGCACTGTCATCCCTTAAAACAGCTTCTACGAGATCTATTTAAGAGTTGAGGTTCCCGATGTGGTTTAAAATGGAAGTTTTTCTTTTGGACCACTCTAGAAAGTAATAAATTCCTTTCCAATATGACAATTGCTCGAGAATGGTGGAAAAATGCCACCGTATACCAAATATGGCCAGCATCCTACAAGGATTCCAATGGAGATGGTGTAGGTGATATTCCCGGTATCATCTCAACGTTAGACTATCTCAAGGATTTGGGTGTAGACGTGATTTGGTGTAGTCCCATGTACGACTCTCCACAGGATGACATGGGGTATGATATTAGTGACTATGAAAAGGTCTATCCAGAGTATGGCACCAACGAAGATATGCAGACACTCATAGACGAAACGCATAAGCGAGGCATGAAGTTAATATTGGATTTGGTTATCAATCATACTTCCAGCGAGCATGTCTGGTTCAAGGAGTCTAGATCTTCCAAGACAAACTCAAAGAGAGATTGGTATATTTGGAAACCTCCCAAATTTGATGCTGATGGTAACAGACACCCTCCTAACAACTGGGGATCGTTCTTTTCTGGTTCAGCTTGGGAATATGACGAGCTTACTGGAGAGTATTACTTAAGGCTCTTTGCTAGAACACAACCTGACTTGAATTGGGAAAATGAGGTAACCAGAAAGGCAATTTATGACTCTGCAATGAAGTTTTGGCTCGATAGAGGTATTGATGGCTTTAGAATTGATACAGCAGGTTTATACTCCAAAGACCAAAAGTTCCCCGATGCCAGTATTGTTTGCCCAGATGAAGAATTCCAAATGAGTTTTCAAAATACTAACAATGGCCCCCGCATTCATGAGTTCCACAAGGAAATGTATTCAAATGTGACTAGCAACTACGATGCCATGACAGTTGGAGAAGTTGGGTTTTGTTCGCGGGAAGATTCTTTGAAATACGTCAGTGCCAAAGAACAAGAAATGAATATGATTTTCCTCTTCGATACCATCACTGTCGGAAGGGAAGGAGGAGACACATTTGGGTACAAGGACTGGACTTTGACGGACTTCAAGAGGGCCATTCAAAAAGACACCACTTTCATCGAGGGTACTGACGCGTGGTCCACTGTCTTCATTGAAAACCATGATCAACCTAGGTCGGTTACCAGATTTGGTGGTATCAAGTACGCTTCACAGTCTGCTAAATTGATTACCTTGTTGGAATCCACTTTGACAGGTACTCTCTTCATCTACCAGGGCCAGGAGATTGGCATGGAAAATTTACCAAGATCTTGGTCTATCGATGAATACAAGGATATAAACACTATAAACTACTACAAGAAGTTTAAGGAAAAATATGGTAATGATTCTGACTTCAAAGAGAAGGAAGAAAAGTTGATGGACATTATCAACCTTGTGGCCAGAGACAACTCAAGATCTCCTGTTCAATGGAACTCTTCTACTAATGGTGGTTTCACAAGTGGCACTCCATGGACACGAGTTAACGATAACTATAGGACCATTAATGTTGCTAGTCAGATTGACGATCCTAACTCGGTATTGAGCTTCTGGAAGAAATCTATTCAAATCAGAAAGCAGTATCAAGACTTGCTTATTTTCGGTACATTCAAGATATTGGATTTCGAAAATGAAAACGTCTTCACCTACATTAAGGAGGATGAAAAAAATGGACTTCGAAAGGCATATGTAGTGTTGAACTTCTCCAACAATTCCGTCAAGTTTGAAAAGTTGATTGGTGGTGAATTTGAACTACTTCATTGCAACGTTGGCGATGTTGACGAACTGATCTTGTCCCCATATGAAGGTCGTCTATACATTGTTGATTAACCTGTTTTTTTTAAATATGAAAACCTTAAATATGAATCGAAGATAATTTTCTGTAATTGGATAATTAACTATGGAGTTAAGTATGCGCGCGACATTATGCCGTTGACCGTTACAATGTCGTGCAATGTCACCTCGCAGATGACGAGGAACATTCTGCAAATGCCCACTTTGTCTTAAGTTGATACATACAAATCCTACTGTTGATCGTTATGTTATTCACTAAAATCCAGAATATACTCCTTCAAATGAATCATAAATTGTTTAATTATGAACTTTAATTATAAACTTTAATAATTATTTCAAACTTTTAGGATCTCGGCTCTCTTTTATACCTCTCAGATCACATTTTTACACGCACATCTTTGTTATGTAGACTGTATATAATTCCCTATCCATCAGCATTGGTCATGTGATTCTAGTTAATTCTCCCTCCAAATTCACAACAACTCAACATAATACAACAAAATCACATTCACACTAATCATGCATCGTGATATCAACAATAACTAACATTATTTATCCATATTCTTACATTCTTAAATTATCCCATGCTTTTATAACTGTTCTCAATTTCTGAACAATATTTACTTCTTGTCTCTCTAGAAAGAATGCGAAAAATACTATAAAAATACTAATTGCTGCAAAAAAATTGCACCTGTCCTAAAAGTATTACCATTCGATCACCTTCATTCAATTAAGTAAGAATTCATCATGTTCGAGTGTTGCAAAATTCTAATGTTCTAATTATAACCATTTAAAATAAGGATATATGGTCACATGATATAGCACGTAAATATTGCAACACAAATGTCGCCAAATGTCGAGATAGCACGACATTTATCATACAATATAAAAGTAAGAATGTTCACCGTATGGAGTAATTGTTATGGTTGGTCCTACGTAAGGCGAATATAGACGTATATTCTGATTAGAGCATTCCATTGGAACAGTCAGAATCCAGTGAAATAATATCACGATGGACTCTAGCCTGACGATAGGCCACATATTTATTTAGCGACTAGCCTCCTCTAGGTTCATCAACCAGAACAAGTAAATTATTCCAAGAAAGAATTTAAGATTTAACACCACTTTTGCGTTATAGTTAATGCTTGTAAGTAGTTCATATTTTGTCCCAATTAGGAGTATCCCGCAGACTCTCTGTATAAATGGCCACAAATGCCACTTCTTTGAAACAATACAATAACTGGTTTTACAACTCTTGTCTAATTTGGAACGTAAGTAATGTGTAATATGTGGGCCACTTAGCCACTTAGCCAAATATGCAAATTTTTAGCTTACTTATTGATGTCTGTCCTAGAATTGGGAATGAATACCACGCTAATTTTAATAGGTTTAGATTTGAGAGCGAGCATGGGTGCGAATAAGTACGTGCACTCGGAGCTATACGGTGGAGTGTTCTGCGAGGTAGTGTGTACTTATCAACCTCAAACGAATTGTGACGAAGCTCATATTCTAGTACGTGGATTAATTACTTAGAACGTAAATTAAATTATAAGAAATCAAAAATCTTTAACTAGGCGAAGGATGAATTAAAATATACTGCATAAAGTCCAGTTCAATAGCATTGGGCTAATTTAAAAAATGAAATTGAAGCAAATTGAGAAATTACTACAAATTCTCAATTTTTTATCCTCACAATCACATTACCAAAACCTGAATAATCCAGGAGTTTGAGTTTCAGTAACTGTAATTGTAGGGATGGTAGAGTGTTCAGTAGTGGTAGTAGTAGTTGTCAAGTAAACGGAGGTGACTGTATAGTACGTCTCAGTAGATGGAGCAACTGCGCTGGTGACAGTCACTGTAGGAGAACTATCATCAGATTGCTTGGTGATAGTTACAGTAATAGTCTCCGGAACACAATAACTTTCAGAAGCTGAAGGAATCTCAACTACAACTGTATCAGTTCCTCCAGGGGTATCAGTCTCGGTGGTTGTAGTTGTGTATGAACCAGTCCAAGTAGAGGTGACGGTAGTTTGTGGATTAGCAGATGGATTACCTTCAGATGATGGACCAGACGATGGACCAGATGATGGTTCAGACGAAGGAGCAGATGATGGTTCAGACGAAGGAGCAGATGCACCAGACGAAGGAGCAGATGCACCAGACGATGGACCAGATGCACCAGACGATGGACCAGATGATGGACTAGATGATGCACCAGATGGACCAGATGATGGTTCAGACGAAGGAGCAGATGATAGTTCAGACGAAGGAGCAGATGCACCAGACGATGGACCAGATGCACCAGACGATGGACCAGATGATGGACTAGATGATGCACCAGATGGACCAGATGATGGTTCAGACGAAGGAGCAGATGCACCAGACGATGGACCAGATGAAGGAGCAGATGCACCAGACGATGGACCAGATGATGGACCAGATGATGGACTAGATGCACCAGACGATGGACCAGATGCACCAGACGATGGACCAGATGATGGACTAGATGATGCACCAGATGGACCAGATGATGGTTCAGACGAAGGAGCAGATGCACCAGACGATGGACCAGATGGACCAGATGATGGTTCAGACGAAGGAGCAGATGCACCAGACGAAGGAGCAGATGGACCAGACGAAGGAGCAGATGCACCAGACGATGGACCAGATGCACCAGACGATGGACCAGATGATGGACTAGATGATGCACCAGATGGACCAGATGATGGTTCAGACGAAGGAGCAGATGCACCAGATGATGGACCAGACGAAGGAGCAGATGCACCAGACGATGGACCAGATGATGGACTAGATGATGCACCAGATGGACCAGATGATGGTTCAGACGAAGGAGCAGATGCACCAGACGATGGACCAGATGAAGGAGCAGATGATGGTTCAGACGAAGGAGCAGATGCACCAGACGAAGGAGCAGATGGACCAGACGAAGGAGCAGATGCACCAGACGATGGACCAGATGCACCAGACGATGGACCAGATGATGGACTAGATGATGCACCAGATGGACCAGATGATGGTTCAGACGAAGGAGCAGATGCACCAGACGATGGACCAGATGAAGGAGCAGATGCACCAGACGATGGACCAGATGATGGACCAGATGATGGACTAGATGATGCACCAGATGGACCAGATGATGGTTCAGACGAAGGAGCAGATGCACCAGACGATGGACCAGATGGACCAGATGATGGTTCAGACGAAGGAGCAGATGCACCAGACGAAGGAGCAGATGGACCAGACGAAGGAGCAGATGCACCAGACGATGGACCAGATGATGGACTAGATGATGCACCAGATGGACCAGATGATGGTTCAGACGAAGGAGCAGATGCACCAGACGATGGACCAGATGAAGGAGCAGATGATGGTTCAGACGAAGGAGCAGATGCACCAGACGAAGGAGCAGATGGACCAGACGAAGGAGCAGATGCACCAGACGATGGACCAGATGCACCAGACGATGGACCAGATGATGGACTAGATGATGCACCAGATGGACCAGATGATGGTTCAGACGAAGGAGCAGATGCACCAGACGATGGACCAGATGAAGGAGCAGATGCACCAGACGATGGACCAGATGATGGACCAGATGATGGACTAGATGATGCACCAGATGGACCAGATGATGGTTCAGACGAAGGAGCAGATGCACCAGACGATGGACCAGATGGACCAGATGATGGTTCAGACGAAGGAGCAGATGCACCAGACGAAGGAGCAGATGGACCAGACGAAGGAGCAGATGCACCAGACGATGGACCAGATGCACCAGACGATGGACCAGATGATGGACTAGATGATGCACCAGATGGACCAGATGATGGTTCAGACGAAGGAGCAGATGCACCAGATGATGGACCAGACGAAGGAGCAGATGCACCAGACGATGGACCAGATGATGGACTAGATGATGCACCAGATGGACCAGATGATGGTTCAGACGAAGGAGCAGATGCACCAGACGATGGACCAGATGAAGGAGCAGATGATGGTTCAGACGAAGGAGCAGATGCACCAGACGATGGACCAGATGATGGTTCAGACGAAGGAGCAGATGCACCAGACGATGGACCAGATAATGGTTCAGAAGCAGAAGGAACTTCAATTACTACTGTATCAGTTCCACCTGGAGTATCAGTCTCGGTGGTGGTAGTTGTGTATGAACCAGTCCAAGTAGAGGTGACGGTAGTTTGTGGATTAGCAGATGGGTTACCTTCAGATGATGGACCAGACGATGGACCAGATGCACCAGACGATGGACCAGATGATGGACTAGATGATGCACCAGATGGACCAGATGATGGTTCAGACGAAGGAGCAGATGCACCAGACGATGGACCAGATAATGGTTCAGAAGCAGAAGGAACTTCAATTACTACTGTATCAGTTCCACCTGGAGTATCAGTCTCGGTGGTAGTAGTTGTGTATGAACCAGTCCAAGTAGAGGTGACGGTAGTTTGTGGATTAGCAGATGGGTTACCTTCAGATGATGGACCAGACGAAGGACCAGATGAAGGAGCAGATGCACCTGACGAAGGAGCAGATGCACCAGACGATGGACCAGATAATGGTTCAGAAGCAGAAGGAACTTCAATTACTACTGTATCAGTTCCACCTGGAGTATCAGTCTCGGTGGTGGTAGTTGTGAAGAAGCCAGTCCAAGTAGAGGTGACGGTAGTTTGTGGATTTGGAGAAGATGGAACTTCAACTACAACTGTATCAGTTCCACCTGGAGTATCAGTTTCGGTAACTACAGTTGTGTAGAAGCCAGTCCAAGTAGAGGTGACGGTAGTTTGTGGATTTGGAGAAGATGGAACTTCAACTACAACTGTATCAGTTCCACCTGGAGTATCAGTTTCGGTAAATACAGTTGTGTAGAAGCCAGTCCAAGTAGAGGTGACGGTAGTTTGTGGATTTGGAGAAGATGGAACTTCAACTACAACTGTATCAGTTCCACCTGGAGTATCAGTCTCGGTGGTGGTAGTTGTGTAGAAGCCAGTCCAAGTAGAGGTGACGGTAGTTTGTGGATTTGGAGAAGATGGAACTTCAACTATAACTGTATCAGTTCCGCCAGGAGTAGCAGTTTCGGTAACTACAGTTGTGTAGAAGCCAGTCCAAGTAGAGGTGACGGTAGTTTGTGGATTTGGAGTAGAGGCACCAGTAGAGGAAGATTTCGTAGTAGTTTTTGTTGTAGTACCTTGAGGACAAGATGGTATTGGCTTGCATGGTTTACATACAGCTGGAAGTTTCCTCTTTGGGCACGGACCATTATATTTCAACGCACCGTTCAGAACACTTGATAAGCCAACACTACAGTCACTAGTGATTTGAAACTTATTCTTGTCGTAACCACAACCAATTGAGAAATTTTGCGAAAGGTTTCCTTTCGCTTTAAGGGTCAAAATACCGCTGACTGCGTTGTAGCACCAACCGTTAACACCGGAAAGAAGAGGAAGATCCAACCCAATCATGTTTCCACCACCAAACCCGTACACGTTGAAGGTTTTTGATTTGGAACTTGCCTTTGCTCTCATAGAGGATTTGCAATCGGCTAAGTAGAACGAATGCGTTGAGTCGATATTCAGATTGCAATTAGATAAGAAAATAGAAGAATTCTCATTTGCAGTGAGACACCCACCACCAACAATATTACCTTGTTGTTGGAACAAATGATTATGCAAACAGATTTGACCACTGTTATGAATTGTTCCCAGTGGTTGACCAAGGGAGACACACGAATTAGTTCTCTTCTTTTGATGAAACAGCAATAATCCAGAGTTTGTCCAAGAATTTGACGTAATTGAGGTTAAGCTTCCACTTGCCCCATTGCCTGCCAAATACATTTCACCTGAGTTACAGAAAGAAGTACCACTAAGTTGATATTTGGTTGTCAGTTTGCAAGAAATGGAGTTGAAAACAATAGTACCTTCATTGTTTATAGAATGACTGCCCGAAGGGAGTGTGACTGATAAACTGTCAATTTTGTCTGTACCAGCTATATAAAATCCAGCACTTTTCTTGACCCAAAGCGCACCATTGAGTGACGATGCAGAATTACCAAGGATTGACCAATAAGAATTTGCCTCGACAGTAATATCACCAACAGCTAAATTAACCTGACTTCTGTCAACTTTGAATCCCGTGATAATGCAGGCATTTGTCGCATAAACAAAAGTAGCAAGGACAAGCAATCTTTCTAGAAATTGTTTTGGCAACATCGTGTAGTTGTTGGATCTGTACCGAAAGAAATTGCAAAATGTAGACATACAAGAATCTTTTTATACCTCTAAAACATTCAGAAGTTAGTAACCATTTTGAAAAATTTCAAATATTGGTTGAGAGGAGCTGATTTACATTCAAGCATTTTCAGATTTTGTCAAGTAAGGCGTCTAATTAGACCAAGCTGCGAATTCATTGGGGTTTACACACGGAGAATGGAAACATTGCGTGTTTCTATGATGTAATATACCAGAGTAGGCAATGGCACAAAAGGTACTATGGGTTATTCTGCCTTCATGTCAAGTTATTCAAAATCGATTTCCACTTGTATTTAGAAATCAAATAATATTCATGCCTTGAAATTATCAACAACTTCATTGTTGGTAGGTCTTTATTATTTGTGTGGTTTTGTTATGAAATCAGATTCAATTTCACAAAATGCAGAGTATTATTCCTGCTGGCTACTAATTAATATAGAAAAGAACTAGTTTCTAAGTAAGGGCAAGGATCGTAATTTCTTGAATTCAATTGTATTATCTTTCGCAGATTTGAGGGACGCTTTTGATATGCAGGAGACTCCTTATATTGCGGCAAGTCGGATATGGGCTTTGTGTATTGTGATTTTATGCAAGGAAGACCCACTAGAAATATATAAATGTCAAGGCTGCTTCCAAATCCACCTCAGGACCAGAAGGGGTCCTGGGTCGAGAAATTGCCTTGAATATAGTCTTGGAATATATTATAATAAAATACCGAAAATCAAGTAAAATAGATACAGCCAAAGGCAAAGCGGAAGAACTTGCTATCTATGGAGAGATTTGCAACCTGGATTGGTTACATAATATGTTGAAACCTGCGCGTCCTGACTCGGTAGTGACCAGCTTATAATTACCGACTAAACCAAAGCATTCTTCTAAGAACCCCTGAAGAATTATGCAGAAGAGAGTGTTGAGACCTGCCTCTCTCCTTCAAAATATGCCAATCAGACCCTGAGTTCCAAACTAGGGTTCACCTTTAGCCAAATGGAACTGAATGTAGTAATTCCTGGGTGGGAGAGGCAAAGGTATGAGATTTCCTGAATTTAGTTGGCGGTCTTGCATCAAAAAAGGGAATGGCCTCAAAGATTGTTGCTAAGCAATGTATCTAGACCCTTTAAATCTGGAAATTCAAGAATTATGTATATTAAGTGCCACGAATTAGTTTTAAGATTGAAGATCAGGGTGGCACTTCTTTTCTTGTAAGCGAATAATTAGCTTTTCAATTTTTTCCATATTAATATCGAGCAAAAACATATTTCACACTCTATTCATGACTTCACTTTGGTATCCATGGCAGCTTAACTTCAAGAACCAAGACTCATTGGCACCTGAAACCAAATGTTTCCATCAAATAAGGCAAGTAATAAAAATCATTTCATAAATCGAACGATATGCACCCCGAAAATATCTCGAATAAAACTGGCGGCCATGTGCTTATTGAAGCTTTCTCTCGCCCGTACGTCATTTTTTTGCTTTAAATTTGATTAAACCAAGCTATTTCCAATTTTGTATTCAACCAAACTTTCTATACTGAGTAGTATTGGACTGATTTTAACTTCCGATCGCATAATTCTGTGATTCTCTACAATTATTGTCCTTCACTAGAAGTATTGCTTATCTTTCACAAAGACTATCTGCAAAACCATCTGTTCAGATGAAAAATGTGTCAATTATTTTGAGAGAAACAGCGAAGAATACTTATCAAAGCTCATGGCACTTAGTAGATTGGCTAACCCAAGCGTATGTATATATATTCAAGGAGAAGAGTAGTGGAAGAGAATCTAGTTTTGTCTGTGATATGGAGAATACGAAACCAAATAAGACGAATATTGAGACAACAAGCTCAACTGTTGAAAAATACTTGAGGATCCTTGCATTGCCTCAGATTGCTAAGATTTCTATCCAAACAATTTCATAGTATCTTCATTGAGCCTTCTTTTTTGGAGCATATGCTTTTATTTAATTCTTTTATGCAATATAAACCACAGGACATATGTCAACACTTTGAAATTGCTGTTGAGATTTGCATAATGCAAATTGCTAACTTGTAGCATTACTGACAATTTTGTTTATTCAGAAAATGTATAAAACGAACTATTAAGGGTTCTTTAGATTTATCAGTTGAAAAAGCAGATCCTATGTCGGCCGATTTTAACCTCAACCACGATTTCAATCAGTAGAATCTCCTATCTCACCAAAATACTGGCGGATCGCCCATCTTGGTAACTGTATTTGCCTTGGAAGATAAACGATTTCGTGGATTTCTCAGGAGATTTCAGATAACTTCAAAAACAAAATTTGAAAGATACATCAAAATATGTACGAGGATGTATATAAACTTACGATATTCTTTCAGGCAGAAAGTGAACGCGATTTTGAAGAACCTCTGACTAGGAAATGCTAGATTCACAAGAAGTAGATAAACTGGAAACTATAACCTAGAAATAAGGGAATAACCTAGTGACGAATTCAAACTCAAAGCAATAGAAACAAATGATAACGTTTAGAAGAAGGAAAATAATAATGGGAACAACGCCTATAATAACACGACGATTCAAAATTTAATATGGAAAGTGATACCTTGTTCTCCTGAAGTGATCTGCATATAAAACGAAACTCAAAACTCGAACACAACAACTAGAGCTAATATAACTGACCAGAAAGAGATTTTATAGGTGTTTGCGCCACCACCTTCACTTTGGACATGGTAAACTTCAGGAACATTCGTCGAACTGACTTGAGGCACAACCGTCACAGGCGTTAATTGATTGGAATAGTCGAATTTTTGAGTGGCAGAAGAATCTTGGCTGTGCTTCGTATCCCCACTTTTCGTACTGGTAATCGTAAGTTCCCCTGAAAGTATTTCATTTTGGTCGATATCTTTAGAAGTTCCTGTAGATACATAATCTTCATTTTCTTGATAAGAATATGTAGTGATCGTGGAAATGCCAGTATTAGTTACAGTCTGAGAAATTAAATACGTGGTCGTATCATCTTTGAAATAGACTGTGGTTACCTCAGAGGAAGTTGATCCTTCGAGATCAGATGCTGCAGATAATATTTGATCTTCAGCAGTTGTGCTAGGAATATCACAGAAGGTTGTAAACTCTGTAACGGTTTCGTCAATGGTTGTTGTAACAACTTGATACCCAGTCGTTCTTACCAACTGATCGCAATAATCATTCTCACACGATTTTATTGTAATCACAGTAGTTGAAATATCAATAACTGTTTTTCCAATATCAGAAGTGATCTCTTCAGTGAAATTGCTCCAAAAACTGGTATACTTGCTGAAAGTTGTTTGAACAGTCTCAAATGTGGCAATAGAAATAGGAGTATCTATCTCAACTGTGATGGTGTCACCGTCAGATGATGGAGTATGAGTGATTGTTCTCGTTGTGGTTCCAGTCCATGGAGATGTGAACGTTGTGGTTGGAACAGGAGTATCTATCTCAACTGTGATAGTGTCACCGTCAGATGATGGAGTATGAGTAATCGTTCTCGTTGTGGTTCCAGTCCAAGGAGTTGTAAACGCCGTAGTTGGAGGACCTGTGGTTGGGGTATCGATTTCAACTGTGATAGTGTCACCGTCAGATGATGGAGTATGAGTAATAGTCCTCGTTGTGGTTCCAGTCCAAGGAGTTGTGAACGTTGTGGTTGGAACAGGAGTATCTATCTCAACTGTGATAGTGTCACCGTCAGATGATGGAGTATGAGTAATCGTTCTCGTTGTGGTTCCAGTCCATGGAGTTGTAAACGTCGTAGTTGGAGGACCTGTGGTTGGGGTATCGATCTCAACTGTGATAGTGTCACCGTCAGAAGATGGAGTATGAGTAATCGTTCTCGTTGTGGTTCCAGTCCAAGGAGTTGTAAACGTCGTAGTTGGAACAGGAGTATCTATCTCAACTGTGATAGTGTCACCGTCAGATGATGGAGTATGAGTAATCGTTCTCGTTGTGGTTCCAGTCCAAGGAGTTGTAAACGTCGTAGTTGGAACAGGAGTATCTATCTCAACTGTGATAGTGTCACCGTCAGATGATGGAGTATGAGTGATTGTTCTCGTTGTGGTTCCAGTCCAAGGAGTTGTAAACGTCGTAGTTGGAGGACCTGTGGTTGGGGTATCGATTTCAACTGTGATAGTGTCACCGTCAGATGATGGAATATGAGTAATAGTCCTCGTTGTGGTTCCAGTCCATGGAGTTGTGAACGTTGTGGTTGGAACAGGAGTATCTATCTCAACTGTGATAGTGTCACCGTCAGATGATGGAGTATGAGTAATCGTTCTCGTTGTGGTTCCAGTCCAAGGAGTTGTAAACGTCGTAGTTGGAACAGGAGTATCTATCTCAACTGTGATAGTGTCACCGTCAGATGATGGAGTATGAGTAGTAGTCCTCGTTGTGGTTCCAGTCCATGGAGTTGTGAACGTTGTGGTTGGAACAGGAGTATCTATCTCAACTGTGATAGTGTCACCGTCAGATGATGGAGTATGAGTGATTGTTCTCGTTGTGGTTCCAGTCCATGGAGTTGTGAACGTTGTGGTTGGAACAGGAGTATCTATCTCAACTGTGATAGTGTCACCGTCAGATGATGGAGTATGAGTAATCGTTCTCGTTGTGGTTCCAGTCCAAGGAGTTGTAAACGTCGTAGTTGGAGGACCTGTGGTTGGGGTATCGATTTCAACTGTGATAGTGTCACCGTCAGATGATGGAGTATGAGTAATAGTCCTCGTTGTGGTTCCAGTCCATGGAGTTGTGAACGTTGTGGTTGGAACAGGAGTATCTATCTCAACTGTGATAGTGTCACCGTCAGATGATGGAGTATGAGTAATAGTCCTCGTTGTGGTTCCAGTCCATGGAGTTGTGAACGTTGTGGTTGGAACAGGAGTATCTATCTCAACTGTGATAGTGTCACCGTCAGATGATGGAGTATGAGTAATCGTTCTCGTTGTGGTTCCAGTCCAAGGAGTTGTAAACGTCGTAGTTGGAGGACCTGAGGTTGGGGTATCGATTTCAACTGTGATAGTGTCACCGTCAGATGATGGAGTATGAGTAATAGTCCTCGTTGTGGTTCCAGTCCATGGAGTTGTGAACGTTGTGGTTGGAACAGGAGTATCTATCTCAACTGTGATCGTGTCACCGTCAGATGATGGAGTATGAGTAATCGTTCTCGTTGTGGTTCCAGTCCAAGGAGTTGTGAACGTTGTGGTTGGAACAGGAGTATCTATCTCAACTGTGATCGTGTCACCGTCAGATGATGGAGTATGAGTGATTGTTCTCGTTGTGGTTCCAGTCCATGGAGTTGTGAACGTTGTGGTTGGAACAGGAGTATCGATTTCAACTGTGATAGTGTCACCGTCAGATGATGGAGTATGAGTGATTGTTCTCGTTGTGGTTCCAGTCCATGGAGTTGTGAACGTTGTGGTTGGAACAGGAGTATCGATTTCAACTGTGATAGTGTCACCGTCAGATGATGGAGTATGAGTAATAGTCCTCGTTGTGGTTCCAGTCCAAGGAGTTGTGAACGTTGTGGTTGGAACAGGAGTATCTATCTCAACTGTGATAGTGTCACCGTCAGATGATGGAGTATGAGTAATAGTCCTCGTTGTGGTTCCAGTCCATGGAGTTGTGAACGTTGTGGTTGGAACAGGAGTATCTATCTCAACTGTGATAGTGTCACCGTCAGATGATGGAGTATGAGTAATCGTTCTCGTTGTGGTTCCAGTCCATGGAGTAGTAAAGGTGACTGTGGGTGGTACATATGGGCAATTACTTCCCACATCTAAAAAGCTGAAAATTGTTTCGTCGAAATCGGTAATTCTTATTCCGCTGGGCGTCGTAATAACCAAATCCAAGGCGGCTGGACCGGCCGTATTAACGAATGAAATTCTAATAGGATAGTAAAAGCCAGCTGTAAGCCTTTGAGGTTCAGATAAAATATTGGGTAAACTTCCATTGAACTCTTCATTAGAAAATAAAGTAAATTCACCATCATTAGATAAAATCTGGGTGTTGCAGCATTCAAACGCCTGCCCTGCTCCAAATGTAACAACTGCCCCATTATCAGCAGTGACTTCAATTGCAAATTCCCCAGTTTCCGGAGCTAAGAAATATCCTGTCAACTCAAGTGTAAAATTGGAAACCGAGGTGAACACACCATAAACATAGTCGGATGCCAAGTCTTCCCATTGAATTAGGTAAGGGTCTGTTGGGTAGCCATACGAGAAAGCTGGCTCAGTAACACCAGATGTAGCTCCCTGAATTGGCGTGTTCCTGTAACCAGTCAACAAGTAATTTATATTTGCATCTGGGAAATACGCATCTTCAGGGTTATAATTTGGAGCACCATCAACATATGCATTTTCATATGGATAAAAAGTAGCTCTGAAACCCGGACTTGATGTTCTTATGTCAGGAACACAAGCACCAGGATCTGCTCCAAGTGCTAGATTTAGTATAAAACCAAAAATCAAAAAGTAAATTGACCGAATTGTCATTTTTCTTTCTCCAATTTTCTTTACCTGGCTGACAAAAATTATACCCAAATAAGCGAGTTCTAAAGACAGTTTTATATGCTCTTAGTATTTGGTTTTCTTTTGAGGAGTTCGTATTCGAGTAATGGAATGAAGCTATTCATGCCGATGAGGCATATCTAAGCAGATACCCAACCAAGCCAAATGGAAAAAGAATAAATATTTTGTAATCTATTTAAATTTTTTTTTACTTCGACGTCCCTAATTTCCAAGATAATAGACTATAATATCCTGCAGAAATTTCACATTTCCATAGAATGAATTCATATTATTTCTGTATCTATCAATTTCCTTGGAGAGGTCCTTTTGAAATTAAATCGAATGGAAGTAATTTCATTTTAATGAGGCACATATGAACAGACTATTAACTAAGAAGTATGCAGCAAGGGTTCTATATTTTATATGCTTATTCTATTTTAGTCTTCTAATGTCCTTAATTTGCTTAAACAATAGAAAGCTGATTTCAACATCTTCTAGATTCCGTTCACAGTAGTTGTGCAGGGAAAGACCCTGCAGCTTCACCGGACAAGCTTCTATGAATTCTGGTTTCTTAATGTTTTTATTTTGAAATCAGTAATAGTGATTTCCTTGTTTAAGAACACCAATAAAACACAAAATATGATCCCAAGAAGAATTCTCTGTGCTTTAATCTATATTACACAAGTAAGTATGTACTTCTCTGGTCTGTATGTCACATGTGCTTGTACCTATGCATCTTCAACAAATTAGGAAAGATGCTTTGTACAAACAAAGCAGTATTAAGATCTGCAAGTTCCAATATGGAATTGTAGACTTTAGAGCGAATGGATTCATTCACAACATTGACCTTTTACCTACATAAATGTATGCATCCCATAAATCCAAATTAATTACGGTATCAAAATATTGCTAACTTAAAGTAGGTTGAATTAGTCTGCTTTTGGAACACTACGAATTTGTCGGAAGGGTTCTCGTATTCGCAACCGAATGTTTATGCATGATCTAAATCCCAACCGTCACTACCGTAACTCTTAAACAATAAGCGATTTTATTGGACCAACTATTCATTACCAAAATTTCAAGTTAGTTTAGACTAATACTAAATTTCTAACTAATATATTTTTGGTTTACTTAAAACTATAAATAATACAGTACAATTTATTTTTCTACAATTGTATTTCTAGTATAGTTCATCAAAGTTTAGTATCATTTCAAAAGAAATAGTAACTACCCAAGGAACTTTTAAAAATATCTTCCTTTTCAAGTAAACACTAAACACAATTTTTCAATGTACTCTTGTTGGCTGGAACCTAACTGAATGATCCATAATTCCAAATGAAGCCCAGGAAATGAATCAACACACCATGCAAAATCACCTAACTTTGGAAGTGTGATCACATGCATATATGGAAATTTTATCTCGTATATTACTATTAGTTTTATCTGTCTTGGACACTATCCATACTCACAGAGTAACACCACAGGAAAATTAACCACTCAGAGTATAATATAATAATATCTTGAGTTTCTTTTAGACTTAGGTGAAGCTATTAGAGTCACAGAGTCTTCAGCTTCAACGTCGTGCAGTTGATGTCATATGGAAGGTTGGGAATCTTATATTCTTAGTGGGAATTATCAAATGGTACTCTGAAGAGAGAGGGAGTGTAGTGGAATATTAGTTAGAACAAAGTCTCTGTCAAAGTATAAAGTATAATGCTCTTATGGTGTGAACGAGGTTATAGAGAAAGCAAATGCTGGTTCTTGTTAATAACTTTATTCTGTTTCATAATATATCATTTATTTTTAATAATTACACACATGATTAGAACAACCGCACTTATTCCTTAAGCTTATCACTATTCCTTTGTTGTTCAGCGAATGGACAGACAGACATATCAAATGGTGATATACTTTCTGAATATAAAAGGCCAACGTCTTGCAAGCTTTGGTATTGCTCACAAAATTAGTAATATTAGAATTGTAAAGCTGTCTTTATCGATAGTAGTAGTAATTTCGTGTGGTTTGATAACATCATCAATTATCATTGTATAAGATCTATTTCTCTGATTAGGTTTGCTGAGAAGGGTCGAAGTGAAATGAACTATTCTAATATACACAATATCAGATTATTCTTGGATATTTCGAACAAGTTTCTAGAACAAGAGCCGTGCAGTTGAGGGGCATAGCTTCTTTCGACTATGACAACAAAAAAAATCTTTTGCTTACTTGGGCGTAGGATTCGCATTGCATATGGATTTCGTAGTTGAAGCCAATTATACAATTGCACAGCAACCTGCAGCAAACCTGTCTGCATGCTAGTATCTCAAAGCTTAAAATGCAAGTTGTCTCCTTTCTTATATCCACCCAAACATATGTTCTTATGGGAAAAGAATCCCTCAGTTAGTTCGTTAACGAAACATTTTTCCATCCATTTATTATCATGCTATAACTTTTTGTATCTGATAAATTAGCTTTATGGCATCTTCAGAAAATGCAGCAGCCAACCGGTTGCTGCGACAGAAGCTTTCAATGACACATTTTTAAGTGCTATTTTGGTAAGTGAAAACTTACTTCTATCCACTTGCTGTCTTCCATTCTGTGCACACGACCCAATATTATATTCAACTGTTTATCTTGATGACTAGAAAGTTCATAAAGTTCCATATAACTTTAAGGTATCCTACCGCTAAGAATGCAGTTGCTAGAATTTACCAAATGTCACTAATATGAGATGACCCGACAAGCAATCATATTGTTGATATTAGTTTAGCTCATCTGAGATTATAGCTTTGAATCCATGGTTCTGAAAAAGTATTTATCCATTATTCATTGGATTTGTCAAATTGACTTCCATACCACAGTCACACAAAAGCACACATGTCTACATCCATTTTTGTATATGAGTTTACAAGCTGTCTCAGTCATTTTTTACTACAAAGAGAATATAAAGTCTCCGGCTTTGTTAGGTTTGCAACTGAGCGAGTTGATTTGAAGGTGAAATTGTTCGATTATTGGAAAAGGAAAGGATCTTAGATGCCTTGAAGAGCCATCCAGAAATAAGTACAATTTACATACAGCTTCACATTCCCATTTCTCTGCCCGAAACCAAGAGAAAGAGATCTTGATTCTTGCAGTCGATGGTATCAAACAAGTATTTGGGTCTCACAAACAAGGTAGAACCGAGTAGTACTGACCAGCTCGTGTCGCTATTGAACCTTCAGAGGAGTTCACCAATCATTATATTTATAAGCCTGGAATCCTGTCACTTCAGAGCAAAGAAAACAAGTTACAATATCAACATATTGGGCTTCTCAGAAAGCCAGATTGGAGGTATGGAAGTTTTTTGAAGAAAAGGAGCCAAATCCCACTCTTTCATCTATATCACAGTCTAAATATTTGGTCATCAAGTTAACGACGAAGAAGTTAAGGATACTTTGAATACATCAGTCGAGATTTTAAACGCTGCTATCTCACAACCAATGAAAACGAAGTTCCAGAAAACTTGGGCTTACTTGTAGAGGGATTTGGACATGGATCATATTCTTTATCGAAAAGGGTCAACGATTCACCACTATCACAGTAGGATTCAATGACGAATCCCTTTGAACATTATTAGAAAGAACTTTGCATAATTCAGAAAACGCTTGATATTGGAAACATTGATGATAACTACTTTTGGGATTGAATGGTAACAGCGATGAGATAGGCCCCTAGGATGATCTTAAGGTTTGAATTTATTGTCCAGACGGATCGAGCTTGACTTTTTGCAACATTTTCTCGCTGCTAAGAATTAGCTAAATTTTCTTTTCTAACATTTGAACAGCTGTTAATTAATTTCAGCATTGATTGTCATGATGTGTAGAGTAGCTGCGAAATATTTTGTTGTATTCTATTCCGAAGAGTTCTTCAACACCCCAAAAAATAGAGTGATTTCAAATTTGGCGATTTTTACATCGGCGTCAATGCCAAAAATATCTAACCGACTAATTTTGCATATACCCTTTGTTGACGGGGTTATTCAATCCTCAATTTTCACTGCATTTGATAGAAGACACCTCCATCTATAAAGTACGTCTACAAATATGCTCGTTCCACTGCTCTTCGCTGTACTCCCGTTAAAATATTTATCCGCTAAAGTTTGTAACGCCCAATTGATTAATGAGGACCGGAACAAAGATTCGATAAGTAGATTCCACTAATGCGCGTCAATCACCGTATTTTTTTGACCAAAATAAGAGACTATCGATTTAAAGATAAATTAATGGCCTATGAAATTAGGGTCACAACAAGCAAAGATGTTTAAGATTTAGATTTCCGTGCCTTCGGTAATACTATTCTCCAGCTTTTCAAGTGATGTTTTTATATGCAGCACTCACACATTCACTTACAGTCTAACTTTGTAGTACGAGATCGATCTTGCACCAGCGCCAAAGCTTTTTCCCGAGCTCCTCTCTTTATCATTTAGCTGATCTGGGGTTGCACTTACATAACTGGTGAATATAAGATTGTACAATTTCCATTTGCTCTGGAATATATCTAGCTCATTTTGCAAGTGCATCTCAAATTTTTTTTGCACTCTTCAATACCCTGGAAATAATGTCCGCTATTAGTAGAACATTCCCCAGTATTATCGAGGGAAAGGATTTCCACAGCAATGAAAAACATCCAGTATACTCCCATGTCACCCAGAAAGAAGCAATCCACTATTTCTCCTACTTAACTGATATCAAGAAGGCAGTTTCGAAAATCGCTGCTGATGCTGACGAAGGGTTTGAAGAATGGTCGTCCATGGCCTATCAAGAAAGAGTGAAGATTTTCGAGAAGGCTGCTGCTTTACTTGCTGAAAGAAGAGAAGAGTTGATAGCTTCTCACAAAAATATCGGAGGTCCTACCTGGTTTTCCCATGTGAATGCTGATGAAATCATCTCGCAATTGAAGGAATATACTTCACTTCTCTCTAGACCTACTGGTTTAGTAGCCCAATCTGCTCATTCTGATCTCGCACTCGTCGTCAAGCAGCCACTAGGTCCTGTCCTCGCCATTGCTCCCTGGAACGCTCCTGTTCTTTTGGCAGGTAGAGCCATAGTGGCTCCGTTGGCTGCGGGCTGTTCGGTCATCCTAAAAGCTTCTGAAAAGGCTCCAGAATCCGCATACCTTGTTGTGAAGACCTTCATTGATGCTGGTATCCCGTCAAAAGCATTGCAATTGGTCTTCATCAAACCAGATGACAATCCAGAATTCATCAACTCCATCTTGGACACTGGTTTGATCAAAAAGGTCAACTTCACTGGCTCTACAATCGTGGGCAAGAAGATCGCTGAAGCTGCCAGTAAACACTTAGTACCATATCTTATGGAATTAGGCGGAAAGAATGTGTCTATTGTTGAAAAGGATGCTGACTTGGTGAGGGCCGTTGAAACTATAATCTGGAGTTCGTGGTCGCACAAAGGTCAAATATGCATGAGTACTGACAAGGTCTTCGTTGATGAAAGCATCTACGACAAATTCGTTGCTCAATTAAAAGTATCCGCCAATGAGATCGTCAAGGACCCCGACTACGCAATTTCTCAAAGAGATATTACATTCAAGAGAAACCTTGTTAAGTTGGTTAAGAATGCATTAGATTTGGGTGCAAATTTGATATTTGGTAAATTAAATGACCATTTGGACAGCGGTTCCTTCAGTCCATTGATCTTGGAAAATGTCACTTCAAACATGTTGCTTGATTCTACCGAATCATTCGGACCTTTGTTCGCTGTATATAAGTATTCAGATACAATCAAACTTGTCAAGGAATTAAACAGAGCTGATTATGGATTGAAGGCCTCAATTTGGTCCCAAAATGTTTTGCAAGCATTGGAAACAGCTAAAAAAATCCACGTAGGTGGTGTACATATCAATAGTTCTACGATTCACGACGAAGCGACTCTACCACATGGCGGTGTTAAGTCAAGTGGTGCTGGAAGATTCAACTCCATATGGGGTATTGACGATTTTTCCATTACCAAGACAATTACTCTTAGTCAGTAACCTACGAATTATTATAGATCCTTATATTACTAATACTATTTCTATTGGTCAATTAGAGGAGCGTCGTACTTGATGGTTTTGTAATCCCAATAAAATGTAAGATCGAGCGGAGATCCGCGTTCGGGGCCACACTGAGACGCAAAGTCTTGATATTTCAAACGATTGTGAATGTATTCTTCGTATTCCTTGAACTCACAGCCAAACCCAGGACCATGAGAACAATCTTTTATTGGTATCACAGCATCATTCACGATATAACGGATATATGATTTGTCGCCACATTGGTACTTTTCTGTATATATTCTAGCACCCTGTGGTAGCAATTCAGCCGAACTGTATTCGTTGGGGAATGGAACATGTGTTGTAGGCAATTGTTCTGTTACATCACTAATTCCAAGTGAACTTAAGAACATTTCGATGTCCGTATCATGAGTAAAAGATAACCAGATCTTATTATCGGCCGCATCATCACTAAGCAATTTGAGGAATGCTCTAACCATAGCTGACCCTGCCGTACGCGTCAAGGGATTTCCTGGACCTGTTGTATAGTAGTTTCCCAAGTCTGTTCGATACGAGCTTTTGATAAACTCTTCGTTGGTGAACAAGCCACAAAAAGGGGAGGAGCCTTTTACATTGATCTCAAAAGCACACCAGAGAAATAGGGACGACACGTCATCGACAGTAATGGTCAACGAAGGATTTTCTCTCTTGAATCTTTCTAAAATGTCAGACAAGTAAGAGAGATCGTATTGGCCAATCTTGTCCTTGTTAACTTCGTTATCGAACTTGCTACAGGCATATCTTGGTGTCAAGGAGTTCAATCCCATACTACCATCTTCGCTCACTATAACGAAATCTACGAGCTCATCCTTATAAGAATCACCAAGAAACCCTCGCACAAAGAAATTAGCGCTCTGGTGGCATCTTTGCGAATTTGAAGTGAAAACAGGTACAACAGCACCCTTCTTATACAATCTTCCATACTTCTTCCTGAAAGCAGCACCATGCCTCAATTCATCGGAAGTACCAGCGTATGGACCCTTTGAGTTCCATGGCGCTGTTTCCTTTTCATAATTTTGCTTGTCTGCAACGAAATATTTATATTCGTTGAGAAATGACAATGAGCCTTTGAATGGCTCCATGTGACTCTTAAACTTCTCAAGCACCGATTCGAAGTAGATGCCATCTCCTTTTGACGGGTAACGCTCTCCATGTCTTGACAATAGATGCACTTGTTGTAAATTGCAATGTGGAGGAATATCCAGAGAGATTCCATACCCTGGTCTCTGGATATAAGGAGCAGACCCTCCCAAGTATCTGACTATATTATACTGTTCCATCGAAGCTTGTTGAGGAGTAGCAACATCTTCATATACGGGACCACTTAAAAGAAGCCCATGCTGAAGAAACTTGACTATAGCAACCATGGATTTAAAGCTATTGGATTTGATGTTAAAGTTCGGTTGATAAAAGAGCTGTAAAGCCGAATGAGTGATGGAGACAAAATAAGGAAGTGAAATGGAAGTAACTATAAAGGAATAAATTTAACCAAATACAATTAAGTATAACTACTAATAAACAAGAATTGAATAAAGAACAGAAGAATCTAACAGCCATTGCAGAAAAAGCTTTTGAAAGGAGTACTATTTTAGTAATTGGAAGTGATTTGATCGTACGTGAAGAACGCACCTGTAGGCAGTGATTTTACCACCTCGATATATTGTGTTTAGTATATACTACTACCCAAGAAAAATACCAAATCAGATTCTCCGTTCTTGCTTCAACTTCTATCCTAACCTGTGGAACATGGTATCATCTCAGCATATTGGAGGACACACTAATCAGTCGAAAGAAAGTGAAATTAGACCCCGAGTCGATTATGAGAGTTGGCGTGGTACCTTTTTTGGTCCTCTTAACCGTTAGCCTCACGCTCTCCAGATGATCAGCACATGCCTTCTTAAGCTTTCACTCCTAATCTTCACTATTAAGCGTAATCACTTTCTTGGGTGTCTATATACATTAGTTGAAAATCATGTCTTTCATGGACACTTTAAGCACCATTTATTACTACTAAAGCGTGTGCATTCGTGCCACTAAAAACATATGGTAATAGTCAGATTGTAAACACTCGCACTTTTCGGACTCAATTGGTTCATTCCAAGTCTCTTGGTTGAACCACAAGTTGTTGAAATTAACGCGATAAATAATGTTCTTATAAACCGATTGGTAACTCATCTTGCCAAACGACATAAAAAATGTAAGAGTTTACATCAACCGTTCAGCTCTCTTCAATCTTCCCCTACTCATTTACATTCATCATCACTCTGAACTTACCTTATCCTCCTTTTGTCATGATAGACTTTTAATCTTGTAATGTCGTCTTTTCCTGATCTGTATCAACAGTACACACGTGCTGCACAATGATAAGAAAGGTTGCAACTGAAGTCGGCTCCAATATTTAAAGGAAGTTTCATCCACAGATATCGGTACCTTGGTCTATGTTTCAATTCTAGTAATCATGCGTTGCTCTATGTATTCTAGTAAATAGTGATGCTTATATAGTACACTTGTCTATTACTTCTTTACTCTATATTCTTCCTTAGGAGAAAACAAGATCTTTATATGCTTTTCCTTGTGGTGAATCAATTCTAAAAAGCCCTTCTCTACTCCATCCTCAAGATGAATCTTGGAAGTGATCAATAACTTGACTTCGTCAACTGGAATAGTGCCTTCGTGAAGAGCATTGACGACATCTATAAAATCGTCCTTGACAAAGCAAATTGATCCGGTGATGATCTTTTCGGCCCAGGTGGCTTCCATAGGAAAGTATGGAACGGATTTGTGAGCCCACACGGCAACATTAGTAGCCGTTCCTCTAATATTCAATGCCCTGAGACTGGTTTGGAAAGTAGCTGGCACACCGGAACAATCATATGAATGATTGAAGCCATAGCCGTTGGGTGACAACTTCCTCAACTCCTCTACACATTCATCAACAGATTTGCCGGTAGGATCAAAGACTGTGACGCCCAACTTTTCTGCCAATTGTCGTCTGGCCAAAGCAGGCTCAGAAACGACTATCTTGCCAGCTTTGTTTCCCTTCAATGCAAAAATGGTAGTCAACCCAATGGGGCCACCTCCCAAGATCAAAGCACTTTGACCTTCTTGGAAGTGAGACACGCGAACCGCGTGCCAACTGACAGCAATTGGCTGGATTACAGCAGCCACATCCATCGGAATGATATCTTCTTGAAACTTGATGGCTTTGCTAGCAGCTGTAACCAAATATTCAGAACACCCTCCGTTGGTAAAACCTAAGCCAGTCAACCCAAGATATGCACAGGCATTATAGTGACCTTCGAGACAACTTCCACACTTGGGTTTGTTGAAGTTGGGCGATTCGGGGAACCGGTATCTGTCAAAACAGGTACCTGTGACTTCCACCACCACTTTGTCTCCAATCTGAAGGTTGTCAACTTCAGATCCGACCTCGTAAACTTCACCACTGATCTCGTGACCCATGCATTGCGGATATGGCAAGTTGGAAACTTCGTTGTTGGTACCCTTCTTGGAGAAAAAAATCGGTCCATCGAGATACTCCTTCAAGTCAGAACCACAGATCCCACAGTAATGGACCTTGATCTTGACATCGTCAGGCCTGACAATCTGCGGCTCAGGGAAGTCCAGGTGATAGCGGACATCTTCCCTGTCATGGTAAACTATGGCCTTCATTGTGTTTAAATAGGTGAGTTAGATGGAAAGTAAAGATAGTTTGTAATTGTAGTTTATTCGTCTTATTTAGGAACCAAAATAGGATTTTATCTATGGATGGTAGGCTAGTATCGGCGATTCGGTAGTCTAAATATATGAATCTTTGGAAAATTTCTTTGTACGTTTAGTGCTGTATGGTTTCTGAATCAAAATCAAGAAATGCCCCGAGACTTGGAGAAGCTACTATCACCTATTTATCCACCTCTTCTCTCAAACGTGGAATTTTGTTCCCATGCCCGACAGCATCTCCCCCAGCCAAAATTCGTCACTAATTTTCTGGTACCGCAGAGCCGCACAGTTCCAGGAATAATAATCCTGCACCACGGCAAATATGTGTGATACGGTGGTGGAGGTGGCATTGGAGGAGACAGCATCTTACAGCTCTGGCAATAAGAAGTCAATATCTCTCACAATAGAATAAGAGCCAGACCATGCCGTATAAATACTATCACTCGTTGTCGTATGTTATCTGAAACACTTCAACACACAACTTCCTTTAGCTTTAGCAGTGATATTTCAACATTGTCAATACCCCAAAAAAACTCCCTACCACGAGCCTAAACACAAAAATGGTAGCGCCATTTGCGACTTCATCGACAGTCGTAAAATCTATTCTTCCGAGCACGACATTTTGTGCAGGGGGAGCAGCCAGTCACTATTTTGCAATTACTCTAAAGGCACAGCATCTGAATCATGAACGTTACGATAAGTCGTACCATATGCACCTGATTGATGGTGGGACCGAAACTTAACTTTCTGCTCCAACCAGCAATTCTGAAAGCAATTTTTACAGTGGCTAGTGCATGGATTAGGGATTCGTCTATCTCGTATATCCATATAGTAGTACAGTAGTTTTGTAGTATGAATAGAAATGAACCATGTATCCGATATTTTCCATTTACTAACTCCACTAGCACATCGACAACTTCCATCCAAAATCATTGCAGATATCGATCCAGTCGATGCATGCTGTCCCTGTAGAGTTTCTTCTCCAACTTTCCTTGACAACGTCCCAGATACGCTTGACATTTCCAACATGGTAATGAGAGTAGACTTTCTCGAAGGTTGAATCAAGATTGAGCCTGTCAAACTTGTTGCAGCATGATATTCCACATATCAAAAGCGACATATTGAGCGAGCTTATGAGGTTAGTATTAATAAGGTCACTAATGAGCGAAAGTGCCGAAACAAGGTAGTTCTGAACTTCAGCAGACATTGGCTGTGTTTGCTTAATGTAGATAGCAATGTACATTTTCCCGGTGATACGATATAGCTGGAATAGTTTCAGATGGGATTCTCGTTCTTCATCGGACGAAAGCTGATCCAATTGCGACTGGACAGGCTCGCAGCAATTGATCTTATTTGTTAGTTCATGGTATTTTTCGTCTATTTTCTTGTAGTGGTCCAATCTAAACAGATTTAGCGTAGAAAACACTTCAAGATTATCGGCCACATTCAATTTTTCATTGAGGTTCTTGCGTTCAGCTTTGAGCTCCACGTATACATTCATAATCTCTCCAAGAAGAAGATAGATGGGTTGAATACACCCCTGGTAAGGATCTACACCGTACCCATCTGTTTCTAATAATTTGTTCACACGGAAGAGATCGTTGTAGTTGCTCATAGAGCATGTCGTACCTCGCAGAAGTGTTTCACTTGACATTATATCATGGAACTGGAAGTTAGCAATCATGAACTTACAGTCGTTGGAATAGTTAAAATCCTTGATGAACTTGAGGAATCCACCATAATTGCGCATCAAGTCTTCACATCTGCGGAATAGCTGATGCCAGTTTCTGGTGTCTCCCGCGCATACCTGGATTCCGATGGTAATCAAGTAGTATGCTAGGGCTATGAAGAAGTCAAATTTGTCTGTTGGGTTTTCGTTAACCACAATTCTGGCTTTTGTAATGTACTTATTGACCAAAGTCAAATCAGAATTTGGGTGAAAAAGTGCCCCCCAGGCAGCGAGAACGTTCAGAATAGCTTCGCTGGTGATGGACAAGGTGAAAAATGTCTTGAGAAAGTAATTCGATGACTGTGGGCTGATCGACAAAAGGTTGGCTACGTTCTCTTCAAAGTAGCTCAAGTAGAATATACCAGTGTCGTCAAGAAACAAGTTGAACGGAGAAGATAAGGTGACAAGCATCGGCGGTGTCAGTCTCTGCTCCAGGATGTAGAAGTTGGAGAGTTCAAAGTCTGGTGTTTCCAAGTGGTTAGAAGTATTTACATATGGTACAGAAGAAGAAATTAAGGATGTCGAAGTTTCACTCCCAAACGGCACTACCGACAGTATAGGAGACAGCATAGACCCTAATGTCGGTATTATGGCTAACTCGTTTCTACTCTCTGGTACCTGAAGAGTATTCAAGTTAAGTATGGTACATTCTGAACTATTCACAGACTTCTTTTTCAGTACTCTTCCTCTAGCTCCCTTATTACTCCCAGGAACTTCATACTTCTTGATTTCCCATTCGCACTCAAGCCCCCTCTTCTCGCAATAAGTACATGTTGGGTGTGTTTCGTCACATTTCTTCTTTCTCGCTCTACAAATCAAACAGCCGGTCTTTGATCTCAGTCTTTTGACACTAGCAGAAAAAGCGGCGAGAGGCTCTGACCGGCCTGTCTGTGTTTTCCATTGCGCTAGCGACGACTTATCGATACTGCTGAGAGTAGTATCGAGGGTGGAGAACATCCTAAGGTTTCAAGAAAGTGAAAATCTGTAGTTGCAACTTGACACATTAGCTAATATCTGGAAACTATCATGATATGGTAGCGCGCATAAACGAATTTACAGTGTAAAGAGAAAGGAAACAGCAGAGGCGGAGTGGAGGAGCCTCAATAATTGCGCGATGCGGGGGATTTCTACATTAAACTTGACTTCTTACACAGAAATTATTCTTTGTTCTTGTAGTAGTCAGACGCCAAATAGTGGTAAATTTTCAATAATAATGAGAGCTCACTTTACATTGGCTATATACTGCTTGTACTATTTCTATATATCTTTATCTGTATTTCAATAAATTGTCTATAAATCTATTTATCTTTTTCTTTTCTATTTCTTGGTGTTCCCCCGCAGCGCAAAAAAGACGTTTTTTATCAATTGGCACTTTACTGAACTCATTTCCTTTCTTCTTCTCTGACCATTGTTCTAGTTTCGTAAAATTACTGCGCAAATATCAAACCCCTTTTCCTTTATTCTTATTCTTTGAGTGTGCCATTCTCATTTGAAATTTCTAAAACTCCACATTCCCACGGGCCCATATGGCTGAATCGGGTTCTTCCAAAGAGCCCAGTCCTCTGTCTATACCGCCAGAGGTGGTAGCACCACGAAAAAATGTTCGCTCCAAATACTCCCGACCCTGCGATGCTTGTTCGCTCCGAAAAGTTAAGTGTGACTTAAAACAACCCAGTTGCACCAGGTGTTTGGAACATGGATTGCCATGTACCAACAATAGAGTGCGTAAAAAATGTGGTCCTAAGCACATCCATAGCAAAACTCGCGAGTCTATTCTCGAGATGTCTGGATCCAGTGTCAGCAATTCATCATCTGGAACCACGCCAAGCTACGAGTCCGCAAGAAGCTACAGAGCTGATGATATAGCAGGAACATCTGGAGGTTCGGCTCTGGCTCTCCTAGCCCAACGGTACTATGTTCCGTTGATATCGCTCAAGCACTTACTTCCCTGTCTCCAGGTCTACCAGACATGGTTCTACGGTGTTTGGCCCGTAGTTTCTGTAGCTTACTTGATGTCCAAAGTCGTCCTGACTCCAGGAGCTGGTTTCCTGACAGATTTCAATGAAGATAACCTTTCAGCCTACTCGTTGAGCTGTGCTGTCTCAGCTGCCATAATCGTCCAGGTGACGTTTTTGTCGTCTTCGAGCGCAAAGATGATGAACCTCCCCGAGGACGTCAAACACCTGACCTACGCCAATGAGGCCATACGAGCTAGAGACGCCATAAACTACAGATTGCATCCCAGTCCAGAGACGTTGTTGACATCATTCTTTCTTCATGCCTATTATATTAACATCAAGGGTGGTGCGCCAGCAGCCATAGTCTATTTGCGCGAAGCCATCTCCATAGCCCAGATATTGGGCCTCCATAACTCGAACACCTTTATAGGTAAGCTGTTGGCGGAAGTGCACCGTTTGCGTAAAATCTACTATTTGTTGTTGGTGACCGAACGTTTCATATGTATAGAAGACGACATACCCGTAATTTTAGAACCTAGCATTCCATTCCCATCATTAGAAGATGAGGAATACTCGTCATTGTTGACGGGATTTACGGAACTAGTAAAAGTTTTTGCCATTCCCGATAAAAAGTTCTTTGACAAGTTCATGACCTTGAAGATGAACGAGAATGAATATGCCAGTTTCCCTTCTCAAACTTGGATAATCAATGTCCAGCAGCAATTGGAAAGTATTCGAGTTCTTCTGGAAACTCTAAGTATACAAAAGTTGAACATCTTACTAAGCAAGTACTGGATGAAATCTCTCACATGGAATATCTCCAGAAAGAACAATCTACTTCTTTCCAAAGCATCCACAGACAACACAAATTCCAGTTTGTCCACAGACTATCCCTTTGTCATGGCCAAGGACTTTTTGAGCGAAAGCAAGGACTTGCCCTTATTTGCTTTCGAATCAAATGGACCTGGTGTATGTATAAAGTTACTTGAACTTGGCAATAGTCTCGCTGATTCTATTTCTCTAACCAGGGACTATAGTGGATTTGAATATCTTTCATCAATCTTTGCCTTGGTTTCAAAATTGAAGAATGATATTACTTTGCCATTGCATTTATACCAGAAGATTGAGAATATGTTGATTTCCAGCAAGTTTGTTACAACTACATTAACGAACTACCCAACCACACAAGATGAACAAAGTGAGCAGGTGGAATCTGAGCTTTTTACCCTGGAAGCAGCAGGAAAAATCGACACACATTCTCCGTTTACGCAGATGGCAATGGCATTCTGTATTACTCCTCAGGTGTCAAGTACTGTCAATGAGGAAATTGCTGCGGTACCTCTGCCGGATACAGACCTTCATTCTAGGCAAAGAATGAATTTCGATGCAGATATAGTTCTACCTAGAGATCCCGAAAAGTATATTCAAAACAATTGGTTTTGATAAGACTAATAGATTAATTCCCTATTTATTGTAAAATACTCCTGTTAAATTCCATGAGATATATACGTGTATACCATTCTATGAGATAAAAGAATATACAAAGTAGAATTGAATTGTTAGTGATGCGCTGAAAAGTATTAGTCGTCTTCATCAAGGTCAGTTTCCAAATCACACATGGTCCTACAGTTAGGACAATAAAATTGTGGATAACTCTTGATTATAATCGGACGAATGCATTTGTAGTGCCATGCATGTGAGCATGGACTTATGAATAATGCTTGACAAGGTTCTATCTTCATCAAACAAATTGCGCACTCTGCCAATTCATCCATAGTCGTCGACGACCCAGTGATAGGGTTGGTTACCAATTTATCATCACTGTCGTCTGTATTATTAAGTTGCAAGTTCTTTAATTTCTTGTGGATCTCCAAATTAAATTGATTCACTTTTCTTTGCCAGCTCTTGTTAAATTCACATCTCATCTTAACACATCGGTAGACTTCCTCAGTTCCACCACGGTAGTCCATACCGAGCTGGATAATGTCTCCATCTATTAATGGCATCAAGGTAGATTCTTGGGATGCAGGCGACAACCTGATGTGATTTAAAAAAGTTCCAGAAGAGGACTTGCAATCCTTCAAGAACCATTGTCCATCCTCATTACATTGGAATAAAGCGTGGGTCCTTGAAACCACTTTACTTTTGAATACTATTGGTGCCGACGAACCCTGAGGAGCATGAGCTGCCGCCTTGTTTTTCTCCGTATAACGGCCAATAGAGATACTCGTATTGGGCTTGATTTTTCTAATGACAGGTGAGAAATACAAACCAGATGCAGAGGACGAGTGGTCTATTAATGGAGTCAATCTAACTGAGTAGAAGCCATCCTTATCAATGCCGTTCTTATCTTCAATGACTTCGTCAGTTTCATTAGCGGATGTTTGTTCCCTAGCGCTAGAGTTTGCTGGGATAGATGCTTCTCCATTTGCTTGTTCAACGTCTTCTTCCCTGTGGATGTTGTGAGCACTTGTGACTCGTTTTGGAGGAAGCTCTAAGGGACTGCCATTGAGAATGGCATTACGCAAGGACTCTTGGCCACTGGGCAATGATTCTCTAGGCCCATCGTGCACCTCATATTCTTCACTGTTGCTGGAGCTAGCACTGTTATGGGGATGTACATCCGAGGAATGCGCATCCCTACCGTGTTGATGCAGACGAATGGAACTGTTGCGACGACGAGAGGTGTGGCTGGCAGATCTGGGTCTTTCCGTAGCCAACACTTCGTCTTCGGCGGCATACGAGCTCAAGTTTGCTATAGTAGGACTATTTGACATGAAACCATGGGGATTTTCTGTGGGGGAGGGAGGTTGGTGTGATGTTCGGATGGAGTTGGTGAACGAACTGAGGAAGTTAAGTCCGAACGACGATCTTCTGGTTGCCGTAGGAGGCTGAGGAAGTTGTGTAGGACTGTTATTGGCACTGGCTCCCGTGCTGGCCGAAGGAGGCAGATGAACCGACGAATTGTTCAAACTGGATGATGAATCATTACGGGTCATTGTACCATTGAGATGGCCATTGGAATGGGACAGTGTTAAGCCTGGAAGAGATGAGTTCTGTAAAACTGCTCCCGTGACAGGTGACGAGGGCAAGCTCGAAGGAGGCGACGACAACGGCGGGGTAGTAGTGGTAGCCTTTGTTGACTTGGTGGCGATAGGCCTAGGTGGAGCGTTGATGGAGTTCTCAGGCATTGTGCGGAGCGACTTGAAAAAGTAAAGTGTACGTGTATGTGAAAGTGGGGAATGCTAATGAAATGCCACGATGATGATATGTATCTTCAAGTAGTGTGATAAATAGACGTTGCTTAGATATGGTGGTGTAGAAGTAGATGTTGATGCGAATTCCAATACTGTAGTTACAGATGATGACCACAAGGCGTAATGGTAATAAGTTGTGGTGAATGGCTCTGTTTCAAACTAGACGAAAAAGATAACCTCACTGAAAAAAACAACCAGACCAAGATAGACCAGTAACACCGAAGATAACAGCACTAGATACGACACGACTAAAGAACGTACTAACAAAAGTGAGCTGTTCTATACGACGAGTCGATGATGGGTTCTCGAGCTTACAAAGAAAGAGGTGAAAAAGCTCGAAGATTAGAAATCTCAAACACCAACAGAAACTCAGTTACAGTTTAAGGGGTAAGCAATGACGAGATCTGGCACACTAACAAGCCAGGGAGGTGTTGGCAGAGTTATGATGGTGCGCGTTATGGATGGAAGTCGCCGGAAAGCAACGGATGCTAATGGGTGGGATAGAAAACGGTGGCAGAATAGAAAAAAGATGAATAAACAAAACTCTCAATTACGGAAAACGGTGGTGAAAATGGCTGACAGAATCTAATCGCTTTTTTCCAAACATTAGCCACGACAAAAAGAGTAAGTGTACGACGATGAGAGGGCCAAAAAAGGAATGCGCGTGATATGGCACGTGATAATCTACAATTAAAAGGCGACGACAAAAATGGATTGGATCTAGACACTGTTACCATTGCATTGTTGCAGATCGTTTCTATAGTACGCTCACTGTCTTCAGTCATCGTTTGCCACATCGCTGCCTTATCTTGCAAAATTTTCATTCAATATCCATCGAGGCCAGCCTCCAAGCTGAAATTTCTTGATTGGATCAATGTTGACTATTGAGGCAAAACATCTGTGCCGCAATATTAAAGATATTTTCCCTTATCTAACTACCTACGTCTACTTCTATGAAATTACGAGCGGTTTTCTCTGGGGTTTCGTGGTGTATACTCATTAAAGAGGTCCGATCCCTGCTAATGGCAGAAAATCTCTGCCCTACACAGATCACTAGGTCGTCGAACATAACTTTGTTACTTGATCTTGTCTTCTTTTCTCATTTCTTGCTACCTTCATCTAATTAACTAGCGCAGTCTCTCTCCTCGACTACTTCCAAAACGGGAAATTACGAGGCAACTTCGGGGAACCAAGAACAACCTCAACACAATATGGTGTCAAACCTCCTATTTTTGAACATAGATTCAGGCACGGTCTGGGCTACTGGTGTATGTGTGCTGCCACCTGAATAACGAAACAAGTGTCTTCAGTATGTCTTCCCTCCTATTACACGCATAAGTAACTGCTGGAGTTGTTCTCTGCCTCGAGGACTTTTCCAGATTTCGTGGTTGCTGTTTTCAGCAATGACCCACTCGACAGTGTTCGAACTGATCTTACTAATCTCCTGCTGCCATTTGCCCCAGTTCAATGAGTTCTTGATCATAAACCCAGATGAGATCACACTCAACGGAAGGTCATGCACAGTCGACTCCTTGACTTCAGAATACGACAATAATGTAGACGTAATCTGCTCTTGTAGTCTAGCTCGTATATACTTCGGTTGATAACGCATGTCGGACCCGAAAATTCGACTTTTGCTCAGATGTTTGAATGGGTGCAAAAACCAATGGATATTAGACACAATCCCCAATGGTGAGACCAAGCCTCTAAACCAAAGCTTAAATCCAGTGATATTGTCCATTAGCTCAATAATATTCTTGAAAACTGTAGACTTCTCATTCTTTCGGTTGGATCCACTAAAGGGCCACCTTTTCAACAAATCTTCGTGCCAACTGTCTACGAGAAGTAACGAATGAACTTTGTTCGGGTTTCTAGAAGCAAACACTCTCGAATATAGTCCTCCAATGTCGAAACCCACCAACGAAAAGGGACCTTCAATTTCCTCCTTATTGAGAGCCTCAATAAGATACTCAGTAATGATTCCTATTGAAACCGGAGAAGGTGCACTATCCGAAAATCCGTAGCCTGGTCTGTCCCAAATACAGTATCGGTCGATTTTGTTCAAGTGATATAGTTCTTCAATCCACTCTTGGAAGACTTCTGTAGCAATCATTTGTCCACCCTCGACTAGAATTATAGGTTGGCTAGATTTCGTGTTATTATGAACATTGCCAAAACAAGCGAGGTGAACTTTGAAAGAATTATCATTCACAGCAACCATTTTTCCCCATGGTTTCTCGTGTGAATCAAACGTTTGCAACCAAAACGTAAGACTAATACACCAGACTACCCATAGTAAGAATAATTTGACGGTAATTTTTACTAAAGCAATCAATAACTCGGACAACGACCATCTTTTCTCAACTCTTCCAGTGTATCTTACCTCCTGTACTCGTTTCTCCCTCTCTACCCAGTAGTCTACAAGAGCATTCACCAAAACATTGAGTCCAGTCCAGATCAAAATAATAATTCCTATCCAGCCAAATTGGTGTCTAGTGTATGTAACTACTCCAATCACGAGCAAGTCTAAGAGAAGAAGCCCACCAGTGATGTAGCCTAGGATTCGGTCATAGTACACTGGAACCGTGAAGCACCAAAGAGTGATGGCATTAGTTAGCAATGCCACGAGTATAAGGTCCAACTCCAAAAAAGACTTACCTCGGTTGTTAAGTCCGGGAATTGAGATGAAATCCGTCAATATAAGTGCAAATCCTACAATTGCATTGAAAAATATTAGTACCGTAACACCAATTTTCATTAACTGAACGTTATACAAGTTCAATGGAGAAACTATGGGATCATCTGGATCAAGAAATTCATGATTATGATCCAACAAAGGCTGTTGCTCGAGAATTGCTGCATCTTGCTCGTTAACAGGAGAAGGAGGGAGATGTGTTATTTCTTCGCTGTTAGGTTTCCCTAGTGTCCTCTTACTTTTTTGTGACGATTCTGGCATTTATGAAGCTCTCCCTTTTAGCAATTAATGATAAGTGGATTACTAACCTTTTTTACTAAAACAGAATTTTTGTACGAATAAAGACGATGCAATTGAGTGTAATTGAAACGTTTCCCGTTCGTTTATGCAGTTGGGTAACTTCAAGAATACCAAATATAGCTAATGCAACAATTAGTACTGTTTCAGTCCTGATAGAAGGGAGTGAAATCTGGAGAATGTGATGTAATCATCACACATGTATCACGTGACGAAGATAGACGACATTCGTTAGAATTATAAATATTATCATTAATCTACATAATCTTGTGATAGCCTCTTTGCAGTCCTTTTCTTGAAGATGTCGGAGATCATTTCCATACCAACAACATCTACTCATGGAGGAGCCACCTACTACCATGTGGCAATTAAGCTACCTCTTCGGTCTTTGACTGTGCAAAGAAGATACTCCGAATTCGAAGATTTGGTCAACGGCTTATGTGATAATTTAGGTATAAACGTCAAAGATTTTCCATACGAATTACCTTCAAAACGAATCAACTGGTTCAAGAGTAACACCCAAAACATAATTCTGGAAAGAAAAGCAGAATTGTCACGGTTTCTAAATCAAGCTATACGAGATTCCACAATTCAGAACAGCGCTTTACTACATAAATTCTTGCTGCTTCCAGTGAATTTCCGGTTTAATAGTAATCTCTTCAACAATAACGTTAATGAATCTACTCATAGTTCAGTTTTGCTGTTAGATGAAGGATCCATTGACGAATCCAACTGGCTAGAGGTGTTACGGGTATTGAGGTTCTCGATCCAGGATTCCGATGTCCTGGCTAACAATGCCAAAATCGGTGATAAGATCCAGATACGAGACAAGATCAATAAGTTATTTCAGCCTTGCTTTGTTAAACTTTTGCTGACGTTGAATGGCAAGCTAAAAAAAGAATTGCCTACAGATGAATTCAGCAGAAGACAGGCATTATTGAAAGAGATCCAAGCCAATCTTCAACACTTGGTTTCCACTGTCAATTCAAACTACGCTCACATGCCCGGAACATTCGACATTGGAGGAAGAAACTCGCCGCTGGAGTCACGGAGAGTTTTAGGTGGACCCAAGGAAACCAAGGATACCGTAGGTTTGTCCAACCAGGATTTGTTGCAGCAACAGGTTCAGATACATAGACAACAGGACCAGGAAGTGGAGCAGTTGCGAATGATCATTTCTCGTCAAAGGCAGATCGGAGAGATGATTAATGCTGAAGTGGAGGAACAGAATGCTATGTTGGATCAATTTAATGAAGAGGTGGAAAGAGCTTCTGATAAAGTTCAAAGTGCAAGGAATAGGGCGAGAAACATTTTATAGAATTTTATAGACAGCATAACTAATGAAATGGATGACTAATACAACATTTCTGTAAGGCTAGGCTAGGTTAAACTGAAGTTTCCTCTTGCTTGGTATTTAAATTGAGGGTACGATTCTTGAATATAGGCGCTATTCTATTGAGGAATCGAATATTGCTTTGTATATTGACAAGCTCATCAGGGTTATCGATTTCTCCATTAACTATAGGATCAGAATTTTTAAGTAATTCGAGAGTGGATCTTGTGTTCAATATCCTATCCATGAATGAACCTGGAATCTTTTCCCGAAGTGCCCAGAAGCCACCTACATTGTTGAAGAATGCAGCTACACCAAATCTTCTGGGAGGGTATGCCCTTCCAGCATTTTCCAAATGAAACACACTGGGGAAACATTGGGAGTAGAACCAAACCGCCGCACTTGAGCCAATTATTGCCCCACCTACAACGTCTCTTAGAAAATGACGATTATCACTGATTCTGGTGCACGCCACAAAACAGGCTACTATGATGGGGACTATAGTCAAGAAGATCTTTGTGGACATAGCTCTCTTGTCAAATACTTGAAATTTCCCAGCAATATTCAAACTTGTTACCACCATTCCACAAAAAACAGTGGACAGATGTCCACTTGGAAATGAGCGGAACCCCTCCTGGAGGAGGAATATGTTGTCGTTTGTGCATACTGCTACTGTCAGAAGACCCTCATCTGGTACCAAATCTATATCAGCTTGGCATCTGGAGAGAAGATCCGGTCGAGGTAAACCACAAATATTTTTCAACACACATGTAATCATCAATTGAGTTGCCATGCTCCCACATAGGCACGTAAGTCCAGCAAATATATCCCAAGCTCTTCTGGTTCCTGAGCTTGGGCTATAGAGAGCACATAGCACAAACTGAAGAAGGGGTAGAACCACCGTGATCACCAACAAGATATTAATTGGAATAACAGTGTCTTCTTCAGAGACATGGGAATACATAAGGGAGATGTCGTTCGTCAGGAATTCATGGTACCAGGGTGGGATTACAGAGCCAAACAAAATTGCTACCGTTAGTATGGCAACATAGACGATCCAATCTACCACATAAGACAAGAATGACAAACCAGATATATCGTGCTTCATGTACGAGAACGACCAATCGTGAATATCCATGGGCATTGCTCTGCTCTGGGATGGTGGAAATGGCTGCAAACAACCGCTATTTGGAAAGTGGGTGCAAATAGGGCTTTCTGGCGATTTCCGGGTAACACCAGTTGCAGAAATCATAAAAATTTAGTTTCGCTGATTTTTTCACTGTACTGAATTGAGTTCCATTAAGTTTTGTTTTTCTTTTCATTATACCATATAGATAGTTCTTCAATAAATGCAAATTGGGATCGCTGGATTCCTATTTTGTGGCAGAATTCGTAAGTTTATATCTTTTTTATTTATCGGGAATATTTAGTGATGAGAAATCTTCGCCTTTATCGATTCTAATGAGAATACAAAAAGTTTACACCAAGATCTACGCTGACAAATTTACCGATAATATCCGTGCATGAATACGAGGAATGTCATATTAACCATGATTATCTAGTGTCTATGATAAAGATTCAATAGTTTTCTTCTTAGTTTGTAGTGTATAATTGTGGGTAGAGCTCTTGTAACACAGAACCCCAAGCACGGAAACCAGCTTCTATCTCTTCTTCAGTAAGGAAACTGATACAGACTCGGACGTTATTCTTACCCCAGCCCTGTTTATCACCCTCCACCTCAAAGTGGTCTCCCGAAGCCAACACCACTTTATATTTTTCCTGTAGAACTGTAATTACTTGGTTATGATCAATATCACCAGGGATCTTCACCCACAAGAAGTATCCTCCATCTCCTCCGAATACGACTGCGGAAGGTGGCAAGTATTTTTGTGCACTGAAAAGAACTGTCTGGGCTCTCGATTTGTAGGCAGTTTTGAACACTTCTAAGATCAGTTCTATTTGGCCAGTTTTAATCAAATCTTGAATTACCAACGATGCCAATTGGCCAGGAGTACCTCCTGATTTGTTAGCGCCAGTGACTGCTAACTGCTCCACTAACGCTGGCGTTGGAGTTTCTTGCCAGCCTACTCGCAAACCTGGAGCAATTATCTTGGAAAAAGTAGCATTGGAGATGGTGTTACCGAACTTCTTGTAAGGTGGAAGAGTCACCTGATCCAAATAGTTGAAGCGTGGAAGTGGCTCATCTCTATCAGTATAGTCCAAAAACTCGTAGACATCGTCACTGATGATTAATAAATCGTACTTTCTAGCCAACTGAATCAACTTTTCTCTGGTTGCAACAGAGTAAGATATACCACCAGGGTTGGAAAATGTTGGAACCATGTAGATTACGAAACGGTACAACTTTCTTTGGCCTCTAATCGGATCCTTGATAATATTGATTTCTTTACCTTCGCCATCCTGCAAGCCAAGACTGTGGTACTTCAACTTCTGTTCCAAATGCTCCAAGTCAATTTCGTACTCAGCACCAGGGGTTTCTTTGATAGCCGTGAGCTTGCCTTCAAAGCCTGTATCAATAAACACACTATTAATCAAAAAGTAAGTTGGAGAGACTATAAACGCTTGCTTTGTTACCGTGGATGGATCAGTAGTGGAAACCAAAATATTGGCAATACCATAGGATGCTCCAGCCGTGAGGTTGACATTCTCAGGTTGGGAAAGATTGTGTTTAAACTTCTCGTTTGTCCAATCACTGATGGTTTTTCTGACATCATAGTTTCCAGGATCTGTCCCGTAGGAAAGTGGATGTTGGTTCAATGGATCAATATCATAGGCCAAATAGTCACTACCAAGCAATACCTTATTGTAGGAATCGGCCACCTGCTGAACAGGGAGCAAATTACGGGTCGGATGACCTTTGAAGAAATTGATGGGTCTCAGCATACTTGGGGAATGTCAATTGAAGAGACAACAGTTGGAAATAGGATGTGTAAAGAATCATGATGACTACATCAGCCATTTGCTCCCCCAATTGTGGAGTTATTGAGTCACGTGATGTAATTTAAATTATGCACTATAGAAATGAGTAGATACAATTCAGAGATGCCAAGCAGGGTGGGATAAGGGTCAAGGTCAAGGCCAAGGGCAAGGTCAAGGAGATTGAAATAGAAGTTTATTGTAGAAAGAATACGACGAATATTATTGGATCCCAATATAAATTATTGAGTCGTGGATATATTCTAAGAATTTTCATTACTTTGGCGTAAATACTATGCGAAGCTTGAAATTGTAGAAGATATGATCTACTACAGTATACAAAAGTGACAAGAAACGAAATACTTTAGAATATTTTACCAAGTTCTCTACAAAATCTAGAGCCAACCAAAAGCCTAAAAAAAAGCCAATAAAGCTAACATTTCGCTTTATTCTAGAAGCCTAGCACTTAGTGGTAATTTGCACAGTAATTTCGCATTCATTCTGGAGTCGTAAGTCAAAATCTCATATTAAATACCATCCTGCACATGATCACTGCGCTAGACCAATGAAAAACATTAATTTGTAAAATCTCCAACTTGATCACAGCTAGTAGAAGAACCCAAATACTATATTCCACAACCATGCCTTCCACTGCCGGCTTTATACTCAGCGGCTTGCTTGGTGCTGCCACTAGAAGAGTCCAAGTCCAGCTTATCGGTAAAAACTACCCTCGTTCCTTAGACAGAGTCACAGGCTACGTTTTGTCCTCTGCTTTGTTCGTGGGAGGCTACTATATCTTCGATGGTTACGTCGACAACAACAGAAAGCTCTTGCAAAGAAGATTGGCTGTGTTGCGTGAACAAAGAGCCGTCAAGGATGCTTTCTTCGAGTTCGAAGAAGAGCCTGACCACAGAATCACCGCAGACAAGAGAGGCAGATTCTTCTCCTTGTTCGACAAGTATGGTGCTTCGTATAAATAAGCACATCAACAGTAAGATTAGCTGCCTATGATTGTTTGATTATGATTGTTTGATTATTTGATTGAATCATTAAAGTGGTCATGTGGTTGTTAAATCATTTTTACTTGTTTTCTTTGATTGCCAAAGCTACGGCTTGGGCATGCCGTGAATGTCCAACCTTCTTCATTTGCATCTGTATAATATTATACGTGATTCAGTTCACCTTACAAAGTATACGAATTTCATTATTTATTCTTATAGAATTACATGTAGCTGTAGATCGGGGTGATCGATTCTATTAATTAGTCTTCATCATCTTCTTCTTCCTTTGCCTTATTGAAAACTCCATCTTCTTCTTCTTCTTCAGACACATCGCTATCGTCAGATTTGCTGCCGGCATCGCTGTCGAATTCTTCATCTACATCACTGCCACTGGCGCTGTAATTATCACCATCTCCTCCATTATAACTAGCGTCATCGTCTTCTTCATCTTCACTTTCATTGAGCTGGTTCAATGCCGAGACGGGTTCTTCTTCTGCACCACCTTCGCCCTCTTCATCCTTGGTCTCTTTGGTCTTTTCTCTGAGTGTGTCATCAAACGAATTGTCGTTAATATTCTGTGATTTTATAAAGTCGTCAATTACTTGGAAAAAGGCATGGTCTATCATACTGAACTCCAAGGTCTTTTCTTCGTTGTTATCAGCAACCGTAAGCAATAAGTTAAACGTCAATCTGGTGATGTTGTTGTAGGAAGTGTACATGATCTTTGCGACATCAAACATCAAGATTGGTTTCTTGAACCCGTGAATTATATATGACCTGCTATGTTCGGTGCCAGTAACAAACAAAAGAACTCCTTCCTTGGCGCCCCTGTGACATTCTACAATAATTAAGTTATTATTTCCGCTGTTGCTGCTGGAGACAGCGACAGCACTGTCTCTGTTTAGAGTGTACTTAATATTTGAAAGGGTAGGACAGGGCAAGTAGTTCATCAAGTTGACACCACAAAGCTTGAACTGTCTCTGGAAGTAATCGATAATTCTCTCCTGAATTGGATTCATGTTGACGTTGGTAGGCGATTCTTTTTCAAACTGATGCTCGATATCAGGCGGAAGCTTTCCCTGACTGATCATCTGTTTTTTGACCATATCAAGATTAACTTGTAAAACGATTGGATCCTTGACCGCGCTTGAACCAATGTACTCGTCTTTGATCCAGAAGCACAATAATGCAATCGACTTTTTCAGTGGGTTGGATGAATTTCCTACAATTGGAATGAAGGCACAGAGCTTAACACACTCAGTCAAATCAATTACAGAAATCTCGGGCACACGAGTGGTAGGATGAACAATAGATAAGACCGGAAGTGGTTGTCCATTTCTTTCAATCAAATGGAATATCAAGCTCATCTTCTTTCTTATGGGCGAAATAAACGAAGTCTGGATAATTTCAAAAATGATGGTTTCTTCGACAATTGGGTCTTTGAGAGTAATCAAGACAGAATTGGACGGTTCATTTTGGTTTTGAATTTGGTTTTGGACTACTTGATGTTGGGGAGGTTGTATTTGTTGTGGAGTTGAAATTGATGTAGATCCATTGGTCTTGGGTCTTTTTGGTAGAGACTCTTCATTGAGAAGGTGGTTGTACAATTTGGCGAAAACTGTTTGAGATTGTGGATACAGACTTATGATGGCCATAATGTCGGCCTGTAAGTCCGGAGGCAATGTAGACAACCAATCGGACATTTTGAAGTTTTTTGGGTTTTTGGGTTTTTGATGTTTTTGGAGCTTTTTAGATTTGATAGTATAAACACAAAAAATGTATGGACTATAAAGCAAAATAATACTAGCACCGAAGGAAGTGAAAAAATGTGTAGTGGTATCAATAGAAAAAATGTGTTTCAAGATTTTCTCCAAACGTTTACTAAGATTATCTATAGTAGTGTTGGGAAAGCACGTCAAGCTGAGAGGTTGACAAAACGCGAAAATCTCAGGAGGACAACTTCGGTAACCCCTGGCAAATGAATCTGGAAGAAGGTGAAGGTCGTTGTGATCTCGTTGAAGTTGATAGCAAGATCGATGACATAAATGCTGATGTAAACATACAACAAACAGGTAGTAATCCTACCAATATGGCAAATTTAGAGATCACCAAAAAAGGAGTACTAGACATTATTACTCCTAACAATACTCACGATGACGAGAACTTGGAATCCCACCATCAGCTCTTGAACCACAATAGCGGTATTCTAAACATCCTTCCCTCTCTTTTAGAAGGTATCATAGTTCAAGAGTCTCCGTATTCAGTTCTTATGCGACATCTCAACCAGACAATGCTTACAAATTCGCTGGTTGAGTTACGACAGTTGCGAAATAAGGTGATATCGCTAACACTGGAAGGAAAAGACGTTTCTTCGTCACCTACCTTGACTCGGATCGACAAGAACAAGAACGTAATGTTGACATTGACATTTGGCGAGACATATCTAAATGCGATAGAGATCGTATCCCAAGACTGGCAGTGGATGGAAGTAGAGGTATTGGGCATTGAAGCTAGGAAATTTGACCATATTAGGAAACGAGAATTGGTTTTGCAATATTTGTCACGAATGCAGAAACCACCAGAGCTCGATAGTTGTCTTCTAAAGATTACTGTCAAACAGAAAATAGCGTACCCTGGAAAGAAGACGACCCAATTAAGACTACAACAGGAGCAGGAGCTCCTAAAAGAGTTACACGAGTTGGAATTGCGCCAAATGCTACAGAAAGTGGGTTTAGACTACGACGGAGATGGCGTGCTTCGCAAAGTTAGTGAAAGTGAAGATAATGAAAAGTTCACTGACACCAAGTACATATCAAAAAGGGTCTCTGAAATAAAGAAGGTGTTAGAACCTGATTCCTTTACGCGGCAGAACTTGGTGGATTTTGAAAATTGGTATTGTAACTGTGAAGAGTATCAAGAATGTTACTTAGAACTGGAGCAGGACGCTATTCCCAGAAAAATCATAAGCCCTAACCAACTACTATCATTGTATGGTGCGGCCGAACTGGAAACTGGACGATTGCAAAATCTGAAGCTAACGGAAATGTTGCGAAAATGTCCCACAAACTTAGTAGACCCAATTCCGTTGTGCAGCCACTTGGTTCTGGTGTTAATGGTGGCACTCAATGGAATGGATGGCAAGTGGGACGTGGGAGAGTAGAAGAACAGTCGATAATGAATCCTGGAGCCTCGTATTTATATTTTCGGAGTTAGAGATGGCTGCAACTGAATAATTGCGCAATTAACATACGTATCTTAAAACGTTGAGTTGTAAGATTCGTGAAAATAGAATGTTTATTGTTTGAAGTAAAAGGATTACGAACTTGAGATTCCCAGATATAAATCTCGATTTGTCTACTGGTGCTAATTTATTGATAATGCATTTATATATGTGGATATATATACTGATATGTTTATAATTTTATCACCTTTGTATATTCTGTCTTTCAAGCAATTGTTATCAATGTTGGCACATATCCACTCTGTCTTGTCAATTACAAATTTTTCTGATTCAAAAAATTAGCCAAAAGGTACCAATACGATCCTATCACTAACTCAATCCTATTCTAACCACACCTGTCTGCCAAAGCATTCCACCTTTGACCCAACCATATCCTGGTGTCCCAACAACTACTACTGTACATATCCGACTTATCTCGTGCACCGACCGGTCGTGCACTGAACAGAAAATTCCTCAGGCCCTGAAAAAAAGGATTTTAAGGTAATTGGAAATCAACGTTGTACCACTGGATTCTAGTTTTCTTATTCAGGATCTTCCATCTGCCTACACCCATATATCGCTGTTAGCGTTCCAACCCTTGCATTTTACATCACCGAGTGTATACGCGTCCCACGTAGCATTCTTAGCATCTTCAGCATATCCTCTTTTACGATTTCCTTAGTAGTTTTGTCAGCTGCGTTGAACACCTCGAACCTCTCAAACACCTCCAAAACCTCGTCCAATTCAGATACCTTGTCAACACCATTTACAACATCTTTCCGATACACCTACCATAACATAGATAGACACGTCTATCTGCTTTCCATTTAAACTAAGCTCTGTGATCAGTCCATGTTCTTGAGCATACCATAAAGCGATCCATCTATCTAACACACTATCTATTACATTATAGCCACGATATCGCATCCACATATCGCACTTCATCCCCATCAGGTCTACAAGTTCGAGCAGCACAATGTCCACCTCGTCATCCACATCTAACACCGGACCCAATCGCTTCCGTGGAGATGCCGCTAGTTTTTCTCCATCGAACCCTCCTAGCACATACCAATCCTACACACCCCAGCAGATGCAACAACAGCTCAACCACCCCAACCAGTCGCAGCAGCAGCACCACCAGCAGCAACAACAATATTTGCAACAACAACTATACATGCAATACGCAGCTCCGCAGGGCTATCCCATGATGCAGATGGCTTATCCTCCCTCGTTTTTCATGCCTGTGTATCCTCAAGACATATACTACCAGAACCAGCCTTATATTATGCAACAACAACATCAGCAGCAACACATGCAATTTGCTCCCAACTCTGCACCAGCTGTGAACATGAGCTCCTCTAGCTCCTCCAACAGTTACAACCCTAGAGCCAAAGGTAATAACAATAATAAGAGGTACAATAATCATGGTAGCAATAATGGGTCTTTCAGCAACAATAACAGTCATAACAACCTTGCCGGTTCTAATGGCTACAGTTATGTCGATTCTGCTGGCTCGAGTGTAGCTTCCACAACTCCTACCCCTAATACTAATTCGCCAGTCGTCAACAAAGTTACACTCAGTCACTCTACAGAATCAGAAAAGACTGGCTCTCCAGCTACTGCTACCACCGTCAAACTTTCAGAGCCTAAGGCTGTGGCAATAAAACCATCCAGCTCTAATTTACTGGATAAGCCGTCAGCAATAGACAGCAAAAGCATAGACTCCGTCAGCGTGAGTGCCAGTCATTCTCGGTCTTCATCTAATAACACTGCATTATTGAAAGAGCAATCATATCCATTGCTCATCAATTCATCTCTCGGCGATTTCGTCGCTAAGCAACATTCTGCTGTCCCTTGTCGCAAGCAATTATCCAAGGACAAATACGATAGATTGAAAAACTTCAAGCAACAAAGTACAGGTGGGTTGTTAATCAAAACTAATGTTATTAAAATTATAGACTACAACACAAACACCTCCTACCTTACTAATGAAAAACATAACGATGAACATGACAACGATAATTCCACTAATACTACCAACGATAATGCCGCCCATGATGATGTTCAGACTGACTACGATATTAAGCCCAGGGAAGAAAACTTGGCACCTACGACCCCCCCTGTGGCTCTTGTCAGTAACTGGGCAGCTATCTTGCAATCATCGAATACTCCGGTTTCTACTAAAAAGGTAAAACACACAAGATCTAAGTCATCAGTAGGTTCAGCTTCCGCAGTGGTTGCTCCTTTTCCATCTAGCTCAGAATCCTTGTCCACTACTACTCTCTCTTCGGTTACAAAGTTTAATATGAGCAATGAATCAGTTTTGCCTTTGGGTATCTTGATATTGAAGATAATGTATGATCCAAACTATAGTGTGTTTGGTGAAGATAACGAATTGCCCGTGTTCAAGATTGCTCCGAGGGGTTTGACCAACACAGGAAACATTTGTTACATGAACTCCATTTTGCAAATGTTACTCTACTGTGTTCCATTCAATCGTTTATTGAAATTGATTGAGGACAAATCGATAGGAACTTTGAACAGAGCATCGCCTACTCCTTTATTGGATGCAACGATTAAGTTCTTCAACGATTTTTCTGACAAGACTTCGGGGCTTTCTTCCGAAGTGGAAGATGCTTCTGAGAGTGCTATATCTCCTGAAACATTCTATATGACTTTGATTTCGCATGAGAAGTTCCTGCATTTGAAATGGGGACAACAAGAAGATGCAGAAGAATTCTTGGGCTACTATTTGGATGGTTTGCATGAAGAATTCTTGAGTGAAATAAGGAAATTGAATACGCCGAGCGTCGATTCGCTTATTCAAACGTTTTCAAATGAGAACGAGAACGTGGAAAAGGTCAGTATGTTCAAGTTCAATATCAAGAATACAGTGAAGTTAATTAAGAATGAGAACAAAAGTTCGGTCGAGTCCAAGGATGAAGATAATGACAATGAATGGAATGAAGTCGGCTCTAATAACAAAAAGATCAGCGTTAAGAGAACAGTTGAAATAGAGCCAAGTCCTATCAATATGATTTTTGGTGGGCTGTTCAAGTCTGTTCTCATTGTTCCAAAAGCCAACAACCCTAATCAATTTCAAAAGTCTATTACATTGGATCCATTCCAGAACCTTCAATTAGACATTTCTGAAGCTGATACCATTGAAGATGCATTCCTCAACATGAATAAGTTGGAGAAGATCAGTTATAAGAACAACGACAAGGAAGTTCAATTGAAGAAACAAACTTTCATTGACAGATTACCAGAAGTGTTGATAATACATTTAAAGAGATTTTCATATTTAAAGGATAAAGAGGTTGGAATAGAGAAATTGAGAAAGAAAGTCGATTACGCTCATGATTTACATGTGCCTTCAGAAGTGTTGTCCAACAAGAACATCATTTCCAATGCCGCAACCTCGTTCAAGTTGATTGGTGTTGTTTACCATCATGGTAGTAGTGCTGAAGGAGGTCATTACACTAGCGACGTTCTTAGAAGCGACACTTTCAACAACAACCAGAAGAAGTCCAACGTGGCCAACGACTGGTTGCGTATCGATGACACCACACTCAAGCCTATCTCTGTGGACGAAGTCTTGAACGGCGGAACTGAAGAAAGTATCAAAAATGCCTACATTTTGTTATACGAAAGATACAACTAGGCACTTACTGACGAAAATCATGTAACATAGAAACGAATATTTATAAGAAATCGCATAAAGAGGGTTAATAAAAGTATTATATTTTAAAAATTTGTAGAATTTTGCATGAATTATTATAAATTTAGCAAGAAACCTCGAGAAGAGAGTAGAATTACGAAAGTTTATTAAATTGAAAAAAGTGTCACGTCAATTGGAAGAGACCTTAATTATCCAATAGCACAGTATACAACATAGTATGATAGAGTACGATATAATTTAGTGGCTTTAGAGTAGATCGTAGAGATAATTGAAGGTGCGAAAAAATCAGAGTTTAAGTATGGAGAAAAAGCAATTTAAGATGCAATCAATTAAGTCAATTGAGTCAATAATTGACTTTCCCTGCAAGATCAAGCCGATCATTTTTTGTCAGAAATTCGTATCTGACAGTTGACCTGGCTATTGGAGGGGTTCAAAATATTTCTGGAAACTTGAGATTTTCTCGAGACTGTCTGATATTTTACTTCCAAGAATATCATCCCCGAAATGGCGGAAAGGAGCCAACACTCGTGTGAGCTTAATTTACCACTGGTAGCCAATAGAAGAGAAGAAGTGGTATTTACGTAAGAGCATGAAAACGCAGGCGGGCAACTGCATCCGCATTGGGCAAACCGGCAACCCAATCCAGCGCAACTGCATGGTACTTTCCGACAATCCCAACATCAGTGCACAACTACCGAAAAGACAGTTTCCGCCTAGGCTAAATTTCAGGGGCGGCAGAAACGAACTCAGAACAGCATCGGATGTTACCAGAGGCTTGGGTCAAGGTAGGGACCAACCCTTAATAGTGAGAGAGGCTAGTTGTGTTGCCTACTGGCGAGGCTCTCTCCCACACTTCCAACTACATGCGTCGAATAAAGTATGGGAGTGTAACCATTCCTCCTCTGTTGCACGGCGGCTAATCCGTTGCAACCTTGGCTCATGGCTACTATCTCTTCCGCGGAAGTCTCGTGCTGCAGTAGGGTCAGACGTTTCATGTGTGTAAGCCTGAGCACAGCCATATGTGGTCATCGAGTAAAGGATGCCGTGGTTCGCCAGCCCCGTGAAACATTATTGCTATGCGTTTGGCTGAAGCATTAATGGGTGTACGGCCTAAGCGGAAAAGTCTCAACTCTAGAGTTATGGTTCCAACGCTGTAAACATCAAGGTGCCATTTGGTAGCAAGAGCAAATAGCGAGATAGGCGAAATGAGCCATACTCACATCGTGTGGCTCTGGCATTTCATATCGGGAATGTTCAAAATTCTCGGCTACATTGTACTCCCATGGGAAAACTTTAGATAAAGAACTCGGCCCATAGTTTCAAAGGGCTACTACAACGCCAGCTATAACCTGTGATGGTGTATTATGTTTATTAACTATGTCTTCATTAGTAAATTGGTTAAGTTTTGTATTAATCTACAGAGAAGGAGACAGACCCGCACATCAGATAGATCGTGCAAATATATAAGATGGAGATAGCTGATCGTCTTCAACTACCTGCCGTAGACAATACGATAACAAAAACATTATCAAGAAAAACCAAACTCATCGAATTCGAAGAAGCAAAAGTACCGGCCCATAGGACACTTAAAAAGTAAGTTATTAGTTGTTTTATTCTAGTATGACAATAAAAAATTTTATATAATTAATTATACATCAGACTTAGAACAAAGCAGCAGCGACAGCAGCGACACCGGCAACGGCACCGACAGCAACCTTGTTACCAGCACCGACGTGGGTGGTGACTTCTGGGGCAGCAGTGGATTCAGCAGCAACGGTTTCAGAAGCAGAGGTGACGTAGGTGGTTGGGATGGTGCATGGACCGGTGATGGTCAAGGTGGTGGCTTCGGTGACGGTGATGGTCTTGTTGTTGACAACAACGGAGGTTGGCAATGGACAGTAGGTGGTGAAGTCAGTGACAACGATTTCGGTGGTGACGGTGATGTTACCGGCAGAAACGGCAGCGACGAAAGCGGCTGGGACGAGGACCTTGGAGAATTGCATTGTTAAGTATATAAGCGAGTGACTTGGTAAAGAATACTAGAAAGTAATGAAGAAGAGAAGAAGAAAAAGTAGACTACTGAATTTTCATTTAAGGGCATACGCTGACATATTTATAATGTTGAAGTTAGGTATCAGCGTAATTGCAAAAATTTTCGGTACAGAAAAAAAAAGAAAGAATGTGCTAGAAAGAAAACAACAGGAAAAAAAATAAACAATCAAATCTATTTTTGGCCACAGCGGGAAAACCAACAGCACAAAGAGGCGACAAACCCCTAATTAGCCAGGCATACCTCATACATAACGTCAGTGGCACTTGTAAAAAAACATACGTGAAAAAGATGTAACAAAAAATTTCAATTAAAAAACCGATTATCTAAAAAATTTCCCTGGGATGCCCCCAATTTACTGATTATTTTCTTCGTTTTGTTGTGAATATGCTACAGTTGGACTGAGACAGCTGAATTGCATCTAAGAAAGACTTATTCGCATTCCATATTGGGGTGCAGACAATCAGTTTTGGGCAATATTCCTTCCACATACGGAGAACAACCTGCACCTTCTGCATAGTAAACTTGCCGGCGTGTGCGCCACAACTTATTACCACATGTCGTCCTGCCAGTTGCCAGAAGAATTTGCAATAGGTATTTTTTCCGCTGCTTTTTATCTTTGCATTATGGATGGGAATCTACTGTGGGTCTAACTACGGGGCCATTGTTTGCAAATGGGTGAAATGTCTGATGATGCTGTACGACTTTGCATGTGTCGTCTCGAAGTGTGATGTAAGACATTAATAACTAGTACGGCATCAGACGCTACAGCACGGAGCCTGATAGCGGATCCGCAAAGGCTCGATGAGCCTCAACTAAACAGATAGAGCATGCTAGTCTTGACCCTCGCAAACTAAACTAATCTACGGGGATGGGCGACGCGTGAACCGGAATTGGCCCTTATGCCATCCTCTACTCCGACGGCTGCCCCAAAGCACGAGTGGAATTCCAAGCTATCCTAACATATCTTCGGAATGGTTAAGGTGCTGTGTTGCACTGCGGAAGCTGGTTCAAATTTTGGTTAATTTCTTTTCCTTCCCGCTGAAGAACCCTTCTCAGTTGAGCTAAATTGAATACAATTTAAATTACAGCAACAATGGATGAGCACACAGTGCATGTACAATATTTTTGCAGGGAGAATCCTATGAGGCCTACGAGCATGGAGCAATAATACCCCTAATCGGTCCCACGACCCGCCCGTGTTCAGCTCCATTATTAATAAATTAATATTTTCTCATTATGTCTAATTATACATCCTTTTGAGTAAATAGAGTCGCTTGCCAATCCTCTCCAGAGCCGATAGAACACTTTGATGTGGCCCTTGTCACATTGTTGCTGCCTCTAAACTTAGTTTTAAAGTTAGTCACCTATGGCCCCTAACTGTGTCGGCAATGTCTTGGTACCTCTATCTGTACTGACATGTTGTTCCAAGAGAAACAGCCAGCCTGTATAGGCAAGATTGACTGCGAGAGGGGCAGTAGGTACACAAATTTTATTATCCAGCTCGAGAACACATTTAAGGTTTTCATCTCTAGCCAAGAGTGAGTATCGAGCCAGCCTTGGAACTCCTCTTAACGACGCCAGTGAAACACACTTGGTTGCAATTCCATGTGAGCTCGAGTCTACTGCCCTCATTTGGAGTGCGAATACATATAGGAAAACTGATAAACATCCTCGTTGCTGGCTGTATACATTCTGTTTATGTTTCGTCAATTTTGGCTTTCTCTATAAAACAGTAGCGACATATAAACTTTATACTTGTGAAATTAAACTGTGGGTCGTATCGTGGTCGTTTCATTAAAATGGGAGCGGTATCTACCAGCATTCATATCCTCCGTCCACAACCAAATTGTGGCCCGTAGTGTAGGAAGAAGCAGTCTCGCTTGCCAAGTATAAGATGGACCCCACGAATTCCTTGGGTTCGGCCATTCTCTTCATGGGGATCTTGGATTCCCAGGCTTCCTTCATCTCTGTGTGGCCAGAAATCACGTTTCTGGTTAAAGGAGTCAAAATATAGCCTGGTGATAAGGTGTTGACTCTGATGTTGTACTTGGCCCATTCGCAGGCCAACGATCTGACCAAGTGGATCACTCCAGCCTTGGACATGTTGTACATACATTGGGGTTGTGGGTCGTTGACAATTGTTCCAGACATTGAGCCAATCAAGATGATAGAGCCTCTCAAGTTGTTCTGGATCAATGGTCTAGCGAACGATTGCGAAACGTAGAATGAGCCCAAACCGTTCACCTTCATGATGCTTTCAGCGTTAGTAGCCGGGTACGTTTCGGCAGGGAAGTTTTCACAGTATCCAGCGGTGTTAATCAACAAGTCAGCGATCTTGCCGTGGTGTTCGTTGATGGAGCTGAAAGTAGCGTCTACTGCCTCAGCATCCCCAATGTTGCAGGACCAGGCGGAAACTTGGCCGATGGCTGAAGCGTGTTCACCCTTCAACGTCTCTTCACCCCAGCCCAAAACTTCTTTGGCAGCGGACTTGGTTCTTTCCAAGTTCATGTCAATGAGAGCAACATCAGCGCCCTGGGCCAACAAGGCACGCGAAATGACTGCGGCCAAACCACCAGAACCTCCGGTAATAATAGCCAATCTTCCGTCCAATCTGAAGTTGGGAACAACGTTAGCGTATGAGTAGTCCATTGTAGTATATGTAGTGTGTAGTGGCTGTATTTGGTGGAAACTATTAGTAATTCACTAGTAGTAGTTTGTGCAATATTTGTTTATATCAGTACGAAGTATGGAAGACTCAGTCTAAAAAATACTTGAGCGCGGGCAAATAATGCAAGGAAATCAGGAGCTTGTGCTATTGGGATTCTCTATTCTATGATTTGTACCAATCTATAGAAATTATATCGTTGGAGAATATATCTATGAACTTCTCTCAATTACAAAGAAAAACCCCGGATTTATATATAGCTATTCTCAGGCGGTCATCGTGAAAAAAAGATGATTCAAACGTTTTTTCTCCGGTTGTGACCCCGAAAAAAAGAAAAGGCACCAGAAAAAAAATTCTCGGAACATAAGTGTCTGATAATGCATGGATTCCGAGCATCGAATCTTTTCCAGAGTCACAGCCTAAACACTCCATGGCTGCACATGTTAACACCAATGATGGAAAAAAAACTTCTGCCGTCTGTCTATTACGAAAATAAAAGCGTAATTGAAGCTAATATCTCTCTTTATCTGATTTAAGCTGCTCTGAACCAGACAATCATAAGCTTTATCTCAATTCAAATAAACGTGCGTTCTGGTCCGATTTTTAAATTATCGCAACCGCCGAGAGTGGAACCACCCTTATCGATTCCCGGTAAATACTCGAATTCAAATTAACAGTCTCCAATTGTGTGAATCCCTGGCGGTTGAGCATTAATCCATAGCCCGGAAACACCGATAACTAGACCAATTGTTGAGTAAAATGACCATTATCTTGGAATTTGCAATTGCGAAAACATTTTTTTCTACTCGCCCGCCCCACAAAGACAATGAGCCGTCTTTTTCTTTTAGTCATTGTCTAGGTCGGCTCCAAATGTGCTTTTAGATCTGCTTTTGCTATGTAATTACTATATTTAGAGAAAAGACACTTATTGTCTCTCCACTCAAAACTATCAATTTTTGGAGGGGCTTTATGTAGTTCCAGTTTAGTGGACCGGTACGATGCTGGTTCATTAGATTTGAAGTCTCTATGTCGTGTATTAATTTTATAATGCTACTTGCTCCGTCGTTTCTAAGAATTTCTTTTCTGTAACCTCTCAAGATTCCTTGCATCTCTTTTCGCCTGGTCTCTATCCATTCTCCTGTTAGCCCATAGTCTCAATCTTTCTCCATACATTAAACAAAAGATAGGGAATGGCAAGCCCAAGGCCAAGGCAATGAAAGCACAAAGGGTATTCCCCCATCCGTAGTGTAGCCTATCGTACAACTTCTGGGCAAACAATGGAAATGAAAACCCAAACAACGAACGAAACACAGCTGCTGCTGCAACAGAACTGGCTGCAAACCGATTGTTCATATCAATCAAGTAGTTCTGGATAGTTTGGAATACAGCAATTATGGAAAATGCGAATATGCCCATCCCAATCAGTGGCATAATCCAATGAAGTTTATTTTGGACAGACCATCCATACCAAATTAGGCCAACCGGCACCCCAATCCCACTGAAACAGAGACATGGCAACCTGTACTCTGGCTTTGCAACACCACCGTTTTTGGCTATCAACCTATAGTATATCTTGTCTATCATTAAAGACCAAAATATCACTCCTAGAGTAAATCCGATTCCCAATGGAATAAACATGAGACCGGCAACCTCAACTGAGAACCCGTAGGATACACCAAAAACATCCGGAAATGTCACGATCATAAGATACATGAAACCATATACGAAAGCCATGAACGAACCTAAACCAATGACCATGGGATGGGTGAACAACAATTTCAATGGTCTACTCATGGTTACAGCAACTTTCTCCCACATTCTCTGACCATCAGCGATTTCGAAAATAGTGTGTAGATGTTCATTGCCAGTTTCCTTTCTCAATTTAATAGCCTTCTTTCTTAACAACTTCGGCGAATAAGTTTCCTTAAAAAAGATTGTTCCAAATACGGCAACAGCTCCATTAAACATGGCAAGAACATAGAAGACCCATGGCCACTCTTTATGAGAAATTATAAACCCTCCAATAATTGGAGCAATTACCGGTCCAAGCGAAGGGCACATCCCGTAAATGGCCATGGCTATTTGCCTCTCGTCGTCACTGAAGAGATCTGCAAGAGTACCAGCTCCAACATTCAAAGCTGCACATCCTCCAAGACCGCCGAGAAATCTGAAGATACACAATTGTGCGGTAGTCTTTGCAAATGCACACGCTAAGTTGAAAATAAAGATTAACCAAATGGAAACATTGAGCACAGTTCTTCTACCAAAACGATCACTTTCTGAAAGTGGAGCAATTAACAACGGTCCAAGAGCCCAAGCTAGCACCATGACAGAAACAGTGAAAGATACTATAAAATCACCTTCCATATGTAATTCTTCTGCGATTTTAGTCATTGCTGGTGATAGCATAGTGGACGACATGGGTGAGATCAAGGTATACAACCCTACTATAAAGAGTTGGAACATCTTTTCTGGTCGAGACCAATTACGAGGGTACATAGGGTCTTCCTTTCCCTCCCAAGTGACTAATTCTGGATCTATAGAATTGAACTCTCCACCAAAGTCCTTTACAGGCACTGCAATATCTGGTGTTTTCTCGTAGAAGTTCTCAATTTCCGTATCTATTTTAGCTTCAACATCTTCAATGCGATAGGGCGAATGCATCTCGTGCTGTACAGTTTGAACACGAGCTGTTAGAGTAGTCAAGATGGTCGACCTACTTTTCGTTCTCTCCAAATCGATATGCTCTTCGTCCATATCGCCATATATATCACGAACAGTATAACGACTGGTTTGCCTAGACAAGCCGGACTCATGGGACCTTAAAGATGACACCCTCGACAACGGTCTTGCTGCAAGAGATTCATGGTGAGCCAAGCGATGCTTGTCTGGTGTTAGAAAGTTTTCAGAACTACTGGTTGAAGTTTCGTCCTTCCCCAGGTCCACCAGTTTGGTCGGAACAGTAACATCAAACTTCGAGAATTCCGACTTTTTGTAACTCTTCTTGTCCAATGGCATATTCTATAAATGTCCTTTATTAGGAAATACAACTTATGAGAGCAAGAGACGGTAGTGGATTAGTCCATCACCACGTAGTTGTGGACTGTTAATTCACAATTTTCAGTTCTCAGGAGATGTCCAACATAAGCCGCATTTCCCCAGTATCGGATCTGCAAATTTCTCAAAAGAATCAAATCCTCGGAATTATAGTTTTTCTTGGATATTATTCCGCTTATCCAGCCGCGCAATTGAAAGCGGAGATTAACAGCTGACTAATTCCAAATTCTCCTTTGAACTAACAGGTAGTTAAATACGCCGACACTAGAAGAAACTCTTAACGAACTGGAAGGTCTTAAAAACTGCTTATGAGGAAGGTTAGAAAAAAAAGCTGTTCGTGGACAAGCAGCAAGATTATTTTTTAACAAAAGTTTTTAGCAGGTACTATAACAATTTAGTCATTTCTATCAAAACTTAAAACCTATACTTCCGTTAAGACAAAAAGAAATGATTAGAATAATTTTCAATCTATCTTCTCTAGAGTGTTCTGTAGTTGTAGTCTTGCCAAATTTCTAGCATCTCTACGTGCCTGTTCGGCATTCATTCTCTGATTTGCCCATTTCCGCAACCTCTCACCATACATCAAACAGAAAATCGGAAACGGCAAACCCAAGGCTAGACCTATTAGGGCACACACTGTATTGCCCCAACCGTAGTCTAGCCGATCATACATAGTATGGGCAAATAGTGGGAAGGCAAACCCAAAGAAGGAGCGATAAACGGCAGCGGCTGCAACCGAACTGGCTGCAAACCTATTATTCATATCTATCAAGTAATTTTGAATCGTCTGGAATACGGCAATGAACGAAAATGAGAAAATAGCCATTCCGATCAGCGGCATTATCCAATGTAGCCTCTTTTCTACAGACCATCCGTACCATACCAACCCAGCAGGAATGCCAATTCCTGAAAAGCAAAGACACGGCAACCGATATTCAGGCTTCGGAACACCGCCATTTCTTTCTGTCAACTTGTTATACACTTTGTCAATCATTATGGTCCAAAATATAGTTCCAATGATGTATCCAATACCCAATGGTAAGTACATTAAGCCTGAAATACTGATAGAGAAACCATACGAGCCGCGGAAAACCTGAGGAAATGTGACTATCATGAGGTACATGAACCCATAAACGAATGCCATAAAGGACCCCAAGCCAATCACCATAGGATGTGTACACAATAGTTTTACTGGTCTTTTAACAGTAACCATGATCCTTTCCCACTGAGTCTCACCATCAGCAATCTCGTATATAGTATGCAAATGCAGATTTCCAGTTTCAGTTCTTAAGAAATTAGCTTTCATTCTCAAGAGACGAGGTGAGTATGTTTCTCTAAAAAACAATGTCCCAAAAATGGCAACAGCGGCATTGAATATAGCCAAAACATAGAACACCCAGTGCCATGATTTGTGAGAAATTATGAAACTGGAAATAATGGGAGATAGAACAGGTCCAAGTGTAGGGCAAATAGAGTAAGCTGCCATTGCTGCTTGTCTATCATTGTCGCTAAAGAGGTCTGCCAAAGTACCTGCTCCCACATTAAGGGCAGCACAACCTCCAAGGCCTCCCAAGAAACGAAATATGCACAATTGAGTAGTGGACTTCGCAAAACCACAGGCTAGGTTGAAAACGAAGTTGATCCAAATTGAAATGTTTAACACTGGTCTTCTGCCTACACGGTCACTTTCAGATATTGGTGCTATCAACAAGGGCCCAATAGCCCATGCTAATACCATTATAGAAACAGAAAATGACTGAATGAACTGGTTATTCATGTGAAGATCTTTGGCAATTTCGTTCATGGCTGGAGAAAGCATTGAAGACGACATAGGAGAGATCAAGGTATAGAGAGAAACAATGAGCAATTGAAATAGCTTACGAGACCTGCTCCAGTTTCTGGGATAATCAGGGTCTTCCTCGCCATCCCATGTTACCAATTCAGGGTCTATGCCACTGAACTCACCTCCAAAATCCTTCGCAGGGACAGAAACATCGGGAATTTTCTCGTACTCCAATTTCTGAGAATTGCCATAGATATCAAGATTGGAGTTAGAGTCTGCTGGCTGATGCTGACTGTTAACTCTCTGTGAAAGAGAATGCAAAATTGTTGTTCTTGTGGCTGTTCTTCTGATAGAAATTTCGTTTGAGTCCATGTCTCCATAGATATCCTTTGCAGTATAAGTAGATGATAGCCTAGATAACTTATGCCCCAAAGGACCGTAACCAGTGCCTACAGACGAGGCTATAGATGTCGATCTCCTTATAGAGTTAATTGCATTGCCAAGAGCTACAGAGCTGGAGTATGTTCTTTCTTTTTTGACCTTGTTGAAAGCAGCACTTGATCGTCTTCTGAATGTGCTTCCTATCTTATCTATGGGCTCATCAACTTCTTCTATAGCAATAGGATCAATTTCATGGCGACCGCCAGTTTCATTGTGAAGTTTACCAGGGGAATCAATTTCACCTTCAGAGCCCGAAATTGAACTCTGTAATGAAAAAGTCAGATCTTTCAGAAGTGATGGTTGTAGTTCATCTATGTGAGATGGAGAAGTTTCCTTATCAGTACCAGAAACCGATTTGGAAATGGTCTCACTCGACGGGATCTTATCCTCTTCCATATGTTCTTTTGAGCTCATAACGGCACCTATGTATTGTTGATGGGATCTTTCTTAATGACTGATTAAAGTGGTGTCAAGTTTTAAAATTTAAACCTGCCAAACCTACACTACTTTTCTGTTGCTATCAAGCGATCTTCAGAATTTATTTTCTGAAGCTTATCTTTGCGCATCGCTAGTAATTATTTAGTGGAATAAAATACCATTAGGTGATAATAAATGAAGGTCAATGTTGTTACGAATCGGCTTACCTTGTTTACATATATATATTCACAAATTGTAAATACTATTTTTTGATGTAATTAAGCACCATTTCTTGAAACTTGTCTACGAAAATATCCATCACTTTCTTTTCATTTTCATACAACTCTTCGTACTCTGGTAGACTTCCAAACACAATCTGAAGTCCTCCCTTTTCGGTTGTGCTCATGTTAAGGATGAAATGGTATACAACACCAGTATTCAGACCAAAGTACATGTTCTCAATATCAAACTTCCCGTTCGTGGGTACTATTTTACCCAAGTTGGATATAGTGAGTGAAAATCGGCCCTCTCTCTTGTTCAATTTCAGGCTGAAAAAGTCCCAGAAGTTGTAGAACCTATACAATCCCACCAGCTTGAATGAAACTCTCGATTTGATATTCTCCATCATGCACTTATGAAAATACTTCATATAAGAGATCAAATCCGAAGATATAGGTGGTAAGACCACTGGATCACCACAAACCATAACACCGTAGAGGAAATCCTTGTATTGTGGATAATATCTTCTTCCATTCACAGCAATTAAGTTAAGGGTAGAGAATTCAGTTCCAGGGTCCACACTCTTGAACACAGTCTCCTGCAAACATTTTGCAGCAATCACGTTGAAATATGGCGTAACAGTCATGTCGTTAACTCTACAGAATTGTGAAACCTCGTCCACCTGTTGATTAGTGAAGTTCACAATCCTGAATTTTGTATCAGTATCCTTCTTCACTATACCAGCTCGGAATATTGGGTTCACTCCAAAATCTGGCTTGAACAAGTTCTTTTCAAACAACTTTTTGAATCTCTCGAAGAAGTTCCAGAAAGTTGGAAGATATTTAGATAAGTAATACTTTGCAATATCAAGATACGAGAGCAGATACAAGTCTCTCACAGCTTCAATAGGAGGAGTGATAACAGCTGGCAATACCTGCGACTCTCTAACGTAATCAAAAATGACCTCCTCGTATTGATCTTCGGCCTTCTCTAATTGGACAGCCAAATCTTTCATGAATTGAACTCCAGACATACCATCGAAAATTGAATGGTCAAACAATCCACTCACATACTGGTGGCCTTCCCTGTCATCTAACACAATGATTTTCCATAGTGGTAAATTCTCCACATTCATGGGTATGAGGAAACTGTTCAAATAGCCTATTGTGGTGCCGTCAAAGACATCAATACTCTCGAATCTCACGACATCTTCGAAGAGGATCTTCTCAACGATCCTAATCTCGTGATTAAGACCGTTAACCAAAGCATTGTCTTGTTCATCCAATTTATAGAAATTGTGAGTCAACCAGGTGTTTTCAGACACCATGGCCCTCAAGGCACTTGAGAGAGTCAGAGGAGTTACTTTAGACCTGTACTGGACAGTGATATTGAAGTTGGAATAATACTTTTCCAGACCACGGCACAAGTAGTACCTTTCCAAGACACTGGGTGGGCGTCTATGAACTTCCAGAACCACCATACTACGACGAATCCTTACTTACTGGTTATATTGAAACCAATTGGTCTACTCTCTTTTGTTAATATTTCTGCTAGTTATATTTTTGAAGTTTGTGACTCATAGTCATTTTGAGGAGTGCTTAGCGCACAGAGTTGAGAATCCCCCCAACTTCGGAACTCAGGCAAAGATGATAGATATCTACAGCTTCTTAACTACGAGCTAGTAACATTCTGACATGGAATGCCAATTCCTTCGGGGATTATACGTAGATTTAGAAAGTAGTTTTTAGCCGGTTTATTTTTGGTGTATATACGGGAAAGTCATCCCGGCATTTCCTCTTAATATACTGAAAAGGGAAGCACGAACGGCCGATACGATAACCAGAATCATCGTTACTATAGCTTCCATACATAAGCATGGATTACAAATCTTTCCAGGATTAAGAAAGCGGATAGAAATACAAGTAAAAATATTCAGATAACTCAAATATTAGCGGATTGCTCAATTTAGTAGTCGCAGCCGTTAAATGAGGAAACTGGATTTAAAAAGGGAAGTGTCTTCTCTGCTTCTCGTGAATTTCCATTCTCATCAGATTTTGCATATCATAACTAGCATCATGTCAATAACTCTCAGACCAATCCAGGAAGGCGACAAGCCTGAGTGGTTGAACTTGTGGACCGGAAAGGGAGGATACATCGAGTTCTACAAGTCTTCACATAAGATTACACCGGAAATTTCAGACTCTACATTTGCCAGATTTCTTGATCCGAACGAGCCTGTCTATTCTGTTGTTGCCATTGATGACTCCACCGGAAAGATCATTGGCTTTGCCAACTATTTGACTCACAGAAACACCTGGACCATTGAGAATGCGTTGTACTTAAACGACTTGTTTGTTAGCGAAGATGTTAGATTGAAGGGAACAGGAAGGAAGCTCATCGAGTACATTTACAGTGAAGCCGACAGATTGAAATGCAAGAAGTGCTATTGGTCTACACAATTCGAGAACCACAGAGCCCAATTGTTGTACACGAAGGTCGGAGTAAAGAGCGGATTCTTGCTTTACCGTAGGCCAGATTAGATATACGTGTCCAGAGATATGGTACGATTATGTAGAATATGGGCAATGTACGATAATGAACTACTGGAGAATTTACTGTAGCAGAATATGCGATCGAGATCGAAGATGGAGATTGTACAGGAATATAAGAATAAGGCACAAGAATTGTATACTAATAAGACTTCTCGTACAAGAAGTATTTATGGTAGGTTTGCTATCAACATACTGAGTTGTAGGTCTATCTGCAACTTCTTTCATAGTTAATCGGGTCACCTGACTTCGCTACAAGCAATCAGTGAAATCAGAAATAAGCACCAAAGGAAGGCTTTATCTATATATTGCCACACCTGCACACAAAGGTGCGGTTCCATAGTTAACAACAGATACATATACAATAAGCAGATACTGTAGCAAACACAAGAAGAGCCTAGAGAATTACCAACATATTTGACGTTAAATGTTTACAATCTGAGCAATTAAAGAAATAGTAAATCCCTTTCTCCGCTACAAAGATCATAACCCCATGAATTTCCTCCGCAAGTTCATTGGCGCCACTGCCACGGACGAAGTTGCGCTGATTCCCTCGGGAAAGCTCTTTCTCACGAGAGCACCGCTGCTGCCCAAGGGTGCGATGGAATGTTTATTTATCGATGCGTTTGCACTGATTAGACAGACGACGCGTCCGTTCTACTACCAGCTATGTATCACACGGGTTTATCAAGAAGGAGAACTCGATGCCCATGGGCTGAGTGGGTTTGACGATTCAGATGACGACGACGATGAAGACAGAGAGAATGCCCATTCCATCACCGATTCCACATCGGGATCTAAGGACGAGTGGTCCTTCGCCATTGTAGAGGATTTGCAGATCCATTGGTATAATAAAGCAGATGGAACACGTGCCATAGCATGGAAAGACTTGAACGGAGACTTTGGTGATAAGTTCGAGTTCAATGTCGATGAAGACGTCAAACTCAGCGATGTGGATGCATTTATGTTGGCACTTTACAAGTGTTTGTACGAAGTAAAGTACCACAAGAGTTCTCTTGGAATTCGCCATTCCAGCGAACTAGACGAATTTATATTTACGCCTAAACCAGATCTTCTTTCTATGGAGAATCTTAAAGGTACACGAATACTACAGTACGATTCTGAAGAAGAAGATGACGACGAAGACGAAGAAGATCCTGAAGGTGTTGACCTGGACTCATCGAGCGATTTGCTTAAAGGTTCATCATCGGTGGTGACGACTGTGGTTGATACGGAGACGTTGTTGAGTCTCAAGACTCTAGAGCCAAAGGGACACATAATATACCGAAGTTCTGCTTTCACATTGCATCTATACGACTCTCAAGCAGGTTCATTTAAACGAAAAGCAGAAGTAGGTGAAGTAAGTCTCAAGATTATCGACTTGGACAACGACTGGCGATATTCTCTTTATATCACCAGTAAAGCAACTGATACGCCTATCAGCTTCAGCGCAGCCATCACCAAGAAAATGAAACCTACTTTCAACTACGAACATCTATCGTTCATCTTCAACTATCTCACATTTGACCAGAAAGAAGATTCGGCGTTTTCCTGGTTGCTCAAGTTCACCTCTATCAAAGACTTGCTGGTATTCCAGAATGCCTTTATGGTAGCACTCTGGGAGTCTTCGAACAAGAAAAAATACGCACGCTCCATCGAAACTGACCAGGTGGTGGATGCCTTTGCCAAACTCAATGTAGACGACAACAAGTGTGATAACAAGCCTAAGACAGAAACCAGTGATCTTGAGTATACCACTGCTCGTGAAGAGTATGATGGACCCATCGGTGGCACAACAGCTCCCAGAAGCTCTCGAAGATGAAATCATATAAATGGTATGACCTCAGCAAGTTATATAGAGCTAGGTTATATTTCCACGAAAGAGCTGGTATTTTCGGTAACACAACATAGAAGCATTACCACTGTTAATTGAGTTTTCTTGAACTGCTTATTTATTGGACGGAGCCCAACTCCGAGGCGACCCAAAGGTTGAAAGCAACCATACCTGATTTTCTAATATCACAAGATCAATATCTAATAGTACATTTGTCATAATTATATAGTATCATAATAGCACATTTGCCATAATAATAGCACAATTATCATTTCGTGATTCTCATGATATTCCTTATCATCATAATCATTAACGTCGTTTATTAAAGTCTAATTTCCTGTTACTATATTATTGAATCTACATTAGGGTTAGCTCCAGAAACGGAACGACCGCTTCATTTCATCGGCCCAGATAACACGGAATGCATTTACCTTATGGAAAGTTGTAGGCTTGTAGCTGAGATAGTTCAACTTGATCTTGGGCTTGGTGTCTGGGTGGGGAGTATAGTCTATTCGGTTTATTCTCGCATGGATCTTCCGTACCCAGTTATGGAACGCTGGCGAATCCATCAACTTGCGGTAGAAGAACTCCTCAAGCGACCGTGGAGGAGGGCGTGACATCGTAGCGTATACTGAACTATATTTGCATTTGTAGCCGTAATCAAAAATGTGGATGTACAATGGAATGCTCCAATATTCTTGATTCAAATTATAATCTTAAAGAATACTATATACAGGAGACGGTTATGATGGTGTCTGAACAGTTAAAGCTATCAACTCTATTTCTGAATACAGCTGAGAGATATCAAACACAATGAGATGAATTGTATTTGGGTATTCAGAGCAGGAGAAAGAACCAACAAGAGATCAGGCATTGTTCATGTTTTTGTTCTTTTCCTTACAAAGTTTGGATCTAGTTACTCTTTCTAAATTACATGGTTCTTTCCAATAATTAGCAAAACCTTGTTCCGATATACGTTAAGAAAGAATTTTTCTTGATTGGCAAATGCTGTTTTCTTTCATTTGTTTTCGGAATGGTCAAACCCTGAACCGTATTGCCGTTTCCTGATTTGGCATCGGTTCTGAGCCTATATTGTTGGTACCTTTTGGCACCCATAGCAAAAGATACGACCAACTGCACCTGTATATAGTCTTGTTTCCGCTTCCGCATGCGGAAAGTTTGTAAACATCATTAGCCATTAGTGGAATAAATTTACAGACTTAGGCACAACAAATGGTACGCCTAGTCTTAATAGGAGACGAGAAGAAGACGCCTACTGGTGCCAAAATTACTTTGAACAGCTCCGATTTGTATATATACAAGAAGAAGGTTGACAAAAGACAAATATTTGTCTAGTTGTCCATTGTTGAATCTTTTCGCAATCGTTCAAGTATAGGCTCACTGGCTCTTGACATACTGAAAGGACTACATTTTGTCTTTGAAAATCTTTCCTTCAAGTACTTCTAACCTGTTTTCAAAATTTCCAACTTTCTTCCATTTCATATCTAATATCCAACATCATTTGCAAATGGAAGTAGACTCCTCTCTTGATATAATATCTCCACATGATGAATTTCAGCTGGACGAGTACAAACTCGATTTGGCCGACTTCATTAGCGAAGAAGACTCCCCATTCATAGAGAACGAGCAAGAAGACATCAGAATCCACAGTCCAGTTAAGAAGCAAAAGACAAACGTATTTTCAACAGATTTCCTTCATCTTGGACCTTTACTAAACAACAGCCGAGTTCAGCTTCAACCAGATGTGAAAGAATCGCACGTCATAACCAATGAATTGTTCCAAGTGACCTCCAATTTGAGGAAGTCTGTCTCCAGAGAGAGTCAGGATATCTTCAAATTCGACGATGACTCAGACTTTTTCCCCAAAAAGAGATTGAATAACGACAAGGTTGAAAAGCTTGTTCATGACTTAGGCTCCACCAAAAGTAAATCGGGCGAACTCTTTGATTTCGAACTAGACGATCAATTGCGTACCCGTTTCTACAAAGGCAGATTCAACAAGGTCAACCAATTCAGTATAGAGCAGAACGATGACGTGGACTCGCAGATTCTGACTTATCTTGGAGGATCTTCGTCTTTTCTTCCCAAGAAGAACAACGACAACAAAGAGAACTTGTCTCCCTTCCCAGATCCTTTGAAGTCTGTCAATACCAAGGAGAACTTCTCCATCAAGAAGTCCAACAAGACATTTTTCAGACCACCCAGAAGAAATCAAGGCAGAGCGTCGATTCCAGTGCTCAAGCCTTTGTCAAACTTGGCTAATGTAGACTTCAAGAAGAGCGAATCACCCTTAGTTCTGAACATAAACTCCAACAAACGCCTTTGTTCTCCTCACCATAGAAAAAACATTGCCATAAAACCCAGTCGCAAATTGACACAGACAAATCACAATATATTTGTGGTAGAGTCCCTGACAGGGCTAGTCAACGATGCCACCAAATTCGGTACAGAACTTAATGCTTCCAGTTGTGAAGATTTCCCATTACCAGAATATGCCAACGAAATAGTCCAGATTCCTACCAACGAAGACTCTCATAATAAAGTGCAGAAGATGGCCATAATAAAGTTGGTGCCAAATAGACTGTTTTCACAAACTACTGCTGCGGATTCCACGACAGAACAGAGAGGATTTTACAACGCCGAGCAATACCGGAAGTATAAGGAAGATCTCTCCTTTGTTCAGGAAGATTCAGGAGTTGAAGTGATTGGCCAGACTCTTAATAACGACTTCAACCAAAGCAGCAGCAGTAGCCACAAGTCTGCAACGCCCTCAAACAATACAAAAAAGACACGAGAAGTACATTGGCCCGATACTTTAGAGTGGTAGAGTTGGCAGACAAACTTACGATTAACGCAGACTAATAGAGCAGACTACTACAAGTTATACCAAATGTAACAGTAGCAAGAGATGTTATGGTATAAATAATGTACAACACTAATGAAGTAGAAATTAATGTAGACAATGCTAATGAGCAGTACGAATAGTAGTAGCAATGAACAGCACTACAACGTAGAACGATGCCATAGTCGATACTTCGTGGAATAGTAGAGTAGATTTGCGGCTGAGTTGATTTTCAGATTGCTAAAGAGTTCTGTTTCTACTTTGAGCTTTATTTCCTGTTTCATATTAATACACAATTCCTCTCCACTGAGTCAACGACAGGAATTCAACATAAATTAGTGTTCTCATTATCTATTCGGTTCCAATCCTCAGTAGGTGCAAAATTCTAGTAAATAGGCTTTAATTGCAATACATAGCCTTTCGTAAAAAAAAAAAAAAAAGATATTTTTCGTCCATACAATTTGAGCGCGGCGGACAACTTTACATGTCAATAAATAGAACTATGTGAAATTCAGAGATCTCACCACCGCATCCGTTTCTTTATCACGCTTGGCGTTAAATTCTTTCTCCTTCGCATCTTCTGGCTCAACTATAGGACTTTGTTGACAATGTCTACTTTCTTCGACGAAATGAAAAAGTCCTTCGTGGACGTGTCTGTTACTGACAACAAGATCGACACTGCTGGCTTCTTGGAAGCTTCTGAATCTTTGGTCAAGTTGTTTGACTTGTTGGGCTCCTCTGCCTTCTCTGTAGTCCAGAAGGATATGACTGGTAATATCACCAAGATCAGAGCCAAGTTGTTGGAAGACCCTGCCAATTCTTCTACTTTGCAAGACTTGGTGTTGTCCGAAGCTGGCACCAAGAACAAGAAGGCTACCCAAGGTTTGTTGTGGTTGAGTCGTGGTTTACAATTCACAGCCCAGGCCATGAGAGAAACGGTCGACTTGCCATCTGCCGAGTTAACGAAGACCTTCACTGACGCATACGGTAAGACATTGTCGCAATACCACGGCATTTTGATCAAGCCTATCTTCAAATTGGCCATGCAAGCATGTCCGTACAGAAAGGACTTTTTTGCCAAGTTGGGTGCTGACCAGGAAAAGGTTGGCCAACAATTATCTGCTTGGCTCGAAGCCTTGGAAGCCATCGTCAAGCTCATTATCGAGTTCTTCACCTCTGGAAACTATGGCAAGGGTTTGTAGACAGTTCATACTAGAATCAATATATAACGAGAATTGAAAGTTTTAAATCTACCGTATCTATTTTGCGTGCTTTATCAACTTTGCATCTATTCTTATCATATCCAATGACCAATACAATACCTTAGATCCGCTGTCGTATCACACATGAGTTCTACTATAGTTTCGTTCACATAAATTCAATGACATATATAGATCTTTGATATTCAAACAAAACCTATATATTCTATAATACTATTTACAATAAAATCATCACCATGATATTATCCCTATAAACTCTCCTCATCCTGGCTTATTCCGATCTTCTTGGTCTCTTGCATCAACTCGTACAACTGGCCGATCTGTTCTGGAGACATTTTCTCCAAGTCCTGTTGCTTCATCTTTCCGTCCAACCAGGTTCCGCCATCGATCTCACGCAAGTAGTCCTGCCACTGTGTCAAGAACCCAACGATGTGCAACGGATTGTCGATCTTCTGGTGAGCCTTGAACTCTGCCTTTACATATTGATCTCCAAGAGGCCTAAGCTCAGTAGGCAATTTAGAAGCATGTGCTCTCAAAATCGCTCTGTACAACTGCAAGGGAGGTAAAAGCGGAGCAGTATTACGAACTTGACGACGTGGTCTGACTGACCGCACTAAACTAGGTCTCATAGCTGAAATCAGGTCGCTTTGCTGACAGAAATCAAGTTCTACATAGATTCTGTATGCTAAATGTACCCACAGAAAATTTTGATAGCAGATCACGTGCGCTTGACTATAGATTTGTGGTACACCTGCAACAGAACCATATAGATACAAAGTAAAATCCTGATAATAGACGATATTATAATGGTTATAATGGTTCCTACCAGAATTGGTAATCTTTCTTACTTAACTCCTGCAACTTCACAAAGAAAGCCATTAAGAATCCATTTCAAAAAGTTCACATATAGTCTTCCAAATACTAAACTCTGTATCAGAAAACATCACAATGGTCTTAACAAGACTTTTGAAGAATCAATACATTAAAAAAGTACTCCACTTTTGTTTGAAGTAAACAACAACAACAACATATGACTTCAAGTTTCCATCTCATTAGTTCGGTAGCGCAATGTCTCCAAGTGCCTTATTCTTGAATCGAGAAAGGCACGAGTCGATCCAAAACCAGAATTTAACACTACCAACGCAGAATTAAAAATAGATAGTACCCCCTCGTCAAATGCTACAGTGCTGGCATTCCGTGGAGAGACAATTGCTCTCTTAGAATCCAACACCAATTACCTAATTAGTGGAGTTGGAGATTAAGCTATCCTGCACAGTACAATTACACTCATGCATACTTTGCATAAGTGCAGCAGCCCTTTTGCCCAATGCGGTAATGGTTTAGATGCTGAAAAATTCCCAAAACTGAAGTCTATGTAGACTAACTAAAAAACACCCTACAGGGCAAATTACACCCATTTCGCTCGATTGGGGTTTGATGTTTAAAAGTAAAAGATTTCCCACCTTCTGGTGTTAGCATCACCAGAGACTCCGTTTTTCTCAAACGACATTATACCACCTAAGATGAGATTTGGAGTAGTAATAACTGCTTTCGCAGCCATATCCTCACTTGTGAGTGCCGCTCCCACCAAGGGGGCATTGAAAGAAGTTTCCTCTGAAAAGTTCGACTTCGATCTCGATTCGATAATAGCAAAACTCGAGACTTTAAACCCTACGAAACGGGATATCAGGAAGAGAGACTCCAGCCAATTTGTAAACTCATTATTGGAGCTGTTGCAAGGCTCCAACTTGATTGATGAACTTTTCAAACAGATTGTCAACAGTACTGAAAATGAAGAAACATTATCTCAATCAGTTGTTTCAGCTATATCCAGAAATAAAGTGAACCCAGACACAATCTATGATGCCATGGATGATTCCGACTTATTTCCTCAATTTTACAACTACGTTTTGAGTGACAAGGAATTGAAACCTACTGCTGTTGAATATGCCAAAAACTTGTATCAGAATGGTAAACTTACTCTTTCTGAGTTCAAGGAAGTGACAGAATCAGAGGTTAAGAGAGAACTTGCAGTGCAACATTCTAAGTTGTCCAAGAAGGATTTGGACTACGTCACCAAAATCTATCAATCGTTAGCAAGCTCCAACTTGCTCAGCAGTGTGACAGACTCCATTTTCGACAACGAAAATTTAAAAGAATCAAGCAGTTCTTTCATTAAAACCAGCATAATGAATACTCCTTGTGACAAGAGCTTTGAAGTTATCAAGAGATCTGGTCAAGCATCTGACTTAATCGCAAGATCCTTGAAATCTTCAGAATTACAAAACAAGTTCGCCAGAGAAATTTCCAACAAGGTTATTGACGGATCTCTTTCGAAGAGAGCAATTGTCGGTTCTGTTGGAGCCAGTGCCGCTATTGGCGAAGAACCTGTGTCAGCTGCTGCAATTGACGCTTCTGTTGCTGTTGACATTGGAGTTTCTGCCACTTCTGAGACTTCTGCCACTCCTGATATAGTCAAAACTTCTGAAACCACTGCTGGTACAGCTACCGCAGAGGGTCTCTTAGGTGACATTGACGGCTTGTTAGGTGGCGAAGAGAATTCTGCTACTATTGCATCTTCCGCTCTGGTTGCCACATCCAATACTGCTGCTACAACCAAATCCCCAGATTTATTGGGAGGTATTTTGGGTGATATCTTGGGCGGGGATGATACTGATACTTCTGCAACCACAACATCAGCATCAACTTCTGCTACTGCTGCCACAACTTCTACTAAGGGGAACCTCATCGATGATCTTTTCGGTGGCTTATTTGGAGACAGCAGTAACACTGCTACCAGCTCATCTTCTGCCCAAGCTACTGCCACCGCAACTGCTACTTCCTCTTCCGGTGGTTCTTTCTTTGACAGCATTCTCGGAATCTTTGGTCTTGGCGGAGATTCTTCAAGTCCAACTACAACAACTTCCTCTGCTCCAAAATCCACATCGACCGGCTCTCTTTTTGATGATATCATTGATGGGGTCGATGACTTATTAGGTGGTGGAGATACAGGCTCTACCAAGACTTCTTCATCTTCATCTTCAACCTCCACCTCTGGGTCTTTGTTGGATGATATTTTCGATGAATTTTTTGGCAGCAGTAGCAGCTCAACCTCAACTCCTGCGTCCTCCTCCTCCTCGTCAAGTGGAGATTGGTTGAGTGATCTTTTGGATTCGTTTTTTGGGCCATCTAATTCAACCAGCTCTCCTAAATCCACATCATCTGGATCATCTTCAAACCTTTTGGAAGATCTCATTAACGAACTTTTTCCAGAAGGAACTAATACAACTAGTTCCGGAAATGGAGAGAGTCTCCTAGATGTCATAATTGGAATTGGGGAAGATTTACTTGGTGACTTATTTGGAGGCTCTTCAGGAAGTTCCACTGGAGGCTCCAGTCTTTTGGCTGGTATCTTCGCAATTGCAGCAGATGTCGTTTCAGACTTGTTTGGCCTCCTTTCATCTGATGCTGGATCTCTTCTTTCATATGGAGAAAGCTTTATTGGCTCGCTTATCAAGGGCCTCTTCGGTCTGTTGTTTTCGTCTACGAGTTCTTCAAGCTCTTCCGGCAAAGGTTTAATAGAATCAATTCTTGACGCTATATTTGGAGGTGTTTCTGGTTCATCTTCAACATCTACTGGGAGCTTCTCATCTATATTTGGTTCTATCGTCAGCGAGATTCTTGATGCTATTTTTGGAGACTCTTCTTCTTCCTCAAGCAGCTCCTCTTCATCATCGGGTTCTTCCTTGTTTGGATCTACTCCAAAACAATGTTGCTGTCCAAGCATTGTCAAGAGAAACTTGGCTAAAAGAGAACTTAGAGTTCAAATTAGACAGAGCATCAGAAAGAGTATTACAAGAGCAATAGAACAAAAAGCTCAGAAGCAAGCTTCGTCACAGTACATTGACTACATCGACTCCTTACAGAAGTAGTAGTCTACAACCATACCATAGGCTAGTCCTAATTCATTTATTGTATACCTAGTTACCAAAAGCGTAAAATATTTAATGTCACGACTAATGTTGTTAATGATTTTCTGTATGATTGTATTTTACATACCTCTTAGAGCTAGACAGTGTTCTCAAAGTTCAGTAGTTTGTGGCAGTCTTCCGAGACGTTCCGCAAGTCAACGAGGAGGCTTCCAGCACTGCTTAAAATAGAACGAAACCAAACAGAGAGAATGTACTTACCAAAAGCTTCAAGGCAAATAAAGGAACGTACATTTCCTTATTTGGAACACTAAAGTAGTAGCTACCAACTAAATCTCGGAACCCCTCCAGGTCTCGCTTATCATGTGAATGAGGTTACCAACGGCATGAAGTTTAGGCTCTGGATTCTAAGCCAAGAGATAAACACATTTAACCTCAACTGCCCAAGTGATGTGGGGACAAAAGCAAAACTTTAAATATTCCGAGTGGCACGGATAATTACCCAAAGAGGTTCACAATCAATTCCCAATACTGCTTCTTCAATCAATTTATAGAACAGAATCCTATTTTGCGTGAGTTATTCATGAACAACCAATATCAACCCATTTTGCTTCGTGAACCAAAGGATTTACAGACTTCATGACAATGGACAGATATGCTCATTTGTAAAGGCAAGGTTTGGATTCGCTCTACTGGCCACAAAGTATGAGACAATAGTGAAAAAAAAACTTTTTCGCAACAATTCCATACTTTGGCCCAAACCGGAAAGACTCAAATGCTGAAGGGGAAAAAACAAATCTCTTTACCAAATTAGGCAATTGGTGCAACCCGCACCCGATTGAACGATTTTGCAATAATTTTCCTAATTCAGTTGAAGTAAGGTGGGCCACATGAGTCCCAGTTAACCAAATTAGTTCATACAAAATTACTTGTTTGGGTCCGAAAACTTCAGAAAAATCTACCCCAACTAGAGGGCGATCTTATATATCTCGGGCTACGACCCCTGTCTCTATTCCAACAACTTGTTGCTTGAAAGTTTTCCTTTTGCTTGTCTTCAAGGTATATTATTCCCTCGTTTCAACGTCACTTCCCACTGTATTTCTTCAGGCTCGTATTCAGTCACCACAACGACCAATTTGCAACCTCAACCTTTTGAAGTTCTTCTGATGAAACAGTAATAAAAGTGGGATAGCAAAACTAAATTAAAGTATGAGAATAACAACCGTGTTAAACACCATTGTGCTAGCCTCAGCAGTAGTATCAGCCGATGGAAAACCCAATAATAACGTCATCAACCAAAAAAGGGGGTTCTTCGACTCATTGCTAAGCGGCTTAACTGGCAGTTCATCCAGTCCAGCAGCAGCAGCTCCAATCTCTGCCTCCGTTCAAGCCGATACCCCGGTGGCAGATGCCAATGCAGATGCGGTGGTAGCAGCTCCAGCAGCCGCTCCAGCAGCAGCCGCTCCAGTGGCAGCAGCTCCACAATCTGTTCCAATCTTAGCATCATCCCCAGTAACTGCCGCAACAGTAGCTGCAGCAGAAGCCAACACATTAATTAATACCCTTGCAGATGCAGCTACCAGTTCATCCGGAGAAAGCAAATTCTTCGATCTCTTTGGTGTAGACTCATCTAGCTCTCTTTATAATTCAAGCTCTTCTGAGAGTTCCTCATCTTCAACCTCATCCTCATCCACCTTACTTACTACCACAACTCCAGGAACCACAACTACTTCAACTGGCATTGATAACTTGGATGGTCTCTTTGGATCGAGCAATCCAACTAGATCTAGCCAAGCCATTAACACACTTCTCCCTACCTCATCTCCTATACAAAGTACAACTTCAACCGCTAAAGGGTTATTCGCCCTTCTTGGATTAGGGAACGCAGCAACAAAATCTTCGGAAGAATTATCAAGTTCAACTGGAGTTTCAAGTTCTACTGTGTCATCTAGTTCGTCTTCAGAAGACATTTTTGAACTTCTTGGCTTAAGCGAGTCAGTATCTAGTTCAAGCGAATCATCAAGCTCTGCATCCTCTGCGGACTTATTTGGCCTTCTTGGTCTTGAAGATTCTTCTGATGACTCTTCCTCTTCTGTGGTTTCTCCTTCTGCTTCTTCGTCGATTGCAGCAGTCACTACAACCAACAGGTTTGCTGCACTCTTTGGATTGGGAGGTAGTTCCAGCTCATCGTCTGCCGTCATTGCCTTGCCAACTACTTCTTCAGCAAAACTTTTGGTTGCTTCTTCAACTGTCTCTTCAGTTTCTAGCAATTCACCCACTCCAAATGCATTGGCAAGATTGTTTGGATTAGGAACTCCTTCCTCCTCTGAATCCAGCTCATCTAGTGCTTCTGCTTCTGACATTTTTGATTTCTTAAATAATGACAACACAGTGAACACTAGTTCGACCTCAGCTGGTAAACTTGGTTTTGCTGCTGTAGCTGCTGTGTCGGATTCAGACTCACTCGAAGATTGTACTGATGATGACACTCCAACTACTAGTTACAGTATTCCGGACCTTTCAGATATCACAGATATTAGTCTCTCAACAGATTTTACAGATCTGGTCAGCTCTGATGAGGACGATTGTTCTGACGAAATCAGTAACACTGTTGTCCCAACCAGTTACAGTATTCCAGACATTTCTGACATAACAGGCGATGCTACTTCCGGTCCCGCTTCTACTGATATTGCTGCTTCTTCTGACGAAGACGATTGTTCTGACGAAATCAGTAACACTGTTGTCCCAACCAGTTACAGTATTCCAGACATTTCTGACATAACAGGCGATGCTACTTCCGGTCCCGCTTCTACTGATATTGCTGCTTCTTCTGACGAAGACGATTGTTCTGACGAAATCAGTAATAGTGTTGTGCCAACCAGTTACAGTATTCCAGATATTTCTGACATAACTAGTGGTGTCACTTCTGGTCCTTCTAGTGTTGCTTCATCTGACGACGCTATCTCTTCTGATGAAGACGATTGTTCTGATGAGATTAGTAACAGTGTTGATCCAACCAGTTACAGTATTCCAGATATTTCTGACATAACTAGTGGTGTCACTTCCGATCCTTCTAGTGTTGCTTCATCTGACGTAGCAATCTCTTCTGATGAAGACGATTGTTCTGATGAGATTAGTAACAGTGTTGACCCAACCAGTTACAGCATTCCAGATATTTCTGACATAACTAGTGGTGTCACTTCCGATCCTTCTAGTGTTGCTTCATCTGACGTAGCAATCTCTTCTGATGAAGACGATTGTTCTGATGAGATTAGTAACAGTGTTGATCCAACCAGTTACAGTATTCCAGATATTTCTGACATAACTAGTGGTGTCACTTCTGATCCTTCTAGTGTTGCTTCATCTGACGTAGCAATCTCTTCTGATGAAGACGATTGTTCTGATGAGATTAGTAACAGTGTTGACCCAACCAGTTACAGTATTCCAGATATTTCTGACATTACTAGTGGTGTCACTTCTGATCCTTCTAGTGTTGCTTCATCTGATGTCGCTATCTCTTCTGACGAGGAAGATTGTTCTGATGAGATCAGCCAGAGTGTTGATCCAACCAGTTTCAGTATTCCAGACCTTTCTAGTGAAGTTACTGATCCAATCTCGTTTACGGAATCATCAGATGATGACGATGAGACTGATTGCTCAGAAGAAACCAAACCTCCAATTGTATCCACTGAGGTTACAACTGTTACTACTACATCCCATGTAACTATTGTCACTGGTGGTTCTACTATCGTTTCCGTTATCACCAACAAGGTTACATCTACCGTTGAAGAAGACGACGACGATGAATATGACTGTGAAAGTACCGTTACTGAAGTTGTTACCAATGTCATTTCCAATAACGGAGTTGTAACTACTATCACCAACATTGTAACGAGGACTACTATTGTTCCTGGCGATGGTGATTATGCTACTACCATTACCGATGATGACGATTACGAGACAGTGGAAGTCGACTGCGATGAAACTGTCTACGAGACTCACTACAGAACCACCACTGTCGTCAATAACGGTGTTGCTCAAACAACAGTTATCACGGTCACCAATACTTACACTTATGAAAACGAAGAAACTGGCTGGAGTGAAGAAGAAGAAGATTGCGATGAACCTACTACAACCGTTATCAATTATGTTACTGCTATCGCTGATTCTGGTTCCAGTGGATCCAGCGGTTCTGGATCTGTTGGTTCTGGATCTAGTGGTTCTGGATCTAGTGGTTCTGGATCTGGTGGATCCTGGTGGGGAAGTTTGGATGAATGCTACGACGATGCCGAAGATGAAGATGATGAAACTTGCGACCCAAGTTGCCCATGCCCGGAAGAAGAAGAAGAAGTCACTACAATCTATGGTACAGTCACTAAGGTATCTGCTGGCGTTACTCAAGCAGTTGCCGAAGCTGTCACTACCAAGGTTGTTACCAAGGCTGCCCAAGTTACCAAGTCTATTGAAGCAGTTACCACAGTGGCCGAAGTTCACACCTCAACAATAACATCTATTTATACCAGCAAGGGTCAAACCTACGTTACAACAGTTATTTCTAAGGAAACTAGCATCGTCACATACTGCGTCGAAGAAGAAGATGTCGAGACTATCGAAGACGGTGAAACCAAAGTAATCACCACAGCCAAGACCATAGCTAAGACTACCGCTAAGACTGCAGCTACCACAGAATCATTAGATTCAGAAGAGACGGATTGCATTGACGAAGATTGGGAAACGTCTACTGACATTCTCACCTCCTCAGAAACTTCTGCTGATGAATCATCTGAGGTCGCCACCCCAACCAACGAATCTTCTTCTGAGGATGCCATCCCAACTGTTGAGTCTTCTGCCACCCATTCAGTGACTGAAACCAACACAGAAACCACTCTCCCAACTGTTTCGCAAGGTTCTTCTAGCCCCTCCTCAACTTTGATTACTACCACCCTGTCTAGTGCCTCGAATTCAACCTTCTTGGATAGCTTGTTCGAAAGAGCTGTTAGAGAAGCCACTGATTCTGAAAGTTCTTATGTTCCTGAAGCTACACAAGTTAATGGTGGCATCAGAAGCTTAGCTCCTACCGGAGTTATTTTGATGTTGGCCACTGTGTTGGCTACCATTGTCTTGTAAGGTAACAGTAAAAGTTGCTGGACAATTATTTTGAACCAGGGCCGTATTTTTAAAAAGTTCTTCCTTCGATGAAGAAAGGATTCACAGTACAATATATGAAAATGCATAAGTGCTTGCACTTCCCAACAGCCTAGAGAATGGAAAACTCCTCTTTGATGCCATGAAACCATGAAACCAAAAAGATTGATTTACGACTTGTTCTTCTTTGTTTGTTCCCAAAAGGACTTAATTTTTTGTTTTTTTAGATACGTTATACCTTTCAAAAGATTAATATATATTTATTAGTAAGATAACATTACCGTAAGAGAAGATAAACATGGTAGCAAAGAAGAATATGTCCGAGGGTGTAACACAAGATTATAGGTTCTGGTTGCAAGAATGTCGCGTTTAAGAGGGTTGAATGCGACATTCACTTAACCTGACTATCCCGCGACATGATAGTTCTCAACTTATGGGGAACAGAGCCTACATACAACCCTTAATATGACTACAAAATCATTTGTGATCTTCTTCTTTTCAAGCAAATCACTTTTAAAACGCAATTGATTTAATATATAACTTCAAATTGACGACATCAATATCAACAGTACCATAATAGTTCCATTTCAACAACCAGCAGCACATCAAAAATGGAGGTAGATCGACAGACATTGCTATATTTCATCATTATGCTCATATTTATTACACTTCCCAGTGGCAATGACCAGCCGCATTCCACACGGGAAAAGGAGACCTTGATCACATATCAGAAACACCTTCGACTGGAGCAAGAAGAATTAGCTAATAGCACCTACACTTCGGGTTACGGGAATGTCACGGGATTTCATTTATCCTACCAGGACCTTGTAGATGGTCACAATGAGACAGAATGGCCCTTACATCGATTCAATGATAAACATCATTGGCGAGAAGACGAAAAGTTCTCGCTCTTACCGAATTCCGTGAGCGACGTAATTAAGCTGTTTTGGGCTCAAGAACCAGTGCTAAGCGAGCGTGACGACAAGGCCTATTTGCTTAATATTTCAGGACAGGCATTTGGAGAGTTCAAGATACATTCCGTTTCCGACTTGAAAAGATACAACTTCACTCTTCCTGATTATCTCCAGAAGTACTATGATTCGTACGACCCTAATCAGAATGCTCCCGAGGATGGAGAGCAAGAATCTCCCCTTCCTCCAGACCCGATGATACTGAAGCCAATTCAGAAAACAGGGAATATGACCAAATCATCCGGAAAAATTTCCTTGCAAATAAGTGCATACGACTACAATTATCGAAACGCGGAGCTTTCGAAGTTTATCTTCAACGAAACTACAGACAGAATAAACGACACAGTAGTGGCGAGAGTGGCGATGAGCTTGAAAGACTACGACGAGATAGAATCTCACGACTTAGAGACTAGAGGAGTGTATTTCCAAGAAACTGGGGCATTGGTAACGATAACGAGATCAGCAAAGTTCTTGGGTACTCATGGATTGAGCCACATGACTTTGAATGAGAAAAATTTCAATCGCGCAAAGGTACTATTGGGCCAGTACTTGAACTTTACTGACAACGAACGAGACTTGAACCTTGACAACATGAATAACAACATCTTAAGAAGTAGAGACAGCTGTGAGATGATTTCGTACTTCCAATTTGAAAAGACGGATTACACTAAACAAGAGCTTCAAAACATAGACGAAGAGTTGATTGCTCCAAGCGGTAGTCCCATCCCTAAAGACTTACCCGGTCTCAAAATCAAGGAATTCTTGTTGTATTCGCCTGACTGTGGATTGCTCTTTCAATCGAAGCCAGGGATAGAATTCATAGGTTTAAAGTCTGAAATTTACAACATTAGATTTCGACACGTATTAATTGGGCTCATGCTTTTGATAATTATCCAATTGATATTGTTCTTGAGACAGATTAAGGAAACAAGAACTCCTGGCCAATTGTCCACCATAGCAACAAACACATTATATATGATCGGTTTTCAAGATGCCTTGGTTGTGTTTCTGTTGATTTTGTTTTCATCGTTCTCGGAGGACTTATACCTTATTCTTGCCTGTGTTGCTGTTTTGGCATTTGTAATGAGTGGGATATTCGAAATGAGATTTATAGTGAATGTAATGAGTACTCAGGTCAATGAGAGAGGAACCACATGGTGGCAAATATTGAGGGGAGGGACGGCTGAAACTACAATAACTGATCCTACTCCTGAACCTCAATCTACTGAAAACACAAACGAACCTTTACTTCCTACAACGAATCCTCCAGCAAATGCCCCTACCACAGCAGCAACAACCACTAATACAACTCCAGGAATGGAAGAGTCCAATATATGGAATAAAATATTTGGGCTTGGTGGATTTTTAACGATCGCATTCACATTTTTGATCTGGAATTCCACATTATGGAGAGCAAGCTACAGAAAGATATTTGAATATGTTGGGTTGATTCTCGTGAACTCATTCTGGATTCCTCAGTTCTTGCGGAATACACTTAAAAATCGTAGAAAATCATTTTCGTGGGAGTTTGTCTTAGGCACCAGTCTTGTTAGGTTGGTACCTGTGATCTATATATGTCTTGAGGACAATATTGGCAGACACCGTTACGACCCAGTTTTGGTTTCAGTGCTAACCAGTTGGCTTTCATTCCAAATTTTATTGTTGGTGCTACAGCTGTACATGGGACCTCGGTTCTGGGTCAATGAAAAGTGGCTTCCAAAGGCTTACGATTATCAGAAGATTTTGCATATTAAAGATCTCGAACATAATTTTTCAAGTGAGCTATTAGCAAATATTAAACCTAATGAAGGTGGAAACGAAGAGCAGGACAAGGGAATAATCGAGTGCAAGTGCACTTGCCCAATTTGTATGACCGACATCAGCTTGCCGATTTTGACTAAAGATGGCGACGAAAGCAGACGTAGGAAAATCAACAACAAGTTGTATATGATTACGCCTTGCTACCATATTTTTCATTCCGAGTGTCTTGAGAGCTGGATGAAATACAAGTTGCAGTGTCCCGTTTGTAGAGAGAGTCTTCCACCAATATGATGGTAGATTTTTGATAGATCTAGAGCAATACTTGCATTCACATATATTTCGATACATACTAATATCTACGCTACACTTGATGCCATCTACAAGTAGACGAGGAAGACATCACTGAAAAAATCGCAACACCAGCTGAAACGATGGCTTGATTATTCTACGAGATCTTGGTGGATCAGGGTTCAAGATCGACGGATCAGGGCTGCTGGATATTAGGCAATTTGTTCTCCCGTTACGGAAATGTGCTGGCTGGCGATAACCAGCACTGAAATTTGTTTTTAATCATGAGCACGTAGTGCAGTTGATAAGCTTAGAGGGCAATCGAGATCCATTCAGGTGACAATAAGATGGAGATAAGCTGTACATGAAAATCAGGTCAAAAAACGTCGCTCGAGGTAGCGCGATGTATTGAGCCACATGGCTTAAAAAGGCGGGAATGTAGAGAGACCGAGAATAGTCTGAGACAGCCAGAAAAGATGGAGAGATATAGGCGAGCTTAGAATATCAAGAGAATATAGTGTAAGGTAAACCGAGGTATTAATTGTAGACTAGAGAAGACTAACGTAGAAAGAGACAGTGAGAACCGGATGTACCTAGATTGGCCATAGGAGATAAATTGCAGACTTCTGAGCAACAGATTCGTTTGTGTCGGGCCTACAGTTTCGGAGATATTATGATAGCCTAACTGATATTTGACAGTAATCTGAACTAGTCGGGGAGTTACGGCAACGGGGCTCACATGTACCGAGGAGGATGCGACCAGATAGGAGAATGCAACGAGAATGCGACCAGAGTACGACATCAGAAAGGATGTGATGAGATGAGATGAGAATAGTCCAGGGACAGAAACAGAGGACAGAATCAGACCAGATCTGGAGAATCGAAAATAGCGCCAGATACTAAACTGGAGACAATAGAGCATACGATGATATACGGCTACTAGCGGTGTTCTTATAGCGAAGGTTCGGGTTCGAGTTTTCTAGTAAAACGCTCCTCCATTAAAGAAGGAACCTTCAAGTACAGGACAGAGGGAACTAAGAAGCAAATTAGTAAGTGTCAAAGTCAAAGTTGTTAATGCCTAGCTAGGAATTATTGGCAGAGCCCGCCAGGTGGACCCGGCAAACGGATGGGAGAATGTGCAACCTCAGTCATGCCGATAATATTATTAAGGTTGGTGATGATATTTTCGAGCCTCCGGCCAGTGCACACTCTATCTACTTGGACGGAACCATTCTGGTTCGCTTCAGTATCGAACGGAATGCGTGCAGAAGTGAGGCAGGCTCTTGGCAGGCTCCAGCATCCGAAAGCCTGACTGGAAAGCCAACAGCAAACTCACCGTCAGCGACTACCGAACAGACTAAATTGACCCAGAACAAGACTGACAGAAACGGTGCAGCACTATAAACTCTGGATCAGCTGACTTGCATGTCTGGTAATGTTCGTGACATCTGGGTGCTGGAGCTACGGGGGAGATTGGCCATATCTCCACTCCTAGTTGGTTTGGGAATGCCTGCACAGGGAAAATGACCTGATTTTTCGGAACCCTCCATTTGTGCCGGTTCCTGGCGGAGCACACACTTTTCACTATTGGCACCATTGTATAATAACTGACTTGGTATTAAAATTAATATATTAAGCCTATCGTCTTAGAAAAAGACTTCATTGACATCTGCATCTGTCGAGAGAGAGATTTTTTTTCGTAGTTGTCTTTTTTTGCTGCTCCGAACTCAACGATTGGGCCGTTTGTAATAAATCTATATACCTCCTTATACCACTGTTAATTTGGGCACGAGCAGATATTGATATCCGCAACAGATTCATCGTCCATACTGATACCTTTTCACCAGATCACTTATCACCATAGCACCTGAGCCTTAGTCGTATTTTGACTCTGTAAATTGTTTCGCCTGTTAGTCCACGCCTCATTCCAACCAACGACCATACGTAAGTCAGAACCGTCTACTCCTCAAAGTTCAAGCAACATATCTTCCACAATGACCGATTTCGACACAACTAGCTACTTCAACTTCGATACTGCCGATGACTTCTTGTACAGCGTCTCAGGCACGCTTGGAGGCGGCAACAACAACATGAATAACATCAGCCACAATATTAGTAACCTTAATGGCGATGTCAATAACAATATTAACGTCAACGATATACAGATGAATCCCACGTTTTCTCCGATTTCATCAGGCGACGAGTCGTTCAAGTACAATAACAACTCCGACGCGAATCTGATCGAATGGAATGAGAATACAAACTCAGGCTTTGGCGGCCCCATCAATCAGGACTATCTGAACTCCATCGTCGCCAATAACAGTGCCATCACCACCGACAGCAATAGTAGTACCAACACCATAACGCTAAATGACAATGAGGTATTCAACGATATCCTCCAGAAAAGTGACGAGTTCCAGACAAGCTCTGTTTCAACTACGTCGTACTCGCAAGGGGGCATAACTCCTGAGAGCCATCCTGCAATGAGCTCAACCCACACTTCGCCAGACGCTCCGCAAGTAAAGAAGGAAGCTCCATCGATGAACTTAAAGATGCAAAACGACGACGAGGACGAAGATGAAGACGACGAAGACGACAACGAGAGCGCTTCTGGAAGCGGTTCCAAGCGTCACGCTTCTTCCAACAAGAAACGCAACAAAGTCACTAAGCCAAGGGCCAAAGACAAGACTTCGCACAATATGATTGAAAAGAAGTACAGAACGAATATAAATTCCAAGATTTTGGCGCTTAGAGACGCCGTGCCTTCTTTGAGAATCGCAGCTGGAGGTAAGGACGTGTCCATCAACGACTTGGAAGGATTGACTCCAGCCTCCAAATTGAACAAAGCCAGTGTCTTAACCAAAGCTACTGAGTATATTAAGCATTTGGAAAACAAGAACGAAATATTGAAGCTGCAGAACTTGCAGTTGCAGCGGTTAATCCAGGAAGCCAATCTTCGTCCTCCTGTCCAGCAATACCAGCCTCCTCCTCAACAACAGCAAGGATTTGGCTTCTTCCCTCCAGGAAACGAACGAAGATATACGGCTGTTCCAATCAACCAGAGCTACAGTAATGAAAATGTGGACTTTATGTACAACCAACAGCAATACAACCAGATTCAGCAACAACAAGCGCAACAACAGGAACAACAAGCGCAACAACAATCACAGCAACAACAGCAGCAACAACAACAACAACCAGCGAACAAGTTCTTATTTGGTGGTATGGCTGCAGTGATGGGAACGTCACTTTTCGCCGGTGGGGGTACTAATGACTTCAAGAGTTTGGGTGCCTTGCCGTTCGCACATTTGCTTCCATACGCAGTTACTCATCCTTCGCCGCTTGCCTTACAAATTTGGGGCTTGCTCAAGTTCTTGTTGGTAGTGGGAAGCTTGGCTACCTTAATAATACCTAAAATCAGAGAATACATGGACGACAAGGACAAGAAAGTGAAACAACAACAAACTGAAGATGGCGTATGGAAGACTTGGCTCTTGGTTACTTTGGGTTTCCGTATGCCTACCACTTTGAACAAGAGGAGAAAGGAAGAAATCTTACTGACAGTAATAGGCAGATCTGTGATCCGCGGAGCGTGGTCTAAATTATTCGAGGACTACTTAGTGTTATCTGCCAGTGAAGCCACATTTGAAAACTGTTTCTTGAATTTGTTGATCGGAAAGCTATTGATTTCTAAGTATCCGATCCTCGAAAAGGTTTTCAACCGCAACATGTGTATAAAGGGGTCCTTGATCTTGAACTTAGACTATAAAGGTGACAATGAGTCATTGAAGAAGTTGAATACTTTAATAGGAAAGATTGATGGCTTGTCATTGCTAGGCTCTGAATCATTAATTGCTAGATTATCCAATTTGGTTGAACAAAATACCATTAACAATGGAGTTATAGACGGCCAGAATCTTGTGAAGTATGCCGAATTGTACCAAGATAATGCCGGAGACTTCTACGGTATTGTTGTGAACTGGAGATTGTTGGAGATCATCCACCAGTTGGTTTTGAGCTACTTAACAAACCTCAATGATGACCAGTCGGAAATTTTCAAAGATTTAAAGATCATAGACAATTTGGTTGATAACCAAGACTCCAGAATTTACAATTACTTTACGTTGTTCAAAACTATTGTTAACTCAAACGATTCAGCAACTTTGTTGTTGTCGATGAGCAAGCAAGTTAAGAGGTATTTGCAAAATTTTAAATTCATTATTGAAGGACCAGAATTGACTGACCACGAATTGTACAACACTTCTGATGAAGATGAAGATGAAACCGAAGAGAACGAGAGATCACTGAAGCCTATTGAAAGTACTGTTACGACTTTGAGATCGCAAAAATCATTGATATCGTCCTTGGGCTTGGTCAACGAAGAGCAAGTGATTGTTCTTGCATCCAGTTTGACTTTATACTACTACAAGAATGAAGAACCTGAAAATGCTCTCAAGATGTTGAATTACTTGAAGTTATCGTCAGATACTAATTTAACTATGTTAAGTTTTTCGTCCTTGATAACGTTGATCAACGAAGTTATCCCCGGTCCATTTGAAGACAATGATATTTTGGATAATTCAATTAGAATTGTAAGATCGTGGCTCAATGAAGCTAAATTCTTAGACCACAAGTTGAGATCCAAATTGAATGAAATTATTGTTAACAAGGCTATGGTGCTAAACGGAATTGAAGGTAACGAATCCGAAGATGAATGAGGTCAAGAAAAAAAAAACTTTCTTAGATTCCACATGCTTTACGAAGATGTGTTATGAGGGGAGAAGTTTATGTATTGCGTTTGATTTTCTATATAGAATTTATTTATTCATTTGAACAATAAACATAATATTACAAATGAACTTTAAAGCTAGAATTACATATTACAAATCAGATGTCAAATAGAGTTCGTCTCATATTAGTAAGAACGGCTGTGGAATAGTCTAGGCTGTAGTTACTATAATTATAAGTAATAATTTCAGTTGCGGCAGCGAGCCTACACGACAGACCGAGGAATTGTCTATTTGTTCTCTCTACATGAATAATAACTTCAAAAATGTCCTTCTTGCATGGCATAGCAGCATATAAAATAGAGAAGGTAGACTTTTTTTTTGTATGGAAGTATGCATTTGAAAACAAAATGAAATTTACTGATATACTACTTAGAGATGACTTGAAAAAATACACTGACGGCCTGCAGATCTATTTTTTTTCTTTTTTACTGACCTCATCACTTTCATCACTAAAATTCAAAAAGTGCATGCGCACTGTAGTGATGAAATAACAATTAAGACTAGTCTGAAAATGCTAACAGCTGTCTGTCACATCCTCGAGGATTGCAAGGCCCTGCTTGAGATGCAAATTTTGCTCTTCGAGATGAGCATACGGGCTCTTTTTTTGAAGTAGCTTATCATCGCAAAATATTCTCGTAAATCATATTGATACTTGGAACAATGTTTCACTTTTCCGGTATCGTAACCTTAGTCAAGCTCTCGCCCAAAGCTTAATTATTTAGGTATTGATAAAGTGAAATATGGCAAACCAACAATTTTCTAGCTTAACAAATAATAGCACTTTGTCGCGGTCGTAAGAATTTAATGTAGCATAAGATAGTTGTGCCGGGCTACAAATTCCTAATGTGGTATTTGTAGCCTTTTGGAGATAAAAATAATTGAAATAAAAACGAGGATTGCCCATTCTCCTAAAAAAAGATGCTAGTAGTTGCACATTTGGATGTTTGACGAAGAGTCTGTAAGAATATGCAAAACGAAAAAAAACTACCCATAAGTTAACAATCTAATTTTAACGACAGAAGCTGCCTGGATTTTCATCCCCAAGCATGGGAATTGTCAAAGAAGGCCAAAATGCTACATACATTCCTTGCACATGTTTGTTTCCTGAACAAGGGCGGATTCATACGAAGAACAAAGATTATTCGCACAGCTGAATGCCTTGGAAACACATTGCCTTGTATTCAGACTGTTGCCCACGCAGACAAATTATAAGGAAAATGGCAAAGTACTGATGTAACATCATTACTGCCGGCGCAAACTCTTCTTTGATTTTCCAAGCCAATACCGATTTGAGCTTCCAAGTCGGCAGTCAGAGGATCTGCCGCAATAATTCAGCAGTTACCAATCGTGCTTTGCATAAGTAGAGAAGGAATATGTGCCGCTCGGCACGGCAATTAGCAGGCACTAGACGAGACGTGCAAGGCAAGATGAGTGAAATTGACTGTGAGAAACCTTATGCAATGATTATAATCACATTTATGATACATCGAAATTAAATCCTAGCCATGCAGCTAAACAACAAATCCTTAGGCATATGGAACTGCTTCGCGGATTTTTTAATCGATATTTTTTTTCGGTTTGCCAGCGGGTAGGTCTACTCTTCATTATTTTTTACAAGGAGATTGGGCCATCGATAATTAGAGACAAGTCTTAACATATTTTACCGGATCTTTACACATGAATTCCGCCATTCAAATCATATGAAAACGATCGACAGTTGGTTTAGTTCTAAAATGATCTGAATTATTGTGTCGCGCAGCAGAGAACATTCGAGAAATACCTGAGATTTCCAGGGTCGACTGAAATTGGTCTTTGCAGGCAAGGAAGGTGGAAACTCTTCTGTAGCCAACATGCTCCTGGAATGAACAACAGGAGCCTTTGTCTTGCTAATATTCGGATAGTATTTTTTTTTAATTTCAATCTGAGCAATGCATACTGCATTACATAGAAACTTATCAAACAATGTTATTTAGATTGCACGCTGTTCTGTACTCAGTAAAACATGACTTGCCGTCACAGCAGAAAAAAAGAAATGGAGAGTTGCTGGGGCCATGCATTAGTCCTAAAATAATACTTATTTTTTACGCCTCGCAGATAGTCTTCGTTTTGTAGTTTTCAAATCATACAAAAGCTACATATCCCTATATCTATTTGTCATTAGACGTTTATACTCTCATGATCCGCCAAGTATTTTTCTATTTCCGCTGTACGTAGTATATATACGTTGTCAAATCCGAGCCACTTTCTCACGCCAGTGTATGCTTATTTGGTGACGAAATTTCCTGTCGATCTTTACTTCTATTATTGATGCTCTTGCATCGTGAACTATTTTGACATACATCTACGGGGATATTCTGAACTATCGATTTTTATCTGCGCCAGGCTTTATGTCATATCACACTTTTTCTTCTTTTATTCAAGTTACAAACTGTTCATGTTTACCATCGAATATGCATTAAATCTTCGTGACAGTATCATACGATCGTTCTCCTTGAAAGTGTCCCTCTCTACCATACCTACTTCGTAAACACTACATCACCACAGTTACAGCTTCGATTTTATACTTACAAGACCCATACGTCAACCAATATACTGTGGGCCACAGTTTGACACGGCAGTGTACTTTCTTATCGGTGGCTGCTCCTCCTTTGATATCATACTGAACTCTTTGATCACCCCTGTTGGTCACGATTAATCATTACTTGTCAACCTTGCATAATTAATAGACCTTATACAAAATTATAAACGGACGAGTTGGCTTAATATATAAACAGTGACACCCCTCAATTACAAACTCACTTGACCCCAACTCCACCCTAGATATTAATCAAAAATACCAATTGCAAACATAGTAACAACAAGAATTATTTATACAATACGATATGTCCGACTCGGAAGATAGTTCCATTGACATAAATGAATACTCGATCCGTGATTACTACAAATTGCTTCGCCCTCTATGGGCTGCAAAAAATATCAATGCCAGTTATTTAAATAACCATAAGTTACTCCGCACTTTAGTCGATTTCTCGTTAACACATTCATTATACCTCAAGAATCTTCAAAAGAGAGAATTAGAACTTGGTGATATAATTCCCACAAAAATTAATTATGTCGACGCTCTAGTAATCAAGACTCCCAACAATAACAGTTTAAATAACACAGAACACGCTTATCAATACTATGGATGTTTCAGAAATAAATTCGTGGAATTTTGTCCTCACTTGGCCATAGCAGTCTACTTGTTCAGTAGATTCCATATTCCAGATGAGTACGGATCACTTGAATTCATGGTCTCGGACTACAAGAACAAACTCTCCCTAGAAGATGTCAAGCTATTGAAAGGAAACAATAAGCTATCCGCCATATCTTATAGTCAACAACATAAATCGTCCATCAATGCCCTAAGCCTAAGTGGTTTAAACTATAAGGATATCAACCTTAATAAACTTTTAGTCACTCAAACTTTAGACATTCAAGAAAAGTTAGTTCTGTTGGACATTGACCATCTTCCTCATCTGGTCATGTTGAGCTTGGCCGGTTTCGAATCTTTCACTGACTACAATATAGCAAGAAATTCAGTAGAACCTCCACAGGAATTGCTTGAACAAATCTTCCCTTTCATCAATAAGCCAAATCCAGAAGAGTCTTTGGCCATGACTAGAATCAGACAGTTATTGATGATGCTTAGAAGGACCTTGTGTCAAGATATGGTTATAATCAAGAAGAAATATCCATCTAATCCAGTTTCCAGAAATCCAATTTTCAGCTCGGAATTATTTACCAACTTCTGCAATGAAGTTGAAGCTGCTGGGATAATCGAGGGAACTCCTACATTCTTTCCACCAGAAGAGGAAGACTATGATATGAATGGGGAAGTCGAGGAATATGATCAAAATAGCAGCGATAACAAGGTAGACCTTCAAAAAATTATCGAAATTCAAAATAGTAAAATTAAGAACTTGGAAGAGCAACTAGGCAATTATTACTCTGAACAGAGGGTTATATTTTCCAATCTCAGTGATTTCATCGAGCGTCAAAATGAAGTATTTCAGCGCCAGAGTGAATACATGCAAAAGATCCAAAATTCTACAAATGGTCTTCTTGTTCTCTTATCTACGAGGAACAAGAATATGATCCCTCTAGTTCAACAAAGTCTATCAGAAACTAGTGAATTTATTTCGTCCATCAACAACACAAATATTAAACAAGGATTGAATAACAGCATTGAATTACTTGCAAAATTGAATAGCAACACACACAGCCAACAGCAACACATAGTTTCCATCACAAACAACACACAATCGATAATCAACCAAAGTATAGTACAACCACCCAGCGAGCGGCCAAGCAGCACTCCTTTCCAGCCACCACCATTAACTCCAAAACAAATAGAACGTCAAACAGTTTTGAGGAGGCGTTTGTCCAGACAGGCTACTACCTTATTTGAAATGTGGGACGATTTTAAGGGTTTGGAACAAGAGTTGAAAGACCATGAAATTACCGTGACAGAATGGTTAAAGGTTCATGGAAGTTCTGAAAGACAATTTAGACACACTCGGTTAAAGATTATCAAGTTTATTGAGGATGAGGCAGCAAGAAGGAATTGCCCAGTTGAATTTGTCAAGGAAAAACTCCATACAAAGATGAGAAATAGAGTGAGACCTTGGACTTTAGACGAAGTACAGAGAATGCTTACTTCAGGTAAGAGAATTGATTTGGACGACTAGACGATAAGCGTAAGGCTCTGCATGGGCTTAAGTTGCAACTAAAAAACCACAACACAAATGTACAGAAAAAGCATGCTTTGGGGCTCGATTATTTAACTTCATACAATGTATTATTAGCAGCAATGAACTTCCACGCGTACTTGTAATCCCCTTTCGTAGGTATTTCCTTTTGAAGACTACCGTGGCTAGTTATTTTATTGGAAGACATGATAGTATTTCTCAAACTTTAATTGGGGACCGCAAAATCTTGTTTTAAATCTCACAAAATATTCATGTACCCCGGTATCTTTTTTGGATTAAGGTGCGCATGGGAAGGAATTTTTCGGAATCAGATTAGTTTTTTTTTCCCGGAGCAGATATGTCAAAATCTTAAACTCAGCGATCGGATTTATTCACGACCAATAGGTGGATGACTCTTTCTGCTGGTTTTCGAAAACAGAAACTGCAGAGTCTTATAGTAGATCATTTTCTCGTGTAAATGGCCATCTTAATCCCAATTTAGAAACTAACAAGCTCACCCGAAATGACTTCTGACATCGAAATGTCGACGATGACTCAGCCAAAGGGGGTTTCTTCCATTAGTGATGATATACGGGAACAAAAGACTGTTCTTCAGAACATCAGAGAAAATAAGGATGGAATCCAAACAGTGTTGTCAGGGTTTGTCTGCAACTTTGTCGTTTTCGGTATAGGATTTTCCTATGGAGTTTTCCAGGAATTCTACGGGGCCAAGGATGGCCCTCTTTCCAAATACTCCGATTCTCAAATCGCTATTGTAGGTACCTTTGGTACTGCTCTAACATATACATGTGGCATATTCAACAAGACATTGATGTACTACTTTAAGCCCAGAACTATCATGTTCATGGGAGCTACCTTGATGTCGCTAGGATTGATTCTTGCTGGGTTTGCTCACAATCTCTATCAATTTATTTTGACACAAGGGTTGATATATGGAGTGGGATCTAGTCTCGTATATCTACCTCCTGTGGTTTGTGCTCCGGTTTATTTCAACCAACACAGAGCAATCGCTATGGGTATTCTATTCAGTGGCACAGGAGTTGGTGGTTTGGCCATTGCTCCATTAACCAGGTATCTCATCGTTCAAGTGGGCTATAAGTGGACACTTAGGACCTTGGGGTTCATGAACTTATTCTTGACGTATACCGCTAGTATGCTTGTCGTTGAACCTTCCAGCGCCAGCTTCAGGACGAACAACAGGTTGTTCAAAGTAGCACAACTAGGCTCATGGAAAGTATGGCTACAGCTTATAGGCTCGATGCTCCAATCGGCAGGGTACTTGATTCCATTGATTTTTATGTCTTCCTACGCCCAGAGTTTGGGATTCACCAGAAGCCAAGGCGCCTTGTTTATTGGTATCAATAACGCAATTAATGCTGCGTTCAAGGTTGTCTTCGGATTTGGCGGGGATAAGATTGGCCGTCTCAATATGATTATCATTTGTAGTTTCCTTAGTGCTATTACGATTTTTGCATTATGGATGGTGGAAACGAGAGATACATTCCTAACGTTTATTGTATTATACGGTGTTTTTTCAGGTGCAATTATCAGTTTATTACCTACATGCTTGGTGGAGTTGTTTGGAGTTACCAATTATCAAGCTATGAGCGGATTAATGTATTTCAGTAGAGGCATTGGCAATTTCTTAGGTTCGCCAATTGCTGGATTGATGATTGCTAACCATGGTTTGAAACCGAACGATTTTAAGAAACCCATGATCTACAACGGTGTTCTACTCGTTGCAAGCACTATGTGCTTGGTTGCTTTGTGGGTCATAGCTTCAATCGAAAGAGAGAGCAGATCGTGGAAACTTTAACATATGAATCATTGTATATATTTGAAGACTGTTGGTCTTTTATATGCCATAACTTGAAATCTTTGAAATTCTATAAATCAATTGATTTGAATGTAAAGGGTTCGTACGCATAGCCTTCGCCCTCAAAGAACTTGGACATAGCCTCAACCCAATGTAATCTGAGCGAATGCAACATAGCCGATGTTCCTTCCATCAAAACTAAGATACACACCGTCAATATAAACCAAAGACCAAAGAGCGCAACAACCATTGCTATTCCTGCATTGCCTGTTGTATAAAATGCGTTTTGGATAGTCATTGTCCATAACACAGTTGAAAGTTGTGCATGAGCTAAAGATAAAGCCCACAATCTCAAGTAGGAAGCAGTATGACTGACACAATTCAAACAGAATTCAATTGTGTGAATTACTTGATGAATAACTATATCTCCAAAATTGAAATCGCTTCCGTCTTCGCCATGGGAGGTCGAATTATGATGCAAAGGCTCAATATCATTTGGGAAATGGAAATCATCGTCCAGAATCTCAAAATCATCATCATCGGGATCGTGATTCAAATCTTCTTCTAATTGCGTGGCTTCCATTTCTTCGTGTAGTTGAATAGAATGGTTGGCTTGCGAGTGTAAGTCCTTGTAACCCAATTGAATTGCTCTATCATTTTGACGTTTTAATGTCAAAGGTTTGTACACCAAAATCCATGGAACACAAACTAATGCGACAAGAACCAAGAATACCTGAATATACTTCTGACCTGGGTACAATTGTTCTTCAACTTTACCTGGAGCCAAAAACATATTGATTAACATATTAAGTAAACCTGGAGGTTGCTTACCTTTTCCTAACCAGTCTACTGACCATTTGTAGACGATGGTCAAAGACAAATAACCAAATATACTCTGCATGAATAAGAAACCAGGAATGAAGTTACCGATGATATCGACCCTAGACTTGAAATATCTATAGTTGACCAAACTAAAAAACAACGAGTAGTTCATATGGACAAAACCCATCAAAACAGAAAGTTTCATTTTGTATGAATTGGTGAACAACAAGTTGTTTTCAGCTCCGTGCCAGGCCCAATCGAGACCTATAGGATATGTGCGTGCGGCCTTCTCAGCAACCAATGTCACCGGACCGTCTTTGGTAAAATCGTAATCCTTAGGAAAATTCCATACCCAGCCAGATTTGAATAAGGTAATTGTTTTAGAGAAGATATCATTGTATAAAAATCCAGTGTACATGGAGAAAAGACCCATAAGCAAGATGATGTATCTACCATTGAAAGCCATTTCAAAAATTTCATCCTTATTCCTCATGGCACCAAAGTGCACCTCATTTTTGATAAGGTACAAACTGATGAGCAAGACTATCAAACCATGTCCGATATCACCAAACATGATGGCGAACATAAAGGGAAATGTTACAATCGTGGCCAATCCTGGATTCACTTCTTGGTACGTGGCTATACCATAGGCGTCTATAATCAGCTGGAAAGCGGAAGTGAATTTGTTTACATTATGATAGGTAGGCGGGGTACGGTTAGTCGAAAGTTCATTGACAATAGCGATCAAAGAACCATATTCTTCGTCTTCCAACTCTGAAAAATCGTCTGTTGCATCATCAATGGCAAATAACGATGAATTACCACTACCAAGATTAGTATACGTCTGGCTCACGGGATTTGGAGATGACCCTTGTTGAGTTAAAGGAACCGATTCCTGAGAGTCACTTTCTCCGTCGCCACGACGAGTCTTTTCTCGTACGAGATGTCTCAATGTTTGACGAATAAGTCCAAAGTCAGAGGTGGGAATCCAACCTTCTCCTACCAAGCACCTTCTAGTGCTGTCTTCATCGAACTTGTTGAGTGTTTGGTAGATTAACTTGTCCCTTTGTACTATAAAGCAATAGTCTGGGTACGCCTCCTGAAAAATTAACAACTCGGCAATGAGATGGTTCTTGGTGGTCATAACAATATTGTTCAAATCCGTGATCTTCGCATTTAATTCAGAAGAGGTAGCTGCCCTGGCAGATGCTCCCCCGTTGACATTGTCGAAGATGTTCCCATCAAGGGACTGGATGATTCTTCTCACTCGTGTTCTCAACAAATCTCCATGTATATACACAATAAAGACGTTCTTGTTGACCAACTCCTCCTGGGTTGCATTATAGTCAAACAATTTCTCGTTATCTATTGGCACGTCATGGAAATACAAGTTACCTCTCATGGTTCTCCATAAGATGTTTCTCAAAAGAGGTACTTTTTCTCTTACAATTGTCCCGGAAATGGCATCGAAACCTGACTCTTCAAGATTGATTGTTTCGGAACCCAATTCCATGCTGTTGTTTCTGTTATTCAAAAGTGCTACATTATCATCATCTGCACCATCAGAAAGAGAGAGAGAAATACGCGACTCGTTATATCCACCTATAAGACTGCTGCTGTGGAAGTCGGTTACAGCATTGAGCACATGTCTGTTTTCCACTACTGCCATCTTCTGTTCATTTAGTACGTTGTACGAGTTATCCAAGTGCTTTATTCTGTCGTAAAACGTTGTGATTTTCTGTTTCATGTCGTCCATCTCTGACGTAGTAGGAAGCGGGTCCATATCCGCCTTCAAATTGACAAACACATCACTCTTGATCGTTTCATACTTAATCATAATGGAATTGAGGAATGCAAGCTGTGATTCCATGGTGTCAATGTTACGCAATTCCAGCACAAATGTCCTCTGAAATGGTGTCAACTTGGAGTTTAAGTCTCGGAAATGGACATCGCCAAGATTCCCCAAAGTATAAACCATATCTCTAGCCAACTCTATTGTCACATAGAACTGCACTAACGTCATAGGGGCTGACCGGAAAATCGCCTCCGGAGCAACAGAAGACAGATCATCAGATAGCTGAATAGGCTGCATCACTGTGTGGGAGAAATCAGACGCTCTAACTGCGAAAAGAAAGCACTCAACTAGTATTTCAGTTCTCTTCTATCCGATCACTGATAGGAGCCCTTGTGTCACAAATCTGGAAATGGAAAGGAGCCAATTATACAACAATTTTAGTGAAAATGTTGAAAATAACGAATCGGTACTAAATACGCCTTTTGCCAGAATGCTACGAAAAAGGCGATGCTGGATTGATAGAAAAGTGCAACTGTTTTAAAGAAATGTAATAAGTGGAAAATTCGATCTGATAATGAACAACAGATCGGTATGGCAGTGCTGCGACATTGTGGGTGAGACGACATTACGTAGCCGAAACGACATCTTACTTGGCCCCCATAAATAGCATCAAGAAGTGAGTTAGAAATAACTGAATTTGTTCAAAATAGTCAAAACTGACCCTATTTAGTCTTTCTCTTGCTACTAGCACTTATTGTGAATATTATAACAATTGAACGTGAAATACACGAAACGCCTCAGGATCATTACATTTCCAGAGTCTCCTATCGAATATATCACGTGACCATTAACTCCAGAATCGTTGCAACGTCACCAGTTCTGGAAGTATATTAGAGTAAGACTCTTCAGCTCTAATATCCAATAGTCATATATAATCAGAACAAGTGTCTGGATAATTTACACTTTGTCCTTTGTTGAATTGATCCACTTGAGTTGATTTAACTGAAATCAGATTTAGAAATTCCAAAATCTGGAAGAAACAAATATCAAGACTCATTATTCATTACTCTGAAGCCATTGAGTATTAAACGAAGACGCTAAGTTCTTTCTTGTCATCACACATTTCAAAATTATTCAGTAGTAGAGACATCAATTTCGTCATAATCTCCAAAATCGTCAATTGTAATCATTTGCTATCGAATCATTGCTATTTCACATAGATACTTTTTTCATCATGAAGATACACTATATTGCCCATATTTTCATACTATCTTTTGCAATAGCAACTCTGTTCGAGTCTGGTTACTACCGACAAGCTTTAAGATATCTAGCGGAAATTCCTGACGATTCATACCGAGGATCGCCGTTGTACAATAACGACAATATCGACGACAACTTATATATACCCAATTATAACTCCACACTCAAGGATTACGATGGCAGGCAAATACGGCACGTACCAGAGATTATTACCAAGAAAGTTTTGCCACTATTAGAGACTGCAGCTGCGGAAAATGACCAAATGGCCATGATAACATTGGCTGACATCTATACGTTTGGCAATTACTCTGTAACTGTAGATTATCCCAAGGCATTGCAGTACTATCATAAGGCTGTAGAAAATACCGGAAACGGTCATGCGTATTTCATGCTTGGATTTATGTATTCAACGGGTATGTTCGGAGAAATAGATGCTGACGATTCTAAAGCTATAATGTACTATCAGTTTGGCATGGAAAACGGCGACCTGAACTCTATCATGGCTTTAGCGTATCGTCATTACTACGGAATAGGGACTCCGGAGAATTGCGAACTTGCAATGCACTATTACTCGCGATTGGCTCATTTTGGCTATGATATGATACAGAAGAACATAGGTGATGTAGACAAAGGTTTGCGCTACAACATCAAGATCGTAGATTTCAACGGTGGGCTCTATGGGAACAAACTCAGCGAATCGGCCAATTCTATTTTCTCCCGGACGAGAAGGCACAATAAAGACAAGGAAGAGTTTCTTGAATTCTTCGATATCGACGATCACCAGTACATCAACTTCTATCAGAATGCTATAACCCATTACTCTGGTGATTATTTTCTTCCAAAAAACTATACAAGGGCATTCGAGTACATTCAAGACTGTGTAGGTTTGGGTGAACAGATGTACGGCTCCCTGAATTATCATAGAATAAATGAGATAGACAGCACCTTTCTCAGTCACTGTCAAGCTCTTTTGGGCCACATGTATCTAACTGGTGAAGGAGTACCGAAGAATTATGATAAAGCAATGAAATGGTTACGTAATTCCATTGTAGTAGCACGAAACTCAGAAGCCTTGATTGACCTAGGCGAAGTGTACGAGAATGGATTAGGTAACGAATCTATCAACACTTCCATGGCTTTGAGTATCTACCGGGAAGCAGGTGAAACTTCAGCATTAGGAAAATTAAAGCAGGCCAAGTTGCTAATGCTGATGAGTCCAGAAAATGACCCTAGGAAAGGGAAGTTCGCCAAGGACATATACTCCAGTATCAAAAAGGCTACTTTCAGTGGAAGCACCGAAGGTTTATACTACTTCACCGAGTTCTTACAATCTGGACTAGCCTCGCAAATAGAACCTGAGAGAGCCGTCACTTGTCCAGGAACCACTATTTGCTATAAGGTCTTCGTTGAAAAATTGGAGCATATATTCTTGCCTCAGTTATCTTATGCTTTCGAAGAGTTGATATATGGAAACTTTAAGAATGCCCTCCTCGGCTACCTGATGGCAGCTGAACAAGGATTGGAAAACGCACAAATATCAACTGCCTACTTGCTCTACCAATTACAACCAATTCTATCTACTCGAGCTGAAAAATCATTTGATCATGAAAGAGTTTCTGCTTCTGTCCGATACCTTGAAAGAGCTTCTCAACAAGATAACGTAGATGCTACCCTTCTCTTGGGGGATATGTTCTTGAACGGATTACACAACACGTTAGAGAAAGATAATGATAGAGCTTTCAATTACTATATGAGGGCAGCTGTATCCTTAAAATCATCGTATGGTGCCTATAAAGTAGGTAATATGTATGAGTATGGATTGGGTCCAGTCAATGATTCGGTTGATTACTTCATGGCCAAACGTTACTACGACTTGAGTATTGATATTAAGAAGAATTTGGAAGATAAGACTAGCAAGCTGAGTAACAAGACCCCAATTAATTGGGCCCTCTTGAGATTGAGATTGAAGTATGTGTTTAACCGAAAGCAATTCAAGAATCAAGAGGAATCTTCTGGGTCTTCAGGTTGGTTCAATGCATTTAAGAAAATCAGCAATGCAGGTAAACAGGCAAATGAAGGTACTGATAGAGCGAGTGACCGAGCAAGAGCTCATCACGAAGGAGGTGATTTCTTGAGGGATGACGAATTTGAAGAGTACGATATTGGTGATTATCTTGTGATCTTCCTTACATTCATGTTCTTTGTCGTCTTCTTTATTCAGAATGTTATCCGCCAGGCACGCAGAATGCGACAAGGAAACAATGTTCCAAATGAAGAGCAACAGAATCAAAATGGCTGGAACTTTCGATTCAATTTCAATGGAATCGGTGCAGCAGCAAGGGCAGGAAACTTCGAATTTCACTTTTTTGCAATTTAGGTCATCTATAGACATGTATTTATGAATATTCTAATGCTACATTTATGCAATTATGTTGTTTTCATTACTCTATCATTTCCGTGATCATTTCCTTAATGAAGGGATGATTATTCAACATCTTGGAGTCAACAATGTTTGAAGATGAATTCTGCGCTTGGGAACTACCAGTATTGGCAATGCTATACAATTCATGTGCAGAAGGAGGAAGCTCGTAAATCCATCCATTCTCAGAAAGAAGGTTCATGAACGTTTGTATGGTGTCTGCATTAGATAATGTAGACTTTGAACCAAGGATTATCAACTTCGATCTTGCACGTGTAACAGCAACATTGATTCTTCTCCAGTCCCTAACTAAATCTCCCGTTATCTTTTTTGTGTTAGACCTCACTAAGGAAATAACAATACAATCCTTGTCTCTACCTTGGTACTGGTCGGCAGTGAGAATTTCAACATTCTCCCTATTATGTAGATGCTTCTTTAACAACCGAAGTTGTCCCCTATTAAATGCCATGACACCAATATTACCTTGCTGAACCCCACATCCAATAAGAGTTTCAACCACCTGCCTAACCAACTCAGCTTCAACCTTGTTTGAGATCTGATCACCCAATACTGTTTCCAATGCCGGAAGGTTATCGTGATTCAAAAAGAGAACATTTCTGTTCTCTTCTATGACATTATGCAACCATTTTTGTTCCGAACTAAGAAAGCCTATTTGATAACTGTCTAAGACTTCAGGATTAGGAATTCTTAACGTTTGATTTGCAACTTCTGCTGATCCACATTTCAATCTGTTTTCATAAATCAAGACGTTGCAGAGCTTCATTATTTCCTTGCACATTCTATATTGGTAGGTGAGTTCTACAACACTTGATGGATGTGCATCAGCTAGCATCTTGAAGAGCGATTGTGAGAGTCCTTTTCTAACATCGGAGTCAAGATTCTGGACAAGAGGTGGAAGTTGGAAGTGGTCTCCAACTAAGATGAACTTTTCGCAAAATCTCAATGGCCCAAGGCAGACTGGCATCGAAACCTGTGAAGCTTCGTCTATAATGCAATAATCAAACTTGTCCCTCAAGCTGAAGACCGGATCTTGAATTTTTAAACAGGTTGATGCTACTACTGGAGGATCAAGATAAGCTTTTACGAAATCTTCCTTGGAAAGGATTCTTCTATCGTCACAATCAGGAAGAAATTGTTGAATATCCTTGTGGACCCTAGGGTAGTATCCAATTCGTAAAAAGGGAACTTTAAAGTCCTTAATTTTAAGTAATATATTATCCACTGCCGAGTTGGTGAAAGACGCTAGGAGAACAGTCTTTTTGTTTGCCACAAGAAACCTAATAAGTTCAGATATCACTGTGGTTTTACCTGTTCCAGGCATTCCCAAAATAAGAGAGTAATCATCTGCCTTGAGAACTGTCTCAAACGCATTCAATTGATCAGGGTTGAAATTTCCATTAATTTTCGTTGACAGTAACTCAGTATTGTTAAATGTTGGTGGAGCAAAATCAACAATAAGCTTCCTACGTCTTACATCACCGTCTGGTAGAAATAGGTTAAGAACATTGAATTTGGCAAGTCCCATCCCATAGTACATTTCGTCTTTGTCAATTCGAAAGGTTTTTTCAGACAGTATTGAATCATTTGATGAGTTGTGCAACACTCCCCGAACAACTTGGTTGTTTGTCCTATTGAAGCCGCCCTTTCTTACATCAGTTGTCAATATTCTCTTCACAGTGGTAATTTCAATGGCAGAGTCTGAAATTGACTTGACCACTCCCCGGGCAATCGCAAATTGGCCAGACTCATCACTTATCAATATCTTGTCAAATTTAACCAATTGTGTATAATGTATACTTGGACTAGATGATCCCTGTTTTCTTACAAAGGTGTAATCGTAGTGATTCTGACGATCAATGGAATCTGCCTGTGCAGTTATAACTAGGTTGCCCAATGAAGTTCCACTTTTTTGTTCTCTCTGCTTAGCAGTATGTAACCAAAGGTACTTCACAGTACCATTCATGACTAATTCCTCTTGAACAAGTAAATTGTACCAATATTGATAAAACTCATTGTATTGTGGGTTTCCTCCTAAATGTTTCGTTGCAGTTTCGTATTCAACTATTGACATGCCACTGTCTTTTGCAGTCTCATTCTCCACTAACCTGTTCAAGGTTAAACATGCATCTTTGACATCACATCGGTCACAGTGTGTGCCTGGGGTGAGTTCAGGGTAAATTGTGGATCCATCCTTGAAGAACTGAGAAAGTTTGTTACGATGATTCACGAGCGATTTTAAGTCCAGGTAATTGAAATCACATTTCTTTGTAGTATTATTTTTGGTATAGACAAGCAAATATGACTTAATGTCCACGGCGTATCTATCTTTGATCAATAGGGAGTAGAGAATTGTTTGGGCATGATGAGTGGTGTACTCTCTTCCTGATTTGATTTCCATAGGAAGTAAATACATACCTTCATAAGTCTTATTCTTCAATTTTGCCTTCAAAGTAACGTCTATTTTACCCTTGAGGCCAAATGTGGGAGACCAGATATCTTCCTCGATATCCAATGCATCATCCACAGAAAATTGAACATTGCCAGCATCATAAGGTGCCTCTACAACATTGCCAGAAGTCAATTCTTTGGACTTGTAGTATTTATCGAACCAAGTTCGCAAGTAGGGTAATTGGCTGATAATCGTATCTTGTACAACCTCGACAGTTTCGTTAATGGAATAAATAGTTGTACGATAGTCATCGAGGTATTCGTTCATTTTCTCCTCCATGAATTGTCCATCCCAGTTTTCTGTTCTGAAACACTCCTGAAAAATCTGATGAATGATTTCTCCTACAATGAGCGGGATAGACAGCAACCCTGGGAAGCTAAAACGGTTCAGAATCACTGACTTTCTTGGACAATTTAACTGCAGAGCCACCAAAGTTGAAGAAAGCAAAACATCAGGGTTCCAAATGAGAATATTGTGAGTGTTGTCCACCAATCTGGGACTATCCTTATGGGTTATTATAACATGAATGATATCGTCTACCTCTAAAGCCAATTCAGACGGGTCATCTTGTAATATTATTGTCAGTTTGGCTTGACCTGATTCAATTACGTCCAATATAAGCTGTCTTTTAGTTCGACAAGACGATTTGATACTGCCTTCCGTTATGCTCGTAATCTGATATCTCTTTAGATCGGGTCTACAGTAAGATATGTCGACGAGTTCTTCTTTCATTTTCAGTTTCAGACGAGAAACTTGCATCTGTTCAAACTTTTTCACGCCGTCTTGAAATGATCTAGAATATTTCAGCAGATCTGACAGAATCAGAGTCTTACCACTTTTGGCATCCATAGCGTGTATTAGCTCAGAGTCATCATCTGAAAATGGGTCATCTGAATCGGTATTAATATCAATTAGATTTCCTACACAATTCGAAGTCGGCTTAGTGTTTTCATTGACCATAGGCCCGGATTCAATGGCCATTGTAAAGTTGGATTTCGCTGCCTCGGCATCAATCGCTAGTACAAGATCTTCGTCATCATCAGAAAAAGGGTCTGTCGAAACGTCAAACTCGTCTGCCGAATTATCTATCTTTTGAACCTGCTTTGAAGGAGAAGGAGGAGACGAGGAGTGTGGAATTCTATCAAAATTCCCTGGCGTGGATAAAGAGTCCTCTTGTATTGTGTCTGTTGTTTGAATACAGTCATGATTTGGCATGCTCATGTCAAACTTGTCTATCCAACTATTCAATGCATTTGTAGCAGTGTTAGGTGCATTGGTTTCTGGCAATGCAACATCTTTTACTGGCTTAGATGGCATGGACCTGTTGGCTACTAACGAATCTAGGCCCGTAGTCTTTGAGCGTGGTAATGATGGAGACTGCAAGAAAGGAGAAGTTGATACACTATTCGAATTAGAAGACGCGATATCTGAATGGGCCCTTTGCAAATTCGGAGATTGCGAAAGGATATTGTGGAAATCAGCACCATATTTCGAGAGGACAGAATTTGTTTGTTCGTTTATAGGTTCGATTTCTTCCTTTTGAATACTGATTGAATGTTTGAGAGGCGAAGAAGGAAGACGATCTTTTTGTTTATGATTATTGCTCATGTTGTTGCGAATACCGTTTCGTTTCGGAGTAGTTCTCCATTTGATACCTTCAAAACTGTCGTCAGAGCTCTGGAGATCTATGGTTATATGTGGCTGGTCCCTTCTGTTCTGTGTGTGAATGTCTACTTGGAGTTCTTGTGAATCATGTGAATCTTGACTCTTCTCCTGATGATCTTTCAGCTTATGGCTTTGCCTTCTAATGTGATTTTGGATTTCTTGTTCCACTTCTTCATTTTCTTTATTCTGGTGATTAAATTTGTCTGCATCGCTTGAAAACATTCCGTCAAAAGGCTTATCATCTTCACAACTTAAATCAGCTTCATTTCGTGAAGCATTGGCAACAGTTAGTCTATTTATGGGGCCAAAGAAGTACTTCGTCTTGGTTTTGTTTGCTAGTTTTATAGGCCGTATTTTCTCGGAGATGGGAATTTCTGGTTTGGCCCTTTTCGCCGTGACATCCCTTTGTTCTGGGAGTTGCCGTTTCTCCATTGTCTATGAATGCAACAGAAGTAGTGAAAGCTGTTGTTGAGAAGAGACAATCAACCGATATATGAAATCATCTGGTAAATAAAGCAACCGCGCGTTTGTGCGTAGAAAATAGCTGCGAAAATTTAGACAGAATATGGAAGCAAGAGAGAAGAATCAAGAGTATATGTGGAAAGTGAGAAAATAGGTCAACAAGAATGAGAACATAGTTATGAAGAAGAGGCACAGCATTAAACTGGCAAGAAAGACGATATCAGTATCTAACATACAAGATAGACAAGTCGATTTCATATAGTAGTGTAACTCATTCTTAGCATTCTCAGCTATGTCTAACTTGTATGTTTGCCACGTATTTCTCAATAATTCCTAGAACTCACTATGAAAGGAGTAAATCCAGTAGGTGGTTATATCCCTATCAATTTGGAATAGATATATGGGTTAAAAGTAGATTTATCTATCGCATGTATAGCTCAGATCAAGAAGATTTCAACTATACATAACGATCTGAACAGCAAAAAAAAAAACAAATCTTTATGTATATTTCATTTCATTGCTTGATATCTCCAATAATGTAATTCAGTAGCAATTATGGATAATCTCCATCCCTGTCTTTATGACTGAATCTCTTATCCATTCACTTCTTTGTTGCAACCGGTCGGAAATCACTATCTTGTCTGCATCTTCATTTCCGACTATACTTTTCACCCCCGGTGCACTCTCTTCTCCCCGGAAGTTGAACCGGGAAAAATTTTAAACCTCATCGACCAGAATTTTTCAGTCAAGCTGAATTTTATCTCATCTCAATTATTCATTTCTGTGAGAAAGCCAACTACTTTGTTCATATATTGTTTGTAGCAACCGTTATTCGGAACTGAATCATCTGTTGTAAGAAGGTTCTATAAGAGGATCTCCCTAGCATCAACTAAGAAGAATCGATAAAACAGGTATTTTCATTCCAGTAATTTTCCTACCTTGATACCATCTATATTTACCTACAACAGTACAAAATGGCCTACGTATTGACCGAAACTGCTGCCGGATACGCCCTCTTGAAGGCTTCCGATAAGAAGATCCACAAGTCATCTTCTTTAATCGAAGATTTGAACACTGCCGACAAGGTTGCTGAGCAGTTCAAGATCCACCGTTTTGAAAAGTTCCAATCAGCTGCTAATGCCTTAGAAGAGGCTAACGCTGTCATCGAGGGCCGTGTCTCTGACTCCTTGAAGAAGATGTTGGAAGATGCCAAGTCCGACAAGAAGGCTACTTTGATCGTTTCTGAAGCCAAATTGGGTAATGCCATCAACAAGTTGGGCTTGAACTTCTCGGTTGTATCAGATGCTGCCTCGTTGGACTTGCACAGAGCAATCAGAGAATTCTTGCCTGAATTGTTGCCAGGCTTGGATGACTCCATGTTGAAGCAAATGTCATTGGGTTTGGCCCATTCCATTGGCCGTCACAAGTTGAAATTCTCTGCCGACAAGGTCGACACTATGATTGTACAAGCCATTGCTTTGTTGGACGATTTAGACAAGGAATTGAACACCTACGCCATGAGATGTAAGGAATGGTATGGCTGGCACTTTCCAGAGTTGGCCAAGATGATTGTCGACTCCGTAGCTTATGCCAGAATCATCTTGACCATGGGTGTTAGATCCAATGCCTCGGAAACTGATTTGTCGGAAATTCTTCCAGAGGAATTGGAAGAACAAGTCAAATCTGCCGCTGAAGTTTCTATGGGTACTGAAATCACTGCAATTGATTTGGAAAACATCAGAGCTCTTGCCGAACAGATTGTTGACTTTGCTGCTTACAGAGAGCAATTGTCCAACTACTTGTCTTCGCGTATGAAGGCTATCGCACCAAACTTGACTGCCTTGGTTGGTGAGTTAGTCGGAGCCAGATTGATTGCCCACGCTGGTTCATTGACCTCTTTGGCTAAGGCTCCAGCTTCGACCATCCAAATCTTGGGTGCTGAAAAGGCTTTGTTCAGAGCCTTGAAGACCAAGCACGACACACCAAAGTACGGTTTGTTGTACCATGCCTCATTGGTTGGTCAAGCATCCGGTAAGAACAAGGGTAAGATTGCCAGAGTGTTGGCTGCTAAGGCTGCCGTGGCCTTGAGATACGACTCTCTTGCTGAAGAAAGAGACGACTCCGGTGACTTTGGTTTGGAAGTCAGAGCCAAGGTAGAATCTAGATTGAGTGCTCTCGAAGGCCGTGACTTGAGAACCACCTCGAAGGTTGTCAGAGAACAACCAAAGGTTGACATAACGGAAGCCCGTGCATACAACGCTGACGCCGACGCTCCAACTGCTGAAGTTGACTCGGACGACGAATCGGACACCGAAGAAATCGACACCAAGAAGGAAAAGAAGGAAAAGAAAGAAAAGAAAGAAAAGAAGGACAAGAAGAGAAAGAGAGAAGATGACGACGAAGAAGAAGAAGACAAGAAGTCCAAGAAGGAGAAGAAGGAGAAGAAGGAAAAGAAGGAGAAGAAGGAAAAGAAGGAAAAGAAAGATAAGAAAGATAAGAAGTCCAAGAAAGAAAAGAAGTAGACAGCATCACCAGTACGCTTTCTTCTGTAACTTTTACTTTACTTTTTGCATTTACTACATTCATGACTTTGATTCTCAAGTTCACCAACCAACCATCTTAGAAGTTTACTTGCCTTGGAGCCCATGACTTCTTATTTTGTTCTATAGTACGATGTTGTCACCCAGCATTTTTGTGTTTCATTAATATATATATACATATATCAGGAAGAGAGGCAATTGTAGTTGTTAGTCCTTGTCAGAATAAGCATCTAGGGTAATCATTTAACATCAGTCATCCGCCAAAATTTTTCTAGTCTAAATCATCCGGCATATCTATGTCTTCGTCAGTAGGAGATTGACTTGGTTGATTGGCTCGCGTGGCAGGAGTTCCAGAGGTGTTTCCGCTTCTATCACGAGTTAAAACTTGTCCAACACGATGTGCAGCTTGTGCGGCCGACTGTGCTGCTCGTGCTGCTCTCTGCGCTGCTGAAACACTCGGGTGCTGTAATACAGAAGCAGGCGGTGATTGTTCTTGTGTGAATGTCGAAATTACGGTTCCAAGTCCCTGTATGACATCCCTGAACATGTTTTCTGGAGTGCCAGATGTATGCATTGTGTAAGCTCTAACAGAAGGACTCGGTGCTCGGTCCCCTGTTTGTGGCAGCTCTTGTGTTGGTCTACTGTGTTCATTATCGTCTTCCATGTATGCGCCAAAATTGTTAAAGAAGTCACGCACTGGCGGAAACTGTGCTGATGCAAAATTGTTGGTAGTAGAAATTCTACCATCAGGAGTTGTTATGACAGTGTTCACTGCAGGGTTTGCACTAGGTCTTGCTCCAGAACTAGCACCAGTAGCACCGGATGTTGTAGCATTATTTACAACTGCACTAGCATTGGTTCTCAATGTTTGGGGCATTGGTCTTCTAGGTGTTACAGTTGGTATAGCTCCTGCTGCCGCGGCTGCTGCGGCCGCTACGGCAGCCAGTTGAGCAGCATCATTGCTAACAGCTCGACCTTCCACAGTTTCTCTAGGTATTTGAACAGTTTCTACACCTGTACTAGACATCATGTTCTGGGCCACTTCTGGACTCAAGATATTGGGACGAGCACGGTTGGCTCTATCAGCCATGTTCCGCAAATTGGAGTCTCGCAAGTTGGGGAAATACGCAAAGTAATCACGGTCCTCTTCAGAACATTCTGCGCGCAAGAGAGCGAGAGTTTTACGTACTTCGCTAGCAGTTTGTCTTATCTGAGCTGATGACTCGTACAGTTGGTAAGCTCTCTTTTCTGTTAACGCGATTGATTGACAGAGCCTCAGGACAAATTGAGGAAGTACTGCCTTGATTTTGGAAGCGCGATAAGCAGTTCTCAATTCTGCGTTATTCGCTGGGAAATCCACAGGCAATATTTCTCCAGCCGTACATTTCAAAGCGAGAAGATAGCATTTCAACGCTGTTAGTCCACTACCCATATAGAGGTGGCAATATCCCAATTGAGTCCATGCTGGGGTGAACGTTCTGTCGAAACAAACGGCTCGGTTCAAGTCCTCGATGGCTTCAATGAAGCAATACAAACCAATATATGCTATGGCTCTATTGGTGAGTAACTGAGGAATTGATTCGTGAGATGATAGACGAGCTACATCCAAGGCATTGGTGTACACTTTGATGGCCTGGGCAAAGGCCAGATTCGACATCAAGTTATTACCTTGTTCACGAAGCTTGTTTGTCAACTCCGTGTTCGATACTGTAGCTGACGAATCAGTAACGACGTAGTTGATTGTGTAATGAAGCAATCCCTTGAAGGCAGTATAGATAATACGAGGAGCAAGACCTTTCGAGTTGTCTTTTTCAAGAAACTGCTGCACTACTGTGATTTTCGATTCCATTTGTGATGAAAATGGAATTCCTGTGACAACAGGTGCCTCGCTGAGAAACTTACTAGCACAGTATGAGAGGAGTTGAGAATCGGGAAGAGAGCTAACATGAGGATCTGCCAACTTGACGGTCGATACAGCTTGACACAAGATGAGATACAACTTATTTTTGAGCTGGGAGGTTCGAGATGGTGAGATCTCGGATATGAATGGTGATTCGCTGACATTAGAGGCAATCCCTGACTCGGTGTTAGCAGAGCTACCGTTAGCTGAAGTACCAATTTCAAACGGTGCTGTGGTATTGGGTCTGCTCGTTTCAGAGCCAATTCCCTCGATACTGCTAATTATATCAATTGTTTCAGTTTTCCATGGTACATCGTAAGCGGCTTGTTCTGGGCCCAAGAGGTTCTTAGCGAGTTCGACTGAAATTCCAGAGGGGGACAGGCGGGCATAGTCAGCCATCGTAGCTGTGGCGTTCTGGGGGTATTTGGGATGTTTCTTCCAGTATAAGTAGTCATTGTACAAGCATATCTTGGAAAGACTAGCTGTTCTAACCTGGTTGAGGTCGTTGGCCAAATCCTGGAACTGGATGGTTTCCTCTTCCGTCTGGCCAGCGGGAAAGCTCTGCGATTTTAACGAAGTTTCTACCAATTCCAAGTGCTTGGAAAGAGCTGAGACAAATGCATGCTGAACCACGGGATCTGGAAGCTGTTGGTCAGACATGATATCGTAAGTGTACAAGGAGAGAATGAGAATAAAAGAGAAAAGAATAGAAATAGAACAATGAACGTTAAAAGGAAACGGTTGCAGATCTGATAGAAAAATCGCGATTAGCGGATATTTAGCGAGGGAAGAATGGCAGCTGAAAGTTCGTATGCAAGATTGCGGGACAGGGAGAAAATAGCGGGACAATATTTGGGAGTAAGATCAAGGGTATTTGAACTGTCTGTTCAGGGTGTTCTTTCTTTCTCAAAGTTAGCATTCAGCATCAACACGTATACAAGAATAAGTTGTGCAATTTATAGAGCAATTGAGAAGCAAATGGCAGAGTACTCTGTGATATTTTTTTCCAAAGTAAGATTACAAAACAAAAGTTGGGGCTCGCAGTCTCACTGTCGGTAATTTCTATTAAGTCTTTTCTCTCGCTAATATTTTTCTTCTACGGGGAGCCTCATGGTCTTTTCAGAATTGCCACTACTAACATCTATTCAAGAATTTACTCTTTCTTCGCCACTCCTTCTTTTCCAATTCAACTTCTACGATATTGTCTTTTCACTTCCCCTTCCGATTCCTACGTACTACAGCCAAAGTGAATTACCTACTCAATACCCCAATGACAGCATCTCTTCTGTCGCAACTGCTAGTGCCACCATCCTTGCTAACTCCCCAGAATTGCCATGAATCATCGCGAATATCAGCATTTCTCCGTCTTTCTCGTCTAGCTTCAGATGACACTATCAGGCAACATCTCAATGAAGTCAAAACTCCAGCAGGTTGTGACGATTACTTCGCCTCTACGATCGTTCCCCAATGGCAAGCCAGAGCCCAGTTGATCACCTTCTGTGAGAATTACGCTGCTGACTTCAGGAAAAAAACTGCCCTGGGAATCCACGTAAATCACGAAGAGCCTCAGGGCGGTGCGGCTCACGACAATTTGCTACCCCAGACTTTCAATTTGAGGTTGGATCCTTATGCTGAAAAGTCATACAACCAGAAGCTCGAGCAGCAGTACGCTCAATGCGACTACATCGACAACTGGGTCAGCAACCAGAAGAATGTTGAATCCATCATCAGGGAGCAAACAAGTCACGTCCTTAACGATAAGTGCTATTATAACGACTGGTTAGCTCAGTTCAAGAAGTTAGATTCTGTTATTAAACAACTGTAACTTAGCATCCTATTATACCTATGAAAGAATAGCAACCAATCCGACAATATTAGTTGACAGTCGTATATAGCAATCGGTCTTTGGAACTCTCTCTTTCTCGCCCTGTAAATAATGCATTTCCACTTTTATTCTACAGTCTATATATCTATAGAAAATGTAAGAAATCTATTTGTGAGCGGCTGCAGCAGCGGCATAGGCAAACTTGCTCATCGGTTTGGCAGCAGTCGGTTGTGCTATGATTGTCTTGTTAGTGGTGGTGCTACTGCTTCTGCCAGTATTAGTTTGTACTGTTGATTTCTTGGGCTTTTTTGGAACTGCAGTCGTCTTTGTAGGTTTCTTCTTAGATGCAGCAGTAGGGACTGAACTTGATTTGGAACTTAGAGATGGAGACAGTGTAGGAGTAGGAGACTTCTCCTTTCGGACGGCTGGCAGGCTTTTTTCTCGAGAAACCATGTCTTTGGCCATCAACAAACAGTCGATCCAACCATAGTTCTTGCCTAGCTTAACTTGATCCCCACTTCTATCCACAACTTTGACAGAATCTTCAAGCGATAATCTTTCGAAATCGCTGATTCTTTTCAAGAAGATCAAGTCTCCGCCTTTTCTAATCAATTCTAGAATCAAATAGCCGTAGACTTCCTCGCTGTCGTTGCCATCATCGTCAACAGCTAGACTCTCAAATTCATAATCATACATCAGATAGTCTCCGCCGTTATTTGCCTTGAGGTCTACGAGCATTACACCCAAACTAGCTGTGACAAAGAAGACCCGTGCTAAATTGGTAATGACAGTGACTACAACTTCAGCGTTCTTCTCAAGTTGCCTCAGGTATTTTGTGATCAAATCATCGATGAGGGAATCATCGAGCTGTTCAGCTGGTTGCCTCTTTAGGATCTTATTGCTCAACTCCAGCTTCAATATCGTGTCCATCTTCAAGATTTTTTCATTGGGGCTCAATAGATTCGAGATTTCCTTGAACTTTATAGTATTCTTGGCTTCTATAATTTTGGTTTTTGTTGTCTTCTGCTTCAAGTCTTCTTTAGACTTGGTAGCAATTGCCAACTTCGCCAGCGGTAAAGTAGGAGCCAGTCTTTGCGCCTGCTTCATGCCACTCCCAGCAGCAGCGGCAGCAGCGGCACTTACCAACAGATTTGGAATCGCAGGAGGCTGAGGCTGCGATTTGTGCTTAGAACTAGAGACATTTCTGGAACTGGAAGCGCTACCGGAACTAGAGCCGCTAGCTAGCTGACCATCAGAAGACTGGTTATTGCTATCGCTTGAAGATGTACTATTAGTCATGGCAAAGGCTGTATTGGTACGCAAGTTTGTATAGTGAGGGCTTTTTGAGGGAGAATCCAGAGCTTGTGGAGGTGGAGATATCTTTGGAGTGCTATCTACAGACAAGCTTGTATTCATTGCTATGTTTCTGCTATCTGCCAGACGAGATTGCTGTGGTTGCTGTTGCTGTTGACTTGGTGGAAGTGTCATGTTCGGTTGTTGGAGCATTTGGGCCCTGTAAGCATGCGCATGGTGTTGGTTTTGAGTTCTAGGAGGAGATGGTGCAGATACAAAAGCAGGATGAGTTGGTGAGATTGGAGGTACGAGTGGTGCTGGGGGTGGAGGTTGTTGCTGAGTTTGTTGTAATATCTGTGCTGGTGGACCAAGCTGTTGTGGTGCAACGATATTCTTTTTGATACGAGTAGCTGGCTGGTACGATTTCTTGACACCAACAGAGGGAATGTAAGCAAAGTCTGAATGCTGGATTTGCGAATGCAATTGCTGGTACGAGTTAGACTTGTTCATATTTCTATTGGAGCCTGTTTTGAATGTCGACATTACTGGTGAAGGTGCATTGTTTGAGCCTGGGCCAAATGGCTCAAATCTGGGCACTTTTCTATGCCAGATGAAATTGAGGTCGTCCCAGGGAACGTCTTGGAACCAACGGCTCTTTTGGATTTGAGGTATTGTAGACCGTTGTTGGGGATCGGCCAACAAGATTTTGTCTATTATCTCGATTACATCTGGAGGAAGTGGGTACTTCAGACGGTACGAGTAATCGATATTGATAATTTTCTCGAACGTCAAGTACTCAGTGTTGCCCTTGAACGGTGGTACTCCGTGAAAAAACTGGTACAAAATACATCCAAGAGCCCATACATCAGCTTCAAATCCACAAATGTTGTGTTTGAGAAGCTCTGGCGAAACGTACTCTGCCGTACCTACAAAGGAACCCTTACGATCTTCATCACTAACCTTAACCGGAACGTTCTGGGCTTCGTCTACGGAGTTGTAATCGATTTTCTCATCGTTGTCGTCAGAGTTTCCGAGAAGCTTGGCTGCACCAAAGTCGGTGATCTTTAGACTAAAATCGTGTGCTACAAGGATGTTTTCGGGTTTCAAGTCGCGATGGATCACACCCTTCAGATGAATGAATTTGACAGCGTCAACAATCTGACACATGTAGAACTTCAGCACAGCTTCTGATAACGAGCCGAACTTACGGATAATTGAAAGAAGCTCCCCGTATTCAGCAAAATCAAGCACAAAGAAAAGACTCTTTTCGTCTTGAAATGTGTAGTACAACTGAACAATACCAGGATGCTGTTGACCAAGACGATGCAACGTTATCTTTTCGATGTTGACATACTTGATCTTGTCCTCCTTGACAATATGTCGTTTGGAAAGAACCTTGATAGCATATGTCTTTGAGTTGTGGATATCCATTGCAGAAAACACAGTGGAGTACGAACCTTCACCAATCCTTGTTCCAAACTGGTAATCCCGAGCCGTACGCTTCACGGGTGTGGGAGAGATTTGTTTTTGTTGAAGATGCAGTTGCAGCTGTTGCTGTGTTGGTAGTGGTGGACGTTGCATTTGTATGATGTTGTCTGAAGACATTATAATGTATATATGATGATATGACTTATGAAATAGTATGAAAGCAAGGACAATAGACGATTGATATCAAGGGCAGTTATAATGATGATGCTATATGAGACGACGTGAGTTATGTTTTATGGGGCTCGACTTGTATTCAGTAATGGGCACTAGATTTCCAAAATTTGAAAACTTCACAGTATTTACGGTTTCACTAATTCAATACTCAAACCAACCTTATGCCAATAATGCTATAGTTAAGAGGTGACTCCATAAAGTGGCGATATCAATGGACGCAATTCTGGTGCTGTCAATGGCGAAGATTCCAAAGACGAAGACAGCAATAATGAGCTGTTTCTAGACGGCAGGAAACAGCGATAGGGGAAGTCCAAGAAAAGGAAAATACACTAATGTTGTTGATATCGAAAACCGAGATCAAGACAGCTAACTACAGATCGGTGGGGATGTCACGTGATCTGAATGTAAACAAATGAAAAAGTGGTGGATGGGCAGAATTTGGTTGTTCAGGGTGGTAGGACGAAGTGGGGGTGGAAGAAACTTGGGAGGTTGGTTATTGCGAATGGTTGAGTGGGGGGTTTACACAAGTTTTGTTAGAGTGTAGATTAAACTTCTGTAGTTTGTGGACCAGCTCCGTTTGGGAAGGTGGAAAATGAGCGAGCCGGCGAGGTGCGAAGAGGCAGACGATCGAATTGGGCAATGAGAAGCTGTCTTGGCTGAGCTTTGACTTTGCTGAGTTCGTAGAAGGTGGTCAATTGTGTTTTATCGGCGACATTGTATCTTCCAGAGGATTTATATTTCACTCCTATTGTTGACGCCTTACGTCATAGAGATCCTGATTACAGTTTAGTATGCGCATATATTGTTCTTTATAAATAGTAGAGTAAGAAGTAGAAGTTGTAGAACCTGCAATAACAAGGCTAAATTTTCAAATAAGATAATGAAAAATTGTGTTCAAAGAACTTCAATAGGTAGCTATAACTCCTTGCCGATTACCATGGACGTTTGGCCTATTTGCATCTATAAGTTTGTACCTCTCTCGTCATCTTATCTTTATCTTTATCTTCTGACTCTACTCTTGCTTCTCTATTCGCAGAAGAACTGTTTGCACACAGGAATGCTCCAGAATCTGTGAATTTTTATTCTAGCAGATGCGGGCTATTTTTCACTCACCTATTCTTGAGAAAACGCCTTTCCGTATCGCTAAGGATCCCAGGTATAGAGACAGCAGTGTTCACGATGCGTCTTCTGCGCCAGCTTCTTCGAAGTACACCATTTCTCACGCGGGCAAAGCCCGTGTCTGGTAAGGTGTCACATTTCAGACTGCGCACCGATCTCAAGGGAGGCTCATCCAACTCCTCTAAGTCGCCAGATTCTGTTGGTGATGGTGCTTCGGCACATCTTCGTCACATTTTCGACGACCAGAAGTACTTCAACAGCTTCACCAAGTCTGCAGCAGAAACTTCGGGCAAGGTTTCGCTGCTTCCAGCCATCTTCTCCTTCCGCAGGTCTGGATTGTTCTGCAACGATAATCTTCTGACTCCCCATGGATTGATAGACTTCTCGAAAAACTCCCTAAGAGAAGCTAAGTCGCTTGTAGAATCAATGCTCCACGATGTGAAGTCTGATCCAGCCGGCCGTTTGTCGTATATCAACAAGTTGGATCAGTTGTCGGACATCTTGTGTAGAGTAATAGATGTAGCTGAGTTCATCAGAGTAGCCCACCCATCCCAAAAATGGGTCAATGCTGCGCAGCAAACCCACGAAATCATGTTCGAATACATGAACCAGTTGAATACAAACGTAGAGTTGTACCAGAATCTCCGGGACATTTTGAGCGATTCCTCTGTGACGGCCCAACTAACAGAAGAAGAAATTCAGGTTGGTGAGTACTTGAAACAGGACTTTGAAAGATCGGGAATCCACATGAACCCTTCTGCAAGGAATAACTTTGTAGCCATCACCCAGGAGATCTCTTTACTTGGATCACGTTTTAACAACGAAATCCACAACTTGAAGTCATACTGGTGTGAAATCCCTAGATACGAGTTTGAACAACTCGAGGACTCAAACTTGAAAAAGGAGATTCTCGGCTACCAGTCCAAGGCCCCTCCTTCCAAGCATTCTTCCCAAACTATCAGCATCCCATTAGTGGGCCACATTCCCTTCACGATCCTTACCACATGTTCGATAGAGCTGATCAGAAGGGAGATCTGGATTTCTTTGCATAATTCTTCAGATGAGCAGATCGCTACTCTTAACAACTTCCTCAAATACAGAGCTACGTTGGCAAAAATGTTGGGCTACAAGTCTTTTTCACACTATCAATTGGAACATAAAATGGCCAAGAATCCCGAAAATGTAGTTACATTTTTGACTAACTTACAGAAGTCGTTGAGAGAAAAGGGTGTTACTGAAGAAATCAAAAAGTTGTACCAATACAGAGATGATTCCACGATTTCACAGGTACAGAAGGCATCTACTGAAGATATTATTGATGGAGTTAAACCCTGGGATAGGGATTACCTCTTGGAAAAGCTCCAGAAAGCGTCTAACAAGAATTTGGAAGAGTTAGAAAACATCAACGAATACTTGTCTGTTGGCACTATTGTCGCGGGATTGAGTGAATTATTTAAGCTGATCTACAATGTTGAGTTTGTGCCTGTGGCAACGCTCAAGGGAGAAACGTGGGATCAAAACCAAGTTCGTAAAGTTGCGGTAGTTGACGATTCTACAAAGAAGAAACTAGGGTTCCTCTATTTAGATTTCTGGTCCCCCAAAGTCTTACCATCTCATTTCACGATAGTTTGTCTGAGAAAGCTCAATTTAGATATTAAGAGCGAAACGAAAGACAAGATGAGACAATTGGTACAATTGGATGAGGACGAAACGTCACAACTCCCCGTGATTTCGTTGATTTGTAACTTTCAGAAATCAAATGATGGTCACATAGGTAGATTTGCAGGCGTAGAGAACGAGAAGCCTACATTACTTTCGTTGAACCAAGTGGATACAGTTTTCCATGAAATGGGTCATGCCATGCATTCCATGATTGGACGTACTGACTTGCATAACCTCTCTGGAACGAGGTGTGCCACTGACTTCGTAGAGTTGCCCTCGGTTCTAATGGAATCTTTCAGTAAGGACCCTCGAGTCTTGTGTAAAATTGCAAAGCACTACGAAACGGGCGAGCCATTATCTCCTAAACTATTGGCTCAGCACCAGACACAGAAAGTGATGTTAGACGAATGTGAAACCTACATGCAATCAAAGATGGCCATGTTGGATCAAGTTCTACACAGCGAAGATGTCGTCAGGACTATTTCGGAAGACTTTGCTAACTTCGACTCTACGCCTATATACCATAGTCTTGAGTCCAAGTTGAAGGTTTTTGCCGATACCTGGTCTACTTGGCATGGTAAGTTTCCCCACTTGTTCTCGTATGGTGCCGTTTATTACTCCTACTTGTTGGATCGGGCCATCGCAGAGAAGATTTGGAATGGGTTGTTTGCACACGATCCTTGGAGTAGAGAGGCGGGAGAGAAGTACAAAAACAGCATATTGAAGTGGGGAGGCACCCGTGATCCTTGGGAATGCCTTGCAGATGCGTTGGAGAACGACGAGCTCAGCAAAGGAGACTCGCGAGCAATGGAAATAATCGGCAAGGATTCCTTGTGACGTCACAACAAAAGTAATTTTGGTTTTTAATGGCATTATGAAACTTGTACATAGAACTTCTACAATAGATAAAATTACAGTATAATGATTTGCCGTAGGTTTGTTGTAATAAACTTCATTGACGTCGCCAAGATTAACTATACGAAGTCTTATCTACGTCAAACTAGATCAAATACAATTCGTTGCCATGGTACAACAATCTCATTTAGAATAATGACATCCACTATTGGATATCATGCCACCAAACACTATTCTCCCGGAGAATGTGGGGGGAGTGGGAGAACTCCTTTTCCGGGGAGCTCGTAGGCGAGTCGTGATTTCAAAGTGGTCAGGGGGTTTTGTGGTATTGAGTCACAGCCATCTCACTTTGTTAGCGAACATTATTCCAAAACCTCAAGGCATTTTGGAGGAAAGGTACAATTCAGCCTTACTATTTTATTCCACCACTTCGAAAACTACAAATTATTTCTCAATTCGACAGTGTCTATTCTACGTTCTTTGCTAGCAATTGGACCACTCCACTTGAGTAAGTTGATGTGTTCCTGAGTCATACTATAGCCGGAACAGACCATATCTTGCCGGTTCCGGAACAACCTCTATGGTCTGCACACAATAAACGGAGGAGAGGACATTGCCTCAAGCAACGGACCTGTAAGCAGGGTGTTGGTACTCCATACAGTCTGAGATGCTCAATGTAAGCGGCAAATGTACCAATGCCTTATAGTAGTGTCGCTTAGCTACGCCGTGAACTAACTAAAGCGGTTGTAACTGCGAAATGCCTATACCACCACCTCGAGTACAGGACCCGAAGAAATGTAGGTTTCAGGTGTGACCTCATTTCTTGTTGACAACCGTGTACGAGCTTATGCTATCCAGGTCAATGTGAACTACTATTCTTCATAGTATTGTAAATAGAAATTTAACTGTCGGAAGTATACCCGCAATACGAACTTCCATACAGCTCCTGGAAAAAATTATGGAAAAACTGCCAGAAAATATCGCAAAAGAAAAAAGTTCTGTAATGCCTTGACAGCTGCCAAATACGGCAATTGCTGCTGAGCCGCAACCTCACCATATACAAGTCTTTCTTTTTGCAATGCCCAGCGGATAGCCGGTCCGTCGTGGTATTGGCAGAAGTACCCCTCGATAAGGACCGACACGTACAGACAATTATGGACTTTGACCGAAAAAAGAAACGTCCGCTGTGATGTCGTACTATTCGATTAGTCCCTTATACCTCCCCGAGCCTTCACACAGTACTTCTGTTGGTTATTCCTTCCGTTTTTGCAATTCTTGCTCTCAAAGCGCAAGTGCCAGTGACTCGAGTAGCGTCCCATATATAACTTTTAGGATCCGCTTAGAAATTTTTTCATCTATTCAAAGTGTACCATTTCTGATTGCCAGTTCATTTGTACTGTGAGTCGTTTTCCAACCCTGTCCATACCCGGTTCATAACTCATAGTGCAATTACATCCTCTGCAAAAAGATAAGTCAGTTATATCGTTATCATGTCGTCAAAAGATTTAGAATGCAATGATGTCAAAGTTGACTCTGGCTTGTTTGACTCTGCCTCTAACATCCTGGCTCCACTCTCAGAAGAGCTGACTCGCTGGGGCAAGTTCAAGGATTCCTTCAAAAGACAACCCTACGATGAAACTGGTGCTGGTAAGCAGCTTGCCAAAGGTATCTCCAAGAGTCACTTGGTGTTGATGGCCTTGTGTACTGGTCTTGGTACTGGTTTATTGGTGGGTTCTGGTGGAGTCTTGAGCAAGGCTGGTCCATTATTCGTTCTTATCGGTTATGCCATTGTTGGTTCTTTCTTGTATCCTACCTTGCAAGCTGCTGGTGAAATGGCTGTCAACTATTCTGATCTCTCTGGTGGTTACAACAACTACCCAAGAAAGTTTGTAGACGAGTCCTTGGCTTTTGCAATCACTTGGAATTACTGTATCCAGTGGCTTTCTGTCATTGCCATCGAGTTAGTGACTGCTGCTATGACCATTGAATACTGGAACACCTCCATCAACCCTGACGTGTGGGTTACTATTTGCTACGTTGTTGTCTTGTTCATTAACTTTAACGGTGCCAAGGGTTACGGTCAAGGTGAATTCATCTTGGGTTCCTGTAAGATCCTCATGATTGTAGGTTTCATTATCATGGGTATAGTCGTTAACGTTGGTGGCGGACCAGAAAAGGAATTCATTGGAGGAAGATACTGGCACAACCCTGGTTTCTATACCAACTTCAAGGGTCTTTGTTCTGTTTTTGTCACTGGTGCTTTCTCTTTGGGCCAGTCAGAATTCGTTGCTCTCTCAGCTGCTGAGCAGAAGAACCCAAGACAGTCCATTCCATCGGCTTGTAAGTTAATCTTCTGGAGAATCCTTGTTATCTTCTTGGGTTCTTTGACTATTGTCGGTTTGTTGGTTCCATACACCTCCGACAGACTCTTGGGTTCCCATGGTGGCGGTTCACATGCTTCTCCATTCGTGTTGGCTGCCGCTTTGCATGGAGTCAAGGCAGTTCCTTCCATCATTAATGCTGTCATTTTGTTGTCGGTCACTTCTGTTGCTTCTTCTTCGTTGTACTCTGCCTCCAGAACTTTGCAATCTTTGGCTGAACAACGTTTTGCCCCAACTTGGTTCAACTACATTGACAGGTCTGGTAGACCATTGAGAGCTTTGGTGGTATGTTCAATCATTGGTCTCTTCTCTTTCATCGCTGCCTACAAGAAACAAGAAACAGTGTTCAACTGGTTATTGGCTATTTCTGGTCTCTCTCAAATCTTCACTTGGTTCAGTATCTGTATTTCCCACGTCCGTTTCAGAGCTGCATTGAAGTACAACAACATTTCCCTTGACTCATTAGGTTACGTTGCTTCTACTGGTGTTTGGGGTTCGTGGTATGCTATCATTTGGTATGTTCTTGTGTTGATTGCGCAATTCTGGATTGCTTTATACCCAGTTGGAGAAGGAAAGCCAGATGCCGAAAACTTTTTCCAGAACTACCTTGGAGCAATTGTTTTGATCTTGTTCTACTTTGGCCATAAGTTATACACAAAGAACTGGAAATTGTTTATCAGGGTAGAAAACATCGATATTTACAGCAGCAGAACCATTTTTGATGAAGAAGTATTGACATTGGAAAAGCAAGAAGAAGCAGAGAGGTTCAAAAATTCCAACATTTTCAAGAAGGCATTGAAGTTCATGTTCTACTAGAAGGATCTTCTCTAATGACCATTTCATGACTTTTCACTTCATTTTAAATTATTTATAGATTGTAATACTATGGTTTTATGAATTTAAATTGTAATTTTATGTAAATGTAGGCGTAATCTTTTTGAAATTTTTGTATTTTCGCAGCCTTTTTAGACAATTTGCTTATCGTTGCGTTCAGAGATTTATAGCAAATAGCCAGTTGCAGCTATCATTTAGTTGGCAAATGTCGGTTTTCCAAGAAAACAACCTTTAGATATGCTTACATCCCTAGAAAAGTATTTTAATATCTCACTAAATTGTAGAAATGATCCTTTTTTAGCTTGGAAGCAAATTGGATAGTCCATTATGAACAGGTACAAATTAAATTCATGTTCCTTCCCAGAGCTATGATTTATGATAGGATTCCTCAATGATAATCTGTTTTGTCAATTGAAATAATATTAGATCACATTCTTCTTTGATTCCTCGAATTTATGACCTTGACTCCTACAAAAACGTCGCTTTTGTTCTAATGAAAGGTGCCAGCATCTATCGCAAGGTGTCTATCGCAAGGCATCCAGAAGTAAATCTGGCTGCAACATAAAGTGAATTAATTAGAACTTAAAAATCTTCACTCCATCTAAACAAACATTTTGTCCATGTTATTCTTCATACTTAATATAGTACAAATGAGTTGCCATGTACATGGTCTTTGTCAATGAATATCCCTGATAAGTAGATACTGAAAAATAGCTCAAGAAGAGAAATAGATGATACAAGATACTATCAGTAACAGTGACGGTTTCAATTGAAGCAGCCAACAGAAAATCAGTCTGTTAATCGTAAGAGAATAAAATGTATCATATAAATTCCAGATAGCACTCGGAAGCCTAACTGAATACTGTTGCAGATATAGGCTAACTTCGCACTTATTGCACAGAAAAAGAGCTCATAGTTAAGAATTTGAAGATTAAAAATTCAATTTATTAGCAGTCTAATATTTGATGAACCCAGTTGTCTGCTGAGTCTAATGTTCCTACAAGTCATACGAAGTAGAAATAGAACGGCTGGCATATATAGGAATGCTAGTCGACATGTGGGGACCAAAAATACGGAGATTTTGCTAAGACCTCAGTTGGATATCAATGGAGTCATAACGAACAAAGAAGAATATGAACTGTCTATCCGAAGAAGAATGCTTTCAGAAGAATATTTGACCGGCCTCAATTACATCGTTGAGAACCGACCAAAGCAGCTTGAGTTATCACAGAAGATCAGCCTTTTGCGTGGAGAAAGGAACGTATTGGGAGAGCAAATGAAGAAAGGAAAATCTTCTTCGATTAAAGATAGGCTCACTTCCATCAAGGAAGAGTTGAAGCCTCTCGAAGTTGAAGCCAAAACGTTGACTGAAGAAATATACAGAAGGGCAGAGATGCTTCCAAACCTTCTAGATTCGACCGTGCCAAAAGACACCCTAGTAAACGACATTGTCGAGTTTATCCATTGTGACTCCGAAGAAGATGCTATGCGAAAGCTTCCCAAAACCGAATTTGACCACAAATTGATTGGTGAAAAGTTGAACATCATGGATTTTGAAACTGCTCTGAGAGTTTCGGGCTCATCGTGGTATTATTTGATCGGAGATGGTGCTCTATTGGAACAGGCTTTGGTGCAATATGGCTTGTCCAAGGCTCGTCGAAGAGGCTACAAGATGGTAATACCGCCTTCCATAGTAAGATCTGAGATCGTACATGCCTGCGGATTCAAACCTCAAGATCAGAATAATGAGAAGCAGATCTATGAATTGATAGACGAAAATAGATCGTTGACAGGAACTGCTGAGATTCCATTGGGTGCCTTACATTCATCAACTGTATTCGATACAAGTACTAATTTCCCTATCAAATATGCTGGTGTCTCAAGATCATATAGGGCAGAGGCTGGTGCAAGTGGAAAAGACACCAAGGGGCTCTACAGAGTTCACGAGTTCACAAAAGTTGAGCTTTTCCACTTTACAACTCCAGAAAACTCTTCACAGGAATTGGAAGAATTGAGACAATTACAAACTGAAATCATCACCGAGTTGGGACTCAGTGCCAAAGTTTTGAATATGGCAACTTCTGATCTTGGATCTCCTGCCATAAAGAAATACGACATTGAAGCGTGGATGCCAGGAAGAGGCAACTGGGGTGAATTGACAAGTTCTTCCAATTGTGGAGATTATCAGTCTAGAAGATTGGGAATTCGTCAGAATAGAAAAGATCAGAAGGTAGCCCACGTTCATACTCTAAATGGTACATGTATGGCAGTGCCTAGAGTCATAGTCGCAATCATTGAACAGAATTACGATCCTGAAACCGAGTCCATCAAGATACCACACGTCTTACGACCATACATGGATGATAAGCTGGTTATAACCAAGAATTAACATTGTAAATATTGTACATACTCCAAACTAAATACATCAGAAACCTTCATCATCTGAATTGTTGGTTATTTCCGTTTGCTCTGTAAGAGGTTCAAAGCTATTGAACCTACGGTCTTTCAATATGAGTGGCGAGCTTACGAATCTCCTGTTAGCATTATTTTTCGAATCATACTGGGACTCGTATATCTCGTTCAATTTAGATTCATGAAGTTGCCTTACCTTGGCTAACTTTTTTACCTTGTTTGGCGGTGGAGTCGCTATTTGCAATCGTTCAATATTGGATTCGAGAGATTTGTATTGTTGGTGAAGATTTTTGAAATCTTCGTACTTCTTTTGATAAGCGGTAGTTAACAATTGATACTTGCTGTCCAATTGACTTATCTTCAACTCAAGGTCATCATGTGACCGTTGCAACTTTTGTGTCTCCCGAAGTTCTATCAATGCTCTTTCTTGTGCATCGTATTTCTTACTCAATGAGTCTATCTGGTCGTTTTTCGATGTAATGAGCAGATCTATCGACTTGAGACCAGACCTCACATCGAGGAAAAACTCGTCATGGAGGTCATTCTCCGACTTCTTATCACCTAGTCTGTTCAAAATGTTTTCCAACAACAGAAGTGATCTTTGATCAAGGGATACAGACCTGAGCTCAGCTACAATGGGATCTATAATCTGTCTTACTAAATCACTATCTGGCAAACTGTTCGTTATAGACTCCAATTGAGTCAGCAAGTTATCGAAAGATTTGGTATCGTTCTGGGATTTTGTTTCAAGCTTGGCGTCAATCTTGGAATATATCAATTCTGGCAATTTGTCTTGCAATATTTGGGATTGTTCTTGAATTCTACTACATATTTGTTGTTTTATTTCTATGCCCGAATCGTTTGCCAGTTTATTCGTCGAATGCAATTGCTTCAACTGGTCTGAAAGAGACGTCACTTTGGATTCTATGTTCGCAATTTGTTCAGGTTCAACTTGTGACCCTTTCAGCATTTGTAAGCTTTCCAAAGTCTTGATTTCAGCCAAAGACTTTTCTAGAGCAAGCAACACTTTACCATTTTGGGTTTCACTCAATGAATCCAATTTCTCAGTGAGACCTTTAATATCTAGTTTGGTTGCATTTCCCTCTGTTATTACTTCAGTCGAGTAGTTGGCTATGTTTTCAAGAAGCTTGTTCAAATGTTGATTGTTATTCTTCAGCCTGTCAAATAATTGGCCCAAGTCTACATGCGTCTGCTTGGTCTGAACCTCCAAGTTGTACAACTGATGCAGAATCACCTGATGTGAATTGTGGATGTGATCGAAGTGCTCATCAAGATTATCGCTTTGCAAAAAGTTCAACTTGCCAACACTGGAACTGCTCTTGTTGGGAGAAATCGATTTAAGAATCTTGGAAGGTGAGTACTCCACAGGACTGGCAACATTTGCAACGGCTTTGCCTGGAGTAGAAGGCGTATTTTCCTTGTTCATTTCCAGTCTATATAGCCCAAGAGAAAACAGGATGAAAGTATAATTATGAATATATTGTGAAGAAAGAAAATGATATAATTTAGTAACTATCAGAATCTACAATTTGATAATACGGAAAATCGAATAGTAAACAACCTGCATATAAAACGGTATATACAGAATATATTATGGGTGCAAAATTACGTGTTTTTCTTTACAAATGAGAAGTAGCTAATGTAATACTTTGTTAAATGTATTCAAAAACAATTAATATCTTGAATTCACATAAACCTAAATACACACTTATATGTATCATTCAAGGTAAAATACTTTTATATCCTAAAATCCAAACTTGTCCTTGAAGGCTGCAGAGTACATGGCCCTCTTTTGTCCTTCAACACTTTCTGTCATAGCTTCACTAGCAGAATTGGCATATCCTCCAATAGTTTCTTCCACAGACTCAAGTCCAGCCTGGAGACTGCGCACCCAGCCTTGACCTGCCACACCACCAGAGCTGGCAGTTGTAGATCTTCTGACCGGTTCCTTGTAGCCACGGCTAGATTGTTGAGATGCAGCTCCATAGCCTCCATATCCTTGACTCAAGTTTGCTTCGGGACTGATATTGTGGGCCAACTGACTTTCGGGATGCTTAGCGGGCTTTCTATTAGGTCCCGCAACTAATAGAGCCAAGTCCTCTACAGACATGTAGCCTGTTTGTCCTGTTGCCCACAGTAGAGTACCAGCTGTAGGACGGGGAGGAATGATAGCATTCTCATTGAAAAGTAAATCAGTCACATTTTCTTTATTATGAGACCGATGAAGTCTGCTTCCTTTATCAAAAGCAGACATATGTAGAAATTCACTTTTGCTGGAGCGAACAAAGAAATCTCCTGTGCTCAAGATTTCGGATTGAGAGGCAATTCCAGATTCAAGCGATCTCTTGATCTTCACATAAATTTCCTTGGGTACCTTTATATCAGCAATGTCTGCCAATGATGGTAGCGAAAATAACTTGACGTAGCCAGTTTTTACTAAAGATGCAACCATAACACCATTGTTATGGAAATTCAAAACTCCGCTTCTCAAACAGCTATCCTCCACAACCTTGTGGGACAATTTAGTCTTGGGAATTTTAAGAACTCTAAGGTCTCGTTCAGACGTAGTAACAACATATCCGGGAATAACTACACCTTGCCCTAGCTTGTTGAATATCTCCATTTCAGCAACTGCAGAACTTCCATCAACAGCATTGATCGGGATGATCTGATCCAATTTCAATAGCAGAGGATCAGCAGCCCCAGACTTGTAGTTCAACCCAATTGTTCTGTCAGTGAAAACAACTTCGAACCCTCCATTACCCATTGGTACGATCTTGAAGTTAAGCAAGTTACCTCCACAGTTGGTGCCCACATGAAGAAGAACCGAAGAATATCCATCTTGCCCATATTCCATAATAGAAAACTCTACAACAGTGGCATAACATTCACCAGTCACGGTAACAAGATGCTCCGAAATAGACTCAAGGTTCAAAATTATGGCTGGTCCTCTGGTGATGTCGCATACGACCAAACGGCCACTGGTATATGCTACAGCTGCAAACCCAATGTCACTCATCTTGATGCAAGAAACTTTTTCTTTTTTGTCCAATTGAAGCAATGAGACAGGCAAAAATGTAGATGTCTGAGTTACGGAGCCCAGGATCCTTTCTCTTATGTCTAATATCTTTCCATTTCCATTTTCATGTTGCACGGGACATCTAGCATAATCCTTAGTGCTATGATTTCCTTGGCTGCCGTTGGATCTACCGAATTTACAAATTACCACATCGCCACTGCCCAATGCCACCAACATCTCTTTACTGCCAAAGGCACAAGAAACATCCACGATTTTAACAGAGTTGGGGTTTCCACTGTTATAGAGAGTTTCTTTAAGACTGATTTGTACGATGCTCTCCGCTTCCAGGAATTCTGTCTTGGTGATATCCAAAAGACGCACCAAGCCGCTTTCATGACCAGTGACTAAGATATTACGGTAAGTATCATTATAGCCAAAGGACTTAGGAATAGACGAGTTCTCGACAGGAGCACCTCCTTTCAATAACAAGTTGGACTTAGCTGCAGCGCCGCCCGAAACTCTAGTGGACATCATACTGAACCAGTCCTTTCTTTTGACAAACTGGACTGATGAGCTAGTCACTGGTGGATGTATAAATGCTATGGATGGTGGAAGAAGTAATCCACCCAAATCAGTGCTGCCCTGAGCTCCACCAACGGTAGAGAATTGGATTATATACAAAGCATTGAGATTGCTGACTAAAAGCAAATACGAAGGATTATGATTGCCGTTGAAATATGGCTCGTTGTCACCTGAAATTGGCAAAATACTGGTGATATACTCTTGTTCATCTTGTTTTCTCAAGTTGAACAACACTGGAAGGATTCTTTGGCCACTTTGGGGCAGAGCATAGAATTCCGCCTGTTTTTCATTCGACGTCATGGAATACTTCAAAGTATAGCCAAAATCAAGTACGTGTAGCAAATTTCCTTCAGCACCAGCTCCACATATTACAAGCTGAGTCAATTCCGGATCCTCACCACAGATCCATCTGACCGACTGAATAGGGTGAAACACTTCTGGTATCTCCAAAGAAGGCCCAGGCTTGTGGAGACCAACTTCAAAAATATTTCGGGTTTGAATAAGTGCTCCACTAGCTGCATCCCAGAAGGCAATAGTGTTATCTCTGTGCAACGTCAAAACATGTAATCCATTTGGGTGAAAATGAGACTCCGTCAATTCTGGAATCACATCCTTTGAGGAACCAAACATCTTTTTCTTGCCTCCATTGGCTACAAACGAAGAAAGTTCAAATGATTTTGCTCCTTTTTCGACCACATAGACAAATTTGCTCTTGAGTTCTCCAGAGGCAATAGAATAGAGAATAGCACAATGAGAATAGGTGACTAGAACAGTACCAATGTCTCTGGGGTGCCATTCGAGATGTAAAACTGGCGACATCTTCTGCTTGGGTAACACTTTTTTCTGAAGATTATCTACACGTAGAGGGCTCATGTTTAACCTATCTACATCAAAGAACATGAGTGAGCCATTGGTAAGTCCCAAGATAATAAAATCCAAGGAAGGATCTGCTTCTACGGCTGTGATAGCTCCAGGGGCCAGAGTAGCTACCAAGATGGATTTGGAATGTAATGATAGAACAGTGATTCCTCCAGAAGACTCGGTGATAGCAACTAAATATACACCTTTAACGAATTTTAATTTTGTAATGGGATGAGTAGCATTGAATTCGAAGACAACTTCGACTGAATTCTGACCATATACACGAACCTCGTTGTATGTAGTAGAAACAGCCAATAACGATTGAACAGGATCGTAAGCTACAGCCACAATGGAATCCTTGGGCAATCCCAATTGGGTCACAAAATTCATCTCTATATCCTTAGCATTAAAGTGTGATGGGGAAAGGTCTTTTGTTCCTGAAGTCTTGATGACGTTGGATACCGAACTTAGCGAAAGCGGAGCTTTCCTAGATTTCATTTTCGAGAACATATTGGTTTTGATTTTGAAATGGTAGTATGAAGTGATAATAGAAGATGAATATCAGAAGTATTGAACGAAATGAGTAATACTATGAATTGTATGAATATACAAGAGTCTATAGTGATCTGATTATGGTTCACTATTGGATCAGACCTTCCAATTTTAAGTTTTCTTTCTCGAACTTGAGTAGAGTTGTTGAACAATCTCGCTGAATCAGAATATACACCCAGTTAAGTGACTGACCTTGTGGAAAACAAATCTATCACAGTATTTATGGATAAAGGCACTGTCGGTTAACTATGGAGAGACGAAAATCGATTCTCAAAAGTTATGTGAAAGTTCGGCATATACCGCAATTGAGCCTGGGATCTAAACACGTATAGATAATTTAGACCTGAAAATCCTCAGTTCTTCCTTTTGAATTCAACAGCGAAATACATACAATGGTAAGTAGGGATAAAAAGAGAGGGAGATATATAATAGTCAGATAAGACAGAGCCAATGTGAGTTGGAATGGAAGTTTCCGGACATAAAATAACCAGATTAACATATGTAATTCATCCTTTCTCCATACTTAATCTCTGGAATATTCCTTTAATCAAAACACGAGCAACTTACCTAAACTATAACGAGAAGAATATAGAATTCTTAATGGAATTTCTTTAAAATACTATCAAAAAAGAATTATATCAACGTTTAGAGAAATTTCCGCTATTCCTGATATCTGCTATTTGATTTCAAATCACTGATTATTTCAATGTAATTACTAACCATTCAGAGCTTTGATAAATTGATTGGTCTTGGAATGCTTGCCGTAGCGACCGCCGTGTTCACCTATTACACAACCTGGGTGTTTGTGTTGCCCTTTGTTGACGAATCCAACATCCTCAACTCGTTCTTTTTGCCCAGAGACTACGCCATCAAATTGCCTTTGTTATTGTTGTTGGTTGCTGGCTTGGGTGTAGCCACCTTCATTGGCAACGTCTTGGTCAAAAAGGCACAGAAGGAGAAGTTGAAGAAGAGTAAGAAAACCGAATAGTCTTTTTAGTTGTTATAAAGTCTTGTATAGTAAAACAGTATTATTAACTATTTTGTCATCTAGGACGGTCCAGCGATCCTGTTGTTTCTTCGAACGAAGAGGCACAGACATTGTTGCAGCTGTAGGTTGTATATCTATGAATTGATGTTACGAATTACTAATGTGTAGAAATGAACATTTGAAACTTTTCTATAGAATGCTTGATATTTATACAATACTTTAGTTTGTAAGATGTTTTCTGTCCTGAAGCCTCTCTTTATTGACCAGTTTTCTATGATCGGACAATGAAATTTCCTGTCTGGGTGATGTACTTCACGCCCTTGTATGGTTTAACTGTTTCACCGAGTCCCTTTGCGCTGACAATTTTCAAGCTGTCTACCTTGATACCGCTGGCTATTGCTCCCTTATGAGAATAAGATAATTTCAAATGAAGAGGTTTAGTTGGTAAAATAGATTTTGAAACCTTATTCTTGTCATCACCATTGCCAGTAATACCTTCTATAAGATCATGTTGTTCGGAATCGTTAAACACATCTGAATTAGATCCAGAATCGTCCAAGGAAGTAGTCATAATTGTTCCGTGCAACATGGGCTGAATGTTAGATGAGATGGTACGCAAGTTCCATTCAGATATACCTTTACCTTTATAGGAGAAATCTCCGTGGGTTATTCTGCCTGGTTTAATGTTTGTTATTCTGTTGCTGTCTAAGCTCGTGGGGTCAGCGTCGACGTTATTATCATCTTCACTGTTATCTTCGCAAACAATTTCTATAGATAAGTTTTCGATTTTGGTCACTGACTTGAGATTCTTGATGTACAATCGGATCTCGAACTCGTTCTGGTTCACGCCGAGTCCAGTCTGGAAATCTACATCTATTAATCCCAACATGCTTAGTTGGTCCTTTCTGTTAGAAAATGAGCTTAGGTCTATCAGATAGTTCATCAAAGTTGATTTTCCATCTGGAGGAATAAATGACAAAGTTCCCGGATTATCCAACCATTTGTCGATCTTAATACATTGGTGGAAGCTAGGCAAATTAATCTTTGAGCCTGCTGTTGCCAAAACCAATTGTAAAAGGGGAATGCCTGTGAGATGAGAAATGAAGTCGACTCTTCCCTCGATGCTTCCAACGATAGGTACGAGTTGGGTAGCCGAGGTTTTCAACGATGAACTCGAGTAGAATGCCGAGTCGAAGTGGTTGGCTGGGGTACTTGAAAGAAGGGCGCTTTTAGAGCTGACGCCCTTGTTTGTTGGCTTCAAGATGACATTGATGGTTTCTACGATGTCTACATACATTTCGTTATTGGTGTATTTTACGTTAGATCTCCTCCAAGGTATGGCGCTAAGTGATTGGTCTTGTAGTGTTGCTGATGAGGGCTTTGCTCTCTGAGAGTTTGTCAAGGAATTGAGAGACTTGTTGGTGGCAGCTGAGATATCTGAACTGGTACTAAGAATTTTGGACAAGAAGCTCTTGAATGGTATGAGATCACGAAGCTTGTTGAAGTCGGTGACGTTTGGAATTCCGTTGTCGATCATCTCGTTGAGGAGAAGCGTGAGAGTATCGTTGTTGGCATCAATCTTGGTTAAGGCTAGCGGCGTGCCAAAGTAGTCTGACATCACCTCTATCAACCGTTGGATGAATATGAATGGAACCATAGGGTTGGGAGTAGTGGCTGTAGAACAGAGAATGTAAATGATGACGCTCGAAGTGTTTTCGTGAACAACAAAGAAGTCGTCATTGATTGGCATGAGAGAATCTGCCTTGGCATGGCTACTAGTGTTCGAGGTGTGGTCTGCATCGTGATGCGTAACAGTGGTGTTTTGATTTGTTCGTATGATATTCGTCAATGACTTGAAGGTCGGCGACGTGAGGGTGATGAGATACTCGTAGATCAAGGTGTTGTTCTTGTCTGCTATGTACACTGCCTCGAACATGGTTGAGAATTGATCTTTAATGGAGAAGAAGACTGAAGATTGTGGACAGAACAAACTCGGTGGAAATTTATGAAATAGTCTGAGCTTTCCGGGTGCGAATTTCCTAAACTTAATGTACAGTAGGCATTTACAGAATGTGCTTTCAGGGCAAAAGTACTTGAGCTATTAAAGACATCGTAAGTTTCTTATGAAAGGTGTACATAAGAGTTATAGTGTCTACAGAGAGATGTAAATCGAAAATTTCAACCCTTAACGTCATTCCAGGGAGTTTAGTCCGATTTTTTCTCACCTCAGTCGTCTTTATTATGGAAGTAGTATATACAGAATTTGGGTGCAAAAAGTACCAAATCTACGATATCCTTTTAATAAGTACGCATACACTTCGTAACTAGGGGTAGTAAATATAATAATATAAAAAAGGGGTTGGGTTGGGTTGGGAAGTTGGGAATGTATAGAGCTATACAATAGAGGTGCAGGGGTGGGTGAATTCTTTCTCTGAAGAATGGATAAGGGTCCAGGATACCCACTCTGTTTACGGAAGCCACAGAGAAAGAGGTTTCAACAACCTTGCTGCACTCATAGTGCACAGCCAGCCGAGCCATCATTGTCACTTAACAAATTAATAAAATAAGGTAGATATACCGGTAAAAGAAATAATGATCGAGATCGAAATATTAGACATTAGGAGCGGTGCCGGTAGCACCGACATTTCTAAGCATAGAATTGGGTTTGGGGATGGTAAAGAGTCCTCCTCTTTCCACCAATATCCAGATGCTGTACACCAGAAATCTGACAAATGATTATCGTAAGGGTTAATTCAAGAGAACAAAGCGATTTTTCTCATATCAACGCTTTATCCTCACACACACACATATTCTTCATGACCCAGCAAAAAACACATAGTCAGACTTTGGAAACAGTACCAGAAATCAGAGAAAAAGAAGAGAGCCCTCTAACAGTTGATAAAACAGGCAAACTCCGAAGAGCAAATAAAAACAAACTAAGCAATCAGACACGACTTGCATGTCTGCTAGTTACTTACTTAGTATGTTCACCAGAAGAACTGGATTCTTCTTCTTGGTCATCGTCATCATCGATGTCGACGTCCAAGCCTCTAGCGACTCTTTCTTCGACGTCCTTGATGTCAGCCATACCGTAAACGGCAATAGCGGCCAAACCTAAGAAAGCAGCGATAACAGAGAAGACCAATGCTACAATACCTCTGGCAGTGAATCCACTTGGCAATGGTTTGTGCTGGACGTTTTCACCACTCAAGTCGAGCATGTCCACAGAGTTACCAGCAGCATTGGCATCAAGAGGGATTCCATGGGCAGAACAGGCATCTTTGAAGTCATCAGTCAAAGCTTGTCTACTGTCAGAAACAATACCTTGAGGGTCTTCAATCAAAGTTAAAGCCAAACCTTGATCCAAATGCCACTCAATATGACAATGGAAGTACCAAACACCAGGGTTGTCTGCCTTGAATCTCATCACAATGTACGATTGAGGTCTAACATAGACAACATCACGAGACATTGGGTGCTCTGGCCATTCAGCGTGATCAGAGATGTTGAAAGCAACAGGTGATTCGGTGTCTGGAATTTCTTCGTGTCTCTCAATCAATTGGAAAACATGACCGTGCAAATGGAAGGGATGTTTACCAGTGTCCTGGTTATTCAAAACAATGTCGACAATGTCATCCTTCTGCAACACAAAAGCATTGGTGTTGGTACCGTATACGATTGGGTTAGTGTTGTCGTCACCAGCAGCGAACACAGTGGCCAAAGTAGGAGTCTTAGGAGCAGTGTAAGTGATGTTGTTGAAGAAAGCGTAGTTGACACCGTTACCCAAGTTGTCCATAACCACATCGACAGTAACGGTGTAGTCTGGGTCGTCCAACAAGGTAGCGTTGTTCAATGGTCTCAAATAGAAGTCATCAAAGTAGTCATCGATAGAGTCGAGGAAGTACTCAGAAGGAGCTTCTTCTTCGAAAGCCGTCTGGTTGTAGACGATGTAGTTGGTAGAATTCAAAATCAAATCGGATGGAATTACATCCAACATGTCGTCATCAATCTTGTTCATGAAAGCGTAGTTTCTTGATGTGTCGTTCTTTGTAGTGATCAACACAGTGTAACGTTGGGCAACAGTGATATATAACAAGTCAGTGGTGTTCTTCTCGACATAGATACCATCTACTTCTACGATGGTGAATTCATGGTCTTCCATGTAGAGGTACTGCGATACAAAACCACCCATGTTAATAATTCTCACCAAGTAGGTCTTGTTGGGCTCTACTTGCCATGTGACGTTTCTGGATTCGTTGAACAACGTGTTCTGAGGAATAGGTTCAGCACCAGTAGGGTTGAATCTCGATAAGAAACTTGGAACCAAGACAGTAGCAGTGTCGTGGTAGTGCTCACTAAGAGTTAAGACGACTTCTTCGTCGTAGTCATCCTTGTAGGGGAAGTCATCATCCTCGATGATGAACACACCTCTCATACCGTCACCGTACTGACCTTGGGTATGCGAATGGTACCAGAAAGTACCTACCTGAGTCACTGTGAAGTTATACAAGTAGGTTTGGCCAGCAGGGATTGGACATTGAGTAACGTATTCAGGTCCATCCATCTGGTTGGAACCTTCTTGGAATAAGCCGTGGAAGTGCAAAGTGGTGTTCTCGGTTTCGAAGCCGTTGATCAAGTACAATTGGATTCTGTCGCCCTTCTTGACTCTCAAAGTAGGCAAGGGCCACGAGTTGTTGAACCCAATCATCTTTCTTTCAAAGGTACCATCGGGGTTGGCATCGACCCAGCCGGTCTCGAACCACCAGGTATGGGTTTCGGCACATACGAGCGATGTGATGAAGGAAAAGAGCAAAAACGAAGTCAACTTCATGATTGCAAATGGTTCACTAGCTTAAATGTACTAATCTGTCAAGCTGCAACTAGGTATGGCAAAAATGGCTAAAATAGGCTTCACTCGCACACAGTGGACCGGTTCAGATTTGAAAAATACGTCAAGGGAGGTATTTTTCTTTGTGTGAGAGATGAAGTGATTGTCTAGATCTACGAACGATAAGGTACGGACTAGGAACTAGATTCGAACAAAACAAAAATTAATCTGGATTGAATCAATTAGGAATAAAAATCAACTCACCATAATTTTCCACACCTAGTTCAAAGCGGTCGGGATGAGAGCAAATATATACTGACATTTTGGACCAGGATGGAACCTGGAAAATTTCCATGTCTGAGCGTTTGCCCAGACATTTTCCACATGCATGCAGCCTATGCAAGAAGAAAATGTAAATTGCGACAGAAAATTACGAAACAGTACGAAAAAAAGATGGTTCTGGCTTAACCACTGAGACTTAGTTTTGATTCCAAGACCGCTAAAAAATGTCAGGAATGTTCTTTGTGTCCGAAAAGGCTTAGCAGCACCAGAATACAGACTCGAGCTTCCCAGTTCTGCTCTTTGCCCAGCATTGAAATAAGGGGCCCTAGATGACAGCACCTGAAGCTAGTTCCTAGCAGTCTAACTAATCCATAAGAACTTCTTAACAGATGTCATAGCATTTCCATCTGATTAATTTTGTCCTGCACGCAGAGAAAATGTCTGCTTCACCCAATGAATAACATGCATTTTGATCAATCAGATAACACTACTCTCATTATTTTGGGCGAATATTTTCCATTTCTTGTTAATTTCCGAATCTCGCTCGGTCTTTTTTCTACGCAAATTATGTGCCATTCCTGGAGAATTTGCACCTTCCACTCTTATTGGCTGATATCGGGGAGACGGTCCCTGTGAAACTGTGCAACTATTGACGAAATGCTCTACACGAGCGGCTGACCAGCCACAAGGACCAGAAATACAGACAGCCGGGCACGACAACTGACACCACTAGACGACTACAAGGACACAGAATTTTTTTTTCGTGGGCAATGCTCCCTGGAGCAGCCTGCGGCATCGTGGAGTTTCTCGCTATTACAAATTTTTTGTAACGTCTAGCCAGAGCGGAGCCTCTATCGTCATTGTCATGTTACGTATTGTTCTATGTACCTGTCCGTCTAGTGGACTTTGTTCTGCTGTTCTCGACGTCTCCTACGTAATTTCTCGCCGAAGACGGTGGTCCAGTCGCTGGAGATTCGGTGAGGTCATAAGTGAGCATTCGTTATCAAATAAAAATTTTCTTTTACTGACTACGTAATTAAACATTTCAGATCTCCTGACTATTTGATTGGCACATTGCAGATTTGCATCTGGTAGCCCTACGCCATTCAGAGCGATTGTGGATTGAGTTTCTGGCAGACTTCCTTCTCCTGGCTCGACGAAAAAGTTCTGTGCCATTCAAGGCAAGCCGTGCCCGTTGAACAACGGAATTTGTGCATCCACAGGCTTTATAATTTGCACATCTGGTTTGTATCCAGTTTGAGGGATATTGTTCTGAGGGAGCCATTGTGATTGGTGTTAACTGATGAATCTGATTAGCAGCCGAACTCAAAGCCTTCAGACATTTTTGGCCTAAACGGGCCATGACCGCATCCCACCCTCCTGGGTCCTCATTGGCTGCCTGCACCGTGTGCGTCCACGTCGCGAAAAATAGTCCCGAGATGGAGCAGATATTTTTTATTTCGACACTCAAATTTTTATCGATTCCATCAGTGTCTGGGGTTGGGCAGAAGATAGAGGCAGAGTTTCACCGGCTTCACAACCAGGAAATCAGCCAACTTCAGCTCCACCAAAGCCCCTACACACTTTGATTGGCTTATTATTCCGATTATTTCTGCCATTGTCCCGATTGTGATTAGACTTCTCGGATCTCGCTATTCGTATTAGTCCATGAGTTAATTTTGAATTTCTCGTAAGGCTATTTCCATAATGACGTCTGACGACATTTTTGTCATTAGCAACGTCAAATGTAAGGCTGAAATACGCGACATTTCAATCTCCAGCCGACGACAATGGCCACATCGGACAGCAGAATTCGGACACCCAGAATCCTCGAGGAGGAGTGGCTCCAACCTCCTCGAGCAGACTCGAGTTGAAGCCCAGTTCTGAAGTCCAGCTTGTGCGAAGAGATTTATTTCGTCCCTACTGGCCAATGGTGCTACCCGGCACCGTTGTTCCGGTTCTTTCCTCGGCAATCTCAGCAGCAAATCTCAGCGATCTGGATCTCCAGCAAAGGAGCCAAACCACCGTCCGTTCACACAGCCATGTCCGATCTTCTGCATCACATGATATATTGCACATTCACGGATACTTGTGCCATACCGTCCATTTGCACATATCTCGGGCACCAGACTTGAGGCACGTGATCTCACCCACGTTACCCTTCTTCTCCATTATTCGGGAATACCAACATCGTGCATCCTGCAGACAGATTCATCACCTGTTAAGAAAATTTCAGCTACGTTTTGCAATTCACGTATACCACTTTTGTTTTCTACCAGGAATCCGTCTAGCCTCGGTGCTAACGTGTCACAACGTGTTTCTAAGTCCGTAAAGAGAGGGAATTGTTAGAAGCCGCTGGAAGTGTCTGTCGGGTCGAAACCGTGTCTGTCTGGCTTACGCTATCTCAAACGTCTGAATTGTTTTGCAACTCCAGACTCACAACCAGATTTTAACGAATTTTGCAACTTTATTCACAGAAAATTTGCAACCGCAGCGAATAAGAAATTTGCAGCCGTATTCACATACAAGTTCTCTCGGGAAAACCGTTACTTTCTTTAAAATTTTAAAAGTTTGCATTCTACTATTTCTTGTACGGTAGACTTGTATATTGGTTAGCTGATTTTCTCAGTTTACTTCTTTTTCTGATTTGATCTGATATAACTGACTTAGCAGGTTTCGCTCGAGAGCTGAGATTGCTGAGATCACTCATTTTACTAATACTTGCTAGTGTTATATTACTATTCACTCAAAACGTCATTTGATATTTTCTTTACTGACTAATATTTTCAATGACTTCCAGGGTAGCTACACGCTACCTTTCCAGTTCGATGTCAACGTGCAACTCGACACCTAGCTTCAATTTCGATTTGAACAACTTGTTAAACCAGGTGAACTCGAACGTTTCTGCTTTGGTCCGTAGAAAACACGTCAATAGTGATGGGCTAACTGCCAACCAAACTACATCTGGTCCAGTTTCTTCTGCGAAAACGAAACCGAAATCAGTTGCTCACCAGTATAAGAGATCGACCCATCCAACCTCCGTTCCACTAAATAGGTTGTTCAAAAACCAGTTCCCACTCTCAATCAGAGAGTCGTTTGATGACTATTCGTATAGAAGAGATCCTCTCAAGTTCCAGCACACTTTGCTCCTGGCTTTGCCCTTCTTTCCAGAACCAGATGTAACGGGAAGGTCTTCACAAGTGATCCAGACTGTGATCGATGAAGAAGGAAATTATATAAACGAGTTCGTCATCTATCCGCCAGGTAAATCTGAAGCTGATACCAAGACATTGAACCATCTCATAATGGTCCACGGCTACGGTGGAGGTCTCGGATTTTTCCTCAAGAACTTTGACAAGATTTCCACTGTAGATAACTGGTGTGTTCATGCCATCGATCTCCTTGGCTACGGGTGTTCTTCGCGTCCGCCGTTCAAGCTTGAGAAAGAAGATATCCATAGTGTAGACAACTGGTTCCACGACTCGTACGAAGCCTGGTTGAGAAAGAGAAACCTCTATGACTTACCCCCTCTGCAAGTCCTTGTAATGGCCCATTCTATGGGTGCGTACTTGATGGGTACATATGGCATCAAGAGAAATCCCGATTTCTGCCATAAGCTCCTTATGGTATCACCAGGTGCCATCATCAAGCATCGTAAGCCAGTTCCCGTTCCCTTGTACTTTGCCAAATTGTGGGAGCAGAACATTTCTCCATTTGTATTGGTGAGAAAGACTGGACCGCTAGGTTCTAAAATCGTTAGTGGCTGGTCTTCCAGACGTTTTGCCAAATTGACAAGACAAGAAGCCACCTGGCTCCACAAGTATGCCTATGGTATCTTCCTGAGCCCCGGCTCGGGTGAATATATGTTGAACTACTTGCTTGCACCAGGGGCAGACGCCAGATTTCCATTGATAGAGAGAGGCATACACAAGCTTCGGTGCAAATTGGGATGGTGGTATGGCAAAGAAGATTGGATGGATGTCAAGGGGGGACAGCTCTGTTCCAATATCATCAACAACTACTACCATGATCCTCACCGCAGTGAGATTATAGAAGTCGACGATAGCGGACACCATATCTATCTTGATAACATCGACAAATTTAACGAATTACTAACCAACGAAATGAAGCAAATGAACGAGGAACTTAAAAGCGAAAGCACATGAGCACCAGGGGTGCACCAATAGAATACTTTTAGTTAGACTAATAAATGTTGATATTGATAAAGTAAAAGAATACTGTGATATTGATAGTCATGAGCTAATAGCAACACCTAGGTGGTGCTGTCTCTATACCCGTACAGTTGATACTAGACATGAATCGTAGCATGTATTTGCATTTGACATTACTTACATTATTACATTAGACTGGAGTTGACATCGTCGGGTTCTACTTCAGGACCAGTAAACTCCACAGTTAACCTTAATGAGATAGGAAGGTTGGGATCTGTGATCACTACTTCGTCTCCAGCTCTTACCAAGGTGTTGAACTTTTTGGCCAAGTTTGGTCTTGTGGCTTGTTCCAAATTAGGAGGGTTGCGCAAGTAGAGAGATTTCTCAGCTGTTGTTAATGAAGGCAGCAGCATTTGGATCTCTTGTTTGCCAGAGATTTCTTCGATGAATCTATCTAGTGTCCACCAGTTTTTCGCTATAACTTTCTTGGACATGTTGCCACACACGGGACAGTTAGGCCTGCGGCTATGGGCATATGTGTATGTGAATATGGATTCGTCTCCAGCATACATCATATAGTTGTTTAGGATGGGATTGGTGTTGGTGACGATTTTGAAGGCTTCGTTGCAACACGATGCAGCTATGATAGCGTTAGTAGAGGCTATTGCAGGTATTATATTCTTAACAACCCCTAAGGTCAATTGTTTGGTAACGCCTTGGATGTTGAATAGCTTAGCTCTAGCCAAAGCTGTCTCATACATCCATTGAACCAGTTCTGGGTCGTCAGCATCGAACTTGCGACCAGGAAAGTGTTTTGGCCACTCGATTACTGAAGCAAATTCTATACAATGTTCAGGCAATCTAGGCGTATTCGCAATGGTACAAACGGGATACGTCGTTTTCGGCGATAGCAAATCGAGAGTACATTCGTAGCAAGATGTCAATGTCGGGAGAATCACACGGGACTGCCCACGAAATCCCTCGGTTCCACCGTCAACCATGGGTATCAAGTTGTTCAACTCGGAATCTACAAGGCTGACTACAGTGGCATTTATCCATCTTCGGGCTTCTATACTATCCAATCCACAGACAATAACTCCAAACTGGCGATAGTATTCCAAAGGTTTATCCTGGATCTTTCCAAAGTATGGCGTGATCTTCAACTCTTCGTCACCGATTCGTTCTTGTATAAACCGTGCAGCCACCTCGGCCTTTGAGTGACCCACGTCTTTGGGACGAAAGAGAAACTGTCTGTTCAAGTTGGACACGTCGATTGTGTCCATGTCTATCACATGGATCTTTTTGAAGCCAGTAAGGGCCAAATTCTTGAGGATTTCGCAGCCCAAACCTCCGGCACCTATAACCAATACAGTGGTCGTTCTGAGAGCCTCGGCAGCCTCATCAGCATTGTATTCATCTGGAACCTCGTTATAAGGACCGATATTTCGCAATATCAGCTCAATCGAAGAAATGTCCCTGGCACTATGAGTAGCTACCGACATGGCACGGGGTTTGATTTTAGACTAAAACAGCAATCTGTATGTGACAACTGAGAGTCGTTTCAACAAAGAAAACAAAGAAGACAAAGAAAAATAAAGGAATTATATTTTAGTTAGGAAGTGAAATATTCTGATTCCTTTTGAACCTGGATTATACCATGGAACCTGTCCAAATCGAGAAATGATAAATAAATGGCGCCTGCAGATAGCAAACACTTACCAACTACATTATTGTCTAATTGGGCATAACGCCATTTTGCAGCTACGAAACGGTGGGGAAAGAATGACATTCTAGACTTGGAAAGTTTCAAGAGTTCTTTTCGTATATGGAACCATCAGACAATCATTTTTTTCCATCTTTATATGACGTCTACTACTCAAAATGGACATTATGGAGAACTACCATAGTGCCCTTTGTATAGAGAAGAATACCTTGCTTGACCTTGCACAATACCCAATGCAATTAATGACTACATATCACAGTACGGTATATCTAGCATACATTCATGTTATCTACATCCTGTTATGGTCTAAGCCTGATTCGGCCGTCTATAAGCAGAAGTCACAAAATAGAACGCACATCAAAATGTAGGCATGCGCCTCATGAACCATTAGGCAGAGCTTCCTTGCTTGTCGGGTTTTCATCTGTTCCATCCTTTTGGTTCATATTGCTGGTTGAAGTAGTATTCGGTGAGGCAGCGTTGCCTGCATTGGAAGTGGTAGAGCCTGACGAAGGAGATTGGCTTCTCTGGCTGGAACTAGATACATTGTTAGTATGATTGTATACAAATTTGACAATACAAATAATACTATCAATAGATGCAATTGATGTCTCTCAAGAGATAATGATCAATAGCTCTCTATCAATAGTTTACTTGGAAGCAAAGTCTTGTACTTACTCTCGATGCAACCGCTTCGATAAGGGACGTTGTGGTGGCATGCCTATACGTTTTCCCAACCTATTAGCAGAGTTATCCGTGATGTTTGTCACTGGGTTCAACGGATTTACTCTTGTTGATGAAGGTCTATTAAGAGGGTTAGTTGAGTTTTGACTACCAGCTCGAGGGGCGAGACTCTCGGGCCTCCTCACTGGTGCTGACTTGGTTTGGTCTACCGTACGTCTCAAGTTTGGGGATGCGAAATTGGGATCAAACTGGGGTAACTTGGAAAGATCGCTGACTTTAGCCTGCACTAAATCGGCTCCTCTAGCACTGACGAACACACTGAGGGCATGAGCAGGAATCGGCTCTTCCGTAGCACTGGGAACCACAGGTGTAGCTGGTGCAGCATTAGCTATTGCCTCTGAAGTCATAGGTTCGTCATTAGTTCCGTCATCTACAATATTCAGCACGTTAGCATTCTTGTAATCGTCGTATCTTCTAGGCATGGAGTCTTCATCATTAAAATCGTCACTGAACAAAAACGAATCGTCTAGATCGTCTGGATCTCGAGATGGTGCGTTCATATTTGGTGCAGGTGTTGCAGCTGTAGTTTTATTACTAGCATCATTCGTATTTGTAGTTGAGTTATTCATAGGAGTACTTGTGAGCTGGTTGGAAGAAGTATTTCTCAGAATCTCATTCATACCATGATTCTGCTTAACTGAATTTATCTGGTTCCTATTAGCATCTGGAGTTTTGCTTACAGATGAAGGATTAGGATTGGAGCTAAAAGCACCAGGCTGTACGAATTGTGCAGGTGTAGTATCCAGAATATTGACAGTCTTTTGTATGAGTTTTCTTTTCTCTCGTGCAACAAGACCCGGATCTCTATGGAAATCAGAATCTTCATATTCTCCCTTGGGCAACTGGACATTTTTGATCTGCTTAATGATTGTACGGTCATACAAACAGTTTCCTAATACATTGCCAAAACAACGGAGACATCTTTTTATTCCGTCGGTAATGGCTTCCTTCTTACATTTTTCAAAAGCCATAGCCTTGCTTTTAGCATTTTCAATATATCCATAACCGTAATCTTCATGATAAGTTCCATCTTTAAGAGTGACTCTGATTTGAGCTGTAAATCCCATCGAAAAACGTCCAGGGCCCCCTGACTCCAAAAAGTCTACTCTTTCACCAACGATCTCCGAATTCCATCCGTTGAATCCAAAAATCTCATTGGCCAAGTTTAACGCTTTCCAACCCTCAATATATGACACTGTAGTTCCTCCGCCTCCTGGTCTAAAACTAACATATTCGGGGCCGAGAACCCGGTTCAAATTCAGTTGGATTCGCTTTTCTTCTTCCTCTGCGTATGGAACAGGCTGGAAAGGTCTAGTGGTTCCTTTCGATTGGGGTTCAGATCTGTTCGATGTTGCTGATCTGGAATTCGCTCCATACTGGTTACTGGGGACGCGACTTGGATCTGGAGGATTGTTCATTTTTGATAGGTTTCAGACTTCTGTGAATTTGCAATTTTTTATCAATATGAACGAAAATATAATGGAGAATGGCGAATCTGATCAGTATCTATCAACTTCGAATTCAAATATGTATTAAACGATGGAATGTATGCTTATCTACAAGAAGAACCAGAAGACTCATCCACAGTGGTGAAAAATTAAGGTAAATATTGATCTTACGTGTACGTTCATGTGCAGGATTTATAAATATATCTATACGCATCAATTTTAGTACGAAATATTGTATGGCAATTATATATTCTTCTCTTTGGACTCTGGATTTTGATTGAGTTTATAATTATTGAAGCTTTAATTTGGTGCAAGTATTGACACGCCATACCAGAACCTGCTCTCACAGTTTTGTCTTGTTATATCCTCTTTTCGACATTCTTTCACGCACTCACATAGAATGGTCTTCATATGACAATGAACTCTCCGAAAGGTAAATCGATATTGAAGAACGACGAGGAAGCGAGTCCTGTTGACTACGAGAGGTTTGAACGCGAGCTGCCTATGCGCGTGCGTCCATTTAATGACAGGAAACACGCAAAGTGTCGGCTTTTTATCACTTCTGATACCATGAAAGTCACTATTCGGCTTCCAGTGGAGGTTCTATTAGAGTTAAAACATGGTGTTTGCAAGCCTAAACCTCCGAGAGTTAAAGTTCAGCTTTCTGCGGAAAGAGAGAAACAAATTTCAGAGTATAAGACACTCTTGCTCAAGGAAGAAAGACAGAGAAGATATGAGCTGCGCTACGAACTGCTGGAAGCAGAAAGTCACAGCGAAAGCAGAGAAGACAATCCGTTTTTGGAGACTTCGGTTTCACCTTTGAAGTCAAAGAAAGTAAGTTTCCAAGTATAGAAAAAGGTGTTAATTGTTGTATTGTACATATATTCATCAATCGTGGAATGCTAAAGGTAATATACAGAGTCGGGGCCCGATTGTTGACACCAGACTGAAAACGAGTATTAGTGAAGTGAGATAACTAAAAGAATCGCACGACCAACAAGATCGAGAAGGTTAAATCATACTACTGAAGTAGACCTAACTTTATTTTCTTGTTTGAAAAGAAATCAACGTTCCATCTTTATTACTTCATCTGAAGAACTTCATTTTGGGACTAGACATCCAAACTGGAAATCAAAGTAATGTTGTCACCCTTCAATAGTATTCTGCCTAATTCCTCCTTGGACCCGTCCTTAGTGGAAATCTCTACGGCGTCGTCTATTACAATATTCATGAACTCATCAAACCCACGGATCTTGCCCTGTATTCTCAGCTGGGTTTGTTCGTAGAGCCAGATGGTAACTGGTGATTGTTGTTGCAAGTACTTGAAAATCAAGTTAATGGGAGGAAGCATCGACTTTTTGCCGGTAGCTTTGTGTGACGACATTGTGATATGAATGAATGTGATGCTAGAGAAGACAGATACTATCTTGATGAACTTGAATATTTCAGTCCATCATTGTCTAACTCAAATTTTGTATGGACTGTTTGGTCGTGCACGATGCAATATCAGTCACATGACTAGACCAAGTCTTGATATACCAGGAGTTGGTCATAGAAGTAGTATAGCGGCGGTGTTAGAAGATGAACTTATGAATAGGATAATGTTTGGGAAGACTACTCAGCTGGTAGATCTGGGACTGAAAATTCTGGACTCATGTAAAATGTATCAATAGCAGAAAGTTATCTGTGCAAATATATATCTATTGTAGGCTGGATTTCTTTCATTGTGTATCTTTCAGCAATTCACAATGGTAATGTTAGATAAGAAGAATTCTATGTGAACCACATAAATTATCTATATATGTTTAGTATAGCTAGGGGAGACGTCTTCGTCAAAATTGATTTCTTTATCTGGCCAATTTTTCGCAATCATTTTTCCATACATATTTTGATTTATGGAAAATTACTATACAGTTCCTTTATTTACCTTTCTTACATCTTTTTCTTTTATTCACGTTATAACTACTTCCAATACTCTTGCCTGGTTCTTCTATACATGATACACATCCGATCCATATGACGTTGCCAGAAGACTTGAAGTTGCTTTTTGTCCAGTGGCTCCAGGATCTCGCGGTGGAGGCAACTAACAAAGGCTCCAAGATGGCTCTTACCTACAATCGCGCTTTCATGAACGTGAAAAACCATCCCGAGCCAGTCAACGATCCAAAGACCTTGAAGCTGATACGATTTGTTGGCGACAAGACTGTAGTTCTCTTGACCACCAAGCTCAAAAAGTACTGCGAGCTGCTTGAAGTTGCCATGCCAAATGCATTTGCAGCTAATGAGTCCATCGTTGTTGCTAATAAAAGGAAATCTGATAGTTCAGGCTCAGAACCTGCTAAAAAACCACGCAAAAAAAGACCGTATGTTCCAAAGCATCGCTCAGGCGGTTTTGCTATCTTATTGGCATTGTATCTCAGGGATCGCGTTCGGAACGGCCTTGGTCGTGAAGATATAGTCAAAGCTGCTACTCCATATTCCGACAAGTCATTTTCTTCCAATCCTGCTGCCAACGACTTCTACTCAGCTTGGAGCTCTATCAAAGTGCTCATGAACAACGACTTAGTGAGCTGCTCAGGAAGATCACCTAAGTTGTACTTTTTGACCGACGAAGGTTTAGAGTTAGCACGGCAATTAAAAGACACAGAAGGCATGCATTCTTCGCCATTACGCCAGGAGCCAGATATATCATTTGACAACAAATTAAGAGTCACTCCGGATACCAGTAACATCCGCTTTCTGGACCCGTATAATTTGATTGATGTTGATGATATTGACGGATCGAATGCTGTAGAAAAGCTAGACATCACTATAGATACTGTCCCCGGCATTTCTTCGTGTCCATTGAAGACAGGCTCACGATCTCTGACAGATGTGTCAGCGAAGCTCAGTATTGAAGCTTTACCGCATGATTCTACAAATAGGATTTTTGATGGTACCAGGTATGACATTTGGACTCAAGATGAGGTCGAGGTGATTATCATCATTGACAGCAGAGAGGTGCGGTCACTGCTGGAGCGAGATTTCTTTGAAAAACGATTGAGCTCGTTTGGTGTAAAATGCGAAGTCAGAGCTCTTTCTGTTGGAGATATTGTGTGGATAGCCAAACACAAGAAAACAGGTAAAGAAGTAGTACTTAACCATATCTGTGAGCGGAAGAGAATTGACGACTTGGCCTTTTCCATACGAGATGGCCGTTTCCAGGAGCAGAAGAACCGGTTAAAAAAGACTGGAATGAAAAACTACTACTATTTAATCGAAGAAGCTGGCATGGGTGTAATGGACCGTGTTGCGGAGATGGCCGAATCCATACAAACTGCAATCTCTATGACGATAACAGTTTCCGACTTCTACTTAAGAAGATTCAAAGAGATTAATGAAACGGTTTCCTTTCTCGCGTCGCTTACACAGGTAATTCAAAATAACCTTCTACGTGACAACACTAAGTTGGTTGTAATACGTGCTCAATCGCTAAAGAACCAAACTGAGTATACTGAACTTGTCATCAAGTTTCGAGACAAGTTTGAAACCCGAAACACCTCCTACGAGTGCGTCCACTATTATCCTGTTTTCCAGGAGCTTATGGGAAAATCGGTGACAACCGTGCGAGAAATGTTTATCGTCATGCTTATGAGTATTCGAGGTGTTTCCTTGGAACGAGCCATAGTGATCCAAAGAAGGTTCCCTACACCAAAGCTGTTGATAGAATTTTATACTTCAGAACATGGTTCAGATACTGAAGAGGAAAAGAAAAGGTTACTTGAGTACGAATTTAGGAATGAAATTGGTAACAAAAAAATCGGCAAGGTTTGCCTGGAAAGAGTATATGATGCTTGGGGAAAGCAATAAACAGCTACTAATACATGAAAATATACCCCATTGTCTACAATATGAGTATTTTCTAAAGAGTTTTTCTAAAGGAATAACGGAATATCATCTCAAAAATGGTTATTTTTCATAGATATCTACTTACAAAGCTCACAATAGAGTACCATATAGTTGTAGGCTAAATCGATGTGAAGATAACTCGTTCGCGCTACCAACTAAAATTTTGTATTTCAGCACGTGACCACTATTTTTTCGGCCAAATTTTTCACTTTAACTATACAAGAATACTAGAATCATATTTCTTTATCTCCAGAAAACCGGTACAAGATATGGGTAAGGGAGTTCTTAAGTACGGCGGCAAGTCAGGTATCTTGCCTAAGGTCCGTCCTGTGTTCAAACGCAATCCCATTCGTGCCAAAACTGCCTACGAAATCGAGAAGGAAGCTCACTTAGAACATGGTTTTGCTGAAGGTGTACCATTGCCCAAGAAGACAGGTTTTGAGTTCCACCGTATCCAGCCAGAAAAGAAGGTAATAAGTGTTGAGGAGAGAATTAAGCTCAACATCGAAAGCAAGGCTCCTCAAAATGTAGACGAGCTGAAGTTGACTCAGGATCAGATATGGAAATTGAAAAGAGATGAAATTCGCCGTGACTATTTGAAACAGGCTTATTTGACAGAAGCTTCCAGATTAAAGAAGATTGACGAAATTGTTGCTCAGCAAGAAGAAAAGAAAAAGCACCAAACCGAGCTTGACGATTACGAAGAATCTGATGCCGTCAAGTTGACTTTGCCTACTGTAGATTCTTACTTGAAGGGACCTATAATGAGAAACAGAACTAAGGAAGAACAGCAGCTTGTAGAACAGCAGAGGTTGTTGAACAGAAGAGTGAGAGAATTGGAAGTTGAAGAAAAGAGAGCGGACGATCTCTTGGACTTGTACCATGCTGCTGCCAACTTCATCACTACCGAAGAAGAGTTGGAGGCTGCTATCACGGAAGCATTCGAGGTCAACTTCTCCAAATTTGACTCCAGCCAGAATATAATAGAACAGAGACTTGCCAGTGCGGGTCCAGGTTATGCCACTGTCGATTATAACGAGAGGCTTATTACCGATCATGTATTGGGAGAAGTCAACGGCAAGCCTGGCTTGGCCACTGTCAAGGATACATTAAGTGGAGAAAAGGAGAGATTGAGTCGGGATGCACAAGTAGCCATTAACCAGGAGAGAACTGATGCTTCCAGCTAGACATATATAGCATGTCATTTCCACTGTACATAGAATCGGAGACGATAATTTACATTACATATTTGAAACGATAGGTGTAGAATTTACCAGACAAGACTTTTCGAGCATTTGAACCCTCTGTCTGGATCATCTACTCTGTATAGTTATAACTTTATCACATGTGCTCGAACACCTGACTCCACTACTTCGGTAGAAGTAGTACTGAATTGTTGAGTATCCATGGAAATCTATCTGTTTCACACATATATATTAACTTCTCCTTCACACTTGGAGTAAGAGTAGAAAACTTGCCATACAGAACTCAACTTGGACTGTACATATCCTTTTTCTCTTACTTTTTCGCGCATCACATGTATTCGCACACCTGACTTCAATAGGTAATAAGTTCAGTTCTTGAAATCATTGAAGATATTCAGCTTCACAAAATATCTTCCAATTCATTCACTTCACAAAACCAAGTTTCTCAATGGCTACCTCCCCGACCAAGGCCAGCACGTACCAGTCGTACTATGGCAAGGTTCTGGCCAAACGGTTGCGTTATGTCCACAATATCAACATTCTCATTTCGCTTCTCATCTCAGTTTCATTAGCCATTCCTTACGGACATTTTTGGTGGAACTTGTTGCTCAGTTTGTTGTTTCGTGGACCTGTAATTTTCCTATCACTTTTGTTGATCAAACTGTCCAGAATGAAGTTCTCCACAGTCGAATACTCCAGTTACAAGACGTTGGGTTCTCAAATCTATAACAGCCTCTTTTCAGTGCAGTTTTTAAAAGTTTCGATTTTCTACGTCTTATCGTCGTACTTCATTCATTTCGTCTACATCTTCCAGCTTTCATTCAAGTACGACTATTACTTGTTGTCGAAAGAGTATCGCGTCAATCCACTCATCAACGACGAATGGATCTTCTATTGGTTCTACCCATTGTTCTTAGCCTTGTTCTACAGTGCGCACCATTCAGTTTTCCAAAGAAACAGGTTGGACTTCCGCTATGGGACATCCAAACTCAAGCCAGAGGATTCACTCTTAGCCCGTTGGCCCTCTTTGTTCGGTAATGCCGTGGCCTTGAATGTCTTTGTGGCCATCCTAGCTCCTGTGGCCTACTTAGTGGTCAAACCAATCATCTACAAGTCCAACATTCTCCTTATTCTTATCCTCGGCTTGGATACTTCCATTCCTCCATTCAATGTATCGTTCTCTACCCTCTTGAGCTTGTCGTTTCTCTCCTTTCACATTCTTTTAGCTTGGGAGTTCGTTAACTATGCCTTCAACGTCTATGCTACTATTGGGTGCTTGGATGGAAAAAAACTTATCAGTACTTATAGTGCTGATCCAATCAACACCTTGCTTTCGGGCTTGCGTAATGTAGATCCAGATCACCAGTTGAGCAGATTAACCGCATTCCAGGAATTGGCATATATAGCTACAACCAACGACCCGGAGGGTGTCAAGTTGAGAACAGCTATCTACAATGCTCGTTCGAGAAGAGGCTTTATATGGCCAGCCATTTTGGACGAGTGTTCGTTGATAATTAAGGAAACCACAGCAAGAGTCAACTACCGTACTACTTCGGATATGAAGGTTCTCAAACAGAACCAGTTGTCCATCAAAGAAGAATTGGGAAGTTTTTACAGTTCCAGAAATGTTGAAGAAAGCGACCTCTTTGGTAACTCCGTTCTCGGAACTCCTACCAGCACTCCTCTGGTTCCAAGCAAACTAAAAAGCTATTCGGAACTTGAGCCAAAGAAGCCAGTAACTGCTTCTATTTGGGATAGCAAGTATGCAAAATTGGCCAATACCCAAATCGTTACACCCATAAAGTCCTTTTTAATATCTGTTTTAGACGTGGATGCAAACAAGAAGAACACCAATCCAATCATTGCAAAGTTGAGGCTGTTGTCTGAATCCATTTCGAAACAGTACACAATCTACAACGAAAGATTCCTTTCTACTAATGTCGGGATCTTCTTTAGAACCACGTTGAAGAGGGACACCGAGTCCCGTGTTATCAATGCCGTCAACTTTGGAAATGCAGTAATAGCCATTTCCAACTTATTGATGCATTCCATCGAAGAAGACAAAAATGGCACAATCGGAAATAGCCACATCTGTGACGTGTTGAACTTGTTGGAAAAACCAATCAGAGCTACCAGCAACTATACCGATTTCTTGCCGGCATCGGTGTACTTGTCAGCAGTACAAAAGAGGGACAAGAGATTGACCAAGAGTCACTTGATAGCTGTCTTACACGACTTGGCTATGAGTGAATTTTACCAGATTTGCATAAAGTTCAACTACAAGTTGAACGACTTGGTTTTAAACGCCAGGGCCTACAAGTTGGCCAAGTGGGTCATCGACGTCGCTATAGCTGACCAACAACTGCATACCAACAGAGTTCCATTGTCTCTTTGAAACTATGCTGATGTACTATAACTATATACCTTAATCAATACTCTAGTAACTTTATCATACACTGGAACATTTTGTAAGTATACAAATATTTATTAATGTTTAATGTATATTCTCTATTGTACAAATGTAAGAACGAGCTGAAGCGACATTCCTGCTGATGGACATTCTGCCGTGTCTTGAATTGATGTGATGATACGTCACTTTCTAACTAAGGCTGGCCGTCGCCATCTCTATGGTTTCTTCTATTATTGCTACCACTTCCGTTGTTGCCGTTGCTGGATCCATTGGGCAAAGTATCCAACAACACTGGTTTCAACACCTGTTCGTCAAAACGAGTGAACCATTTGGCGTGTTCTTCAGCACTCAAGAAAGCTCCCAATACACCACCAAAGTTGTTATCTCCGTTTGAAGACAACGGAATATTGTTGGAACCAGTCAACAAATCGTCTACATCACTTGTGACAAATTCGTCTTCGTCTTCATCATCGTTGGCGAGGTTGTTGTCGATCAAGCTGTTGGCACTATTGGAGTTTGAGTTAGGATATTGGCCAGCCAAGCTAGGGTTCGAGATACCTCTGAGATCATCCTTATAAGGTGTCTTGGGTACTCTGCTTGGGTTGTTGTAGCGTCTATTGCCTAAAGCCGAAGGTGTATTAGACAAGGGTAAACGAGGAGCTTCAATATCGAAGTCATCGTCAGAGTCGTTACTTTCATCGATACAGCCAATCTTAATTCCCAAGATTTCCAACATTGAAGCCGTAGTACCACCGAACAAAATCACGGTTAATACTACAACTACTAACACTGTGGCCAATAATGTCCACTTAGCCTCACCCTGGATACCCATGGCTAAAGCAACACCGACTGCCCCTCTTAAGCCAGCCCAGAAAATCATCATCTGGTACGAATGGCTGATCTCATCCGGCAAAGATTGGGCAGAAATGTTACCGTTGAGAGCGTTTCTGGTGTTGAACTTCTCGAATCTAGCCTTGTAGAAGAAATTAAGGAAACGAGAAAGAGGAAATACGGCAGACCATCTGGCGATACAGATAGAGATGAAAGTAATGATAATCAATAAGGGTTTAAACACCAATTCTACCTCTGTGAAAAGCGACAAACCCAAGTAGATAAAGATGAAATTCTCTGACAATTGTGCCAACAACTGGAAGATATATTTGGTAGCGATTTGGGTTCTTCTCGACATGTTGAAGTAAGCGTAGTGCTTCAAGGTGATTCCACAGAATAGCAATGAGACAATACCTGACATATGGGCACCGTTGGAGAAGAAGTACGACTCATAAGCAAATAAGAGCACCAAACAGGTTTCAATCTGAGGGTATCGTCTAATGTGCGAATGCTTAAGAATCAAGGCTACAAAGATACCAATGAGAATACCAATGATGGTGGAGATGGTGAAGGACATCAAGAACAAGCCGATACCTTCAAAGAACGACGAGAAATGTACTGGGTGGCCGTGGAACTTCTGGCAAGTCTCGAACATAACAATAGAAATAGCGTCGTTCAACAACGATTCGCCAAAGATAATGGTATAAAGCTTGGGATCGACCTTGTATGCGTTGAAGATGGATAAGATGGTCACAGGGTCTGTAGCAGAAAGGGTGGCACCTACAGCAAGAGCATCTACAAACTCTAGTGAAATTCCGTCGAGACCCAACGATGTCCATATGTACAATATGGTTCCCAACACAAGAGCTGAAAGAAACGTTCCCGGGATGGCAAACGTCAAGATGGAGCCGAGATTACGGAAGAAGTTCGCCTGGTGAAGCTCATATCCGGAGTTCAAGATAATGGGAGGCAACAAGATGTTGAAGAAATAGCCTGAGTTGAACTTGACAGCGTCTTGGATGTAGTGGCCCGGACTGATACGGATGATAAGACCTACGATCATTCCATAGAAGATGGACAAGACTGTTTCGTGGATGGCTTTGATACGTCTCTGTTGGAGAAAGTACGAGGACCACAACGCAGCACAGAGCAACAGGAGCAAGATGAAAAGTGCCCACGAAGAGAAGATTTCTTCGGTGACGGGATTTGTATCATCGAGATGGTCGTCTGGGGTAGACATATCAGGAGTGTCTTCGTCCAAATCAGCGGACGGAAGAGCTCGCCTTACCAACTGTTTTGCAGCGAATAGTACTATACTGGACATTATAAAGCTGAAGAATACAGTGTTTAGTTTTATTCAAAATTTTTGAGGGTCGAAAGTAAGTAGACAGTGATGATGACAATGAAGTAATGTACGATCCAAGACTGTGGATTACGCGTGAAACAAGGAAGGGCACGTATGGATACAGCCTGGAAGAAGAAGTAGCATTTGTTAAAGACACATAGGTGAATCTGGATACGAAATATGACATTTGCATGTGCAGGAGCTGGAGTAGGAGGCTTTGGATCAGAGCGTGACAGAAGAGTGCTAAAGAGCGGTGGAGAGAGACTTAGAGATAGTAATTGCTCAATTGGTTGCTAACGGAGTCAGTGAGTGTGGCGGATATAGTGGAGTCCAGTTGTGGTTTGTAATAACATGAATAGTGGTGATAAGCTGCTAACAGTATATAATGCCGTTCTAGGAATTTCCGTTAGAGGAGCGCGTAAGAAAACAGTTAGTGAGGAAATTGGTGAGAAAACAGACTGATTAGTGAGATTTAGCGAGAAAACGTGAGAAGTAGCGCGAACCACTGCGAATGATAATTAGTGAGAAAATTAGGACTCCGTGAGCCGTGCTTATTCCCTATTTAGTGAACGAGGTCTCCTAAAGTCTGGGAGAAGCAATACACATCAAGTAGACTCCAGACTGTAGCCTCGACACAAACAATAGCTAGAAAATACGGAAACCTCAGGCTGCCCATCGTAATATCAGCCCCCTAAAGACTCCATTGTCTTCCTCCGTCTGCGCAGTCAGACTATGGGTGTGCCTGACAATCAGATCTGGTTGAAAATTCAGTTGCGAATCTCATTCTTGAGAGACAAAGCCGATAGGACAATTTGCGGATAAGGGTGATTCATTCCAGAATTTTACATCTACAATCTGATCTTGGAAATAGCATAACTTCATGAATTTTACGATTGAAAGGATTTTTCTCTTTGCATTTTGCTGCTAGAAAGCGTTACTCGTCTTTCAAGTGTTATCTTTCAAAGTGTTCAGGAGAAAGTACATCTAAAAAATATCAACGAGCAGATGTATGAGAAGGGAATCTTCCACTAATACAATAAGTTTGCCCGATTATTATTAATTGCTGAAGGCTTCAAATTTAGAGAAGAGCTCTATAGACTATTCCTTGCAACGAAATCACTTGAAATTCCGTCAGTCGTACGTTAATGTTGTGCCTCGGATTGGACCATGCATTATGTTTCATTTGATCGTTAATCTACGGGCAGCCCAATGCTTCGAAATGTCTAAATCATCTAAATCCCACACTCATCGCCTTCTCTCCTCGTGAAGCTCGACACTACAATATGGCCTAATTTCACGCAGCTATCTATGCGCCAAACATCCATTCAAACCACACTTCTACGGTGGGTATAATGCGGCGCTACCGAATTTCGCCAAGTATGAATACAATACGCTTATGATGTTGTTGAAGATTGTGTCATAGGCTGTTGGAAGTGGAAGAATCCTCATTGTTCCTCATCCCTTGGGTTACCGCATCGTCCTCCGACTATCCTGTGATTTACACCTCATTGCAGATACTAATCAGATTTACCCCCTACTCCTGAGCATGGAACTGCAACTTCACTTGCTCAAATTCACAGTGGACAGCCACGGCTAACGAGTACATGCCAGCCAGAGAGAGAACAACCATAAGAATCACCCCTGCCCGAAGCAGCTGCCTCTTCTAGAAACTGATGGAAAGGAGTTGATTAAAGAAAGTCACGTGAGGTGTCTACCAATATAGCTAGTCTGTGGCCCGATTAGGCGCATCTCTTCTCTTGATGTAGGAACACGCCAGGAAAAAGCAATTCTGTATTTGTGATTTATTTATATACATTTTTTTTATCTCATTATTTACACCAGCAAAAAAAATAGTAAATTTTCTATCTGGAATTGATGATTTTTTTCACAGCAATTTTCACACAACAACATTGAAGTCTTTTTTGGAAGATTCCAGGATATATAACACTTCTTCCTTGCTGTCCTTGTCCGTCTAGCATTTTGTTCAGCTATCATTTGACTTATTTCAGTCTAACTTTTCCGTCCCAGATCCAGCCGTCTCTCGAACGCCTCTTTCCGCCATACTAGCCAAAGTCTGTTTGTGTGCATTAAGTTAAATTTTCTGGCCACGAGTGTTGGGTTAAATTCGAAGTTCGAGCATCCAGAAGCCTTCACAAGTTAAGCCTTAAAGTTTGGTACGATTCCTCGAAAACAACAGCAAGCAATTTGTTTCTATAAAACCACCAGTGATTCAGACATTGCCACGAATCTTTAATTGTCATTACAAAGTGAAGTCCACAAAATCAACTCGAAATTCTTCTATTGATTTGTAAAGACAACCAGCACGACAATAAACTAACTACAATAAAATCACCGCAACATCTACACTTGTGTTCTTATAGAATTATATCCCTGTAGTATTGTTATATCATCGCATCAATTACTTCCTTTCAATCGTCACGTTATTCTTCATCATACTTCACCATGAGTGCTAACCCTTCAATTGAAAACCTTTCCGTGCTCCAGCATGGAAGCTCGAATCCCCATCCGTTGTACTCGTCGAGTCAGATCAACCCAAACAACTCTATGACGAACTTGCTGAATGTCTCGAATTCAAAGCATTTCTACCAGCCTGCTCCATCCAAGAGGATCAACTTGGCCAACTACAACACGCTGCCTCGTAGCCAAGTGCAGCTTCCGTTAACTCCTCCTTTGTCGAAATCATCGTCACCTATCAGGGAAACTCGTAAACCTTTTGCCAACACCAGTTTCACATCTGCAACGTTATCGGCTTCCTCCAAATGGTATCTCAGCTGGCTACCTCCGATAGACGTGAAGGTTCTGGTGTTGTGTATCAACTGGTACTTGTTCTCCATAGTGTCGTCCAATTCCACTAAGATTATCTTGACGAACTTCAAGTACCCGATTACATTGACAGAGTTCCAGTTCTTCCTCAACTTCTCTATGTGTTTGTTGTTGTTGGTTGTATTGGGTTTAAAGCCTGATTTGATACCGTATTTCCCTCGTGGTGTCCTTCCCAAGGATTTGTCCATAAGTAAATTCGTGGTACCTACCCCATTGATCTTGTCGACAACGTTGCCAATGGGGGGCTTCCAGTTCATCGGGCACTTGACAAGTCATAAGGCTACGTCGTTAATTCCTGTTTCATTAGTTCATACTGTCAAATCGTTGTCTCCAATGGTAACAGTCATGATTTACAGAGTCTTGTTTAAAGCCAAGTATAGAATGGTCACTTACGTCACGTTGTTGCCCTTGATTGCAGGAATCATGTTGACTTGCTACAAGAAGTCGTCTTCTTCGGGAGGTAATGGCAGCTACTACGTCACTGGTTTGGTGTATGCCTTTGTTTCAATGTTGATCTTTGTCTCGCAAAATATCTTTGCCAAAAAGAGATTGACTATCGAACCAGAAAAGTTGTTGCCTTCCAACAAGAGCGAGGATGACGAAAAAGTCGACAAGTTGACCATTTTGTTCTACTGTTCCCTCATTGGTTTCACAGCCACCATCCCTGTATACTTGTTCCTGGAACTTTTCTCGAACGAACACTTTTCGTTGACGCAGTTGACAAGCTCGACATTTTTACTTATCCTCATGAATGGATGTAGCCACTTTTTCCAGTCGTTGCTTGCGTTCCAAATCTTGGGCATGGTTAGTCCCATCAACTATTCCATCGCCAATATATTGAAGAGAATCTTCATCATCTCCATCTCGTTCTTCTGGGAAAGCAAGAATTTCTCGAATACCCAGCAACTCGGATTAGTCCTCACTATTTTCGGCTTGTACTGTTACGACAGATGGGGCACTTCCCGTTAGAACATTGCATAAACACATTATCATCACGATATTAAATACCATCATACCATGATTGCGATCTCTTCACATCATAATCATCATCGTTACATATTCTTCTAGTTCTAGCTCTGTATTATTTAGAAACGTCAATCGAAAAGTTGAGTTTTAGTATAAAGTATCTATGTAGGCTAATGACCAGCACCGTCGGCATTCAACATTCTCTTGAAGATATCTCCAAAGGCGACCATAAACACTGTTTGCCAGACACCCAACCCAATTCTGGGGGTGACACCACGGTACAAACCCTTGATCCCGTTGTTCAGGTAGATATACTGAGCCGTACTGAGCACACCCAAGTTCTTGGGTCTGTTTGGATCTTTTGTCTTGGATTGCATCTCGACTCTGATCACTTCAATAGGCTGATTCCAGGCAGACAAACCACCACCAATAACAGATGCAAGGATCTTTTCTATGGCAGTCAACTTCTGGTCTTCACCCTTTTTGTTGATCTTTCTGATAGTTTCTTCGGCCAATCTGGAAAATCCAAATCTGGAACCCCAATTGGTCATCTGTCTGATAGCTACAGCATTGACACCCTTATTTATACCTCTGATACCTTCCTTCTTGTAGATCTCCTTAAAAACTTGGAACGACGTCTGCTGAGGAACTCCAGCAGTAGCAACCTGTTTGGATCTCGTGATCTCGACGGTCTTCATACAAGTACAGAATCCCATAGTCAAGTAAGCCTGAGCTAAACCACCTGAGACACCTCCTCCCATACCAGCGACAAAGTTGTTGGCGCCCAACTTCCTAAACTGGTATTCGGCTTCGGCAGAAACAAACAACAAAACAGCACCCTTAGTAGAGGCCTCGATCCAGGCCCAAGGAATCAATCCCTGGTAGAAACCAAGAGGACCACCTCTGGACCATACCAACTTAATGGCTTGTGGCATAGTGATCGATCTGTTCGCAGCCATGGTAGTCTTGGTGACTTCCAACGGCTGGCCCAAAGTGGTCACTTCAGCCATGTTCAAGCCAGCACCCAACAAGATGTTGGAGAAGTTGATGGGTTTCTTTTCGATTTTGTTAGACATGATGGATGAAGAAATGAATAAGGAATAGATATTTGAATTTCAAATTCAATTGTCAAAGAACAACTTCGTCTATGTTGTTACTGTCTACGCCAGAAACCAGAAGCTATCAGAGATGCTGGATCAGAGAAGCTGGAGACTGAAAAGCAAAAAACGTTTGAAAAATTGAAGTCGACTCTGATAGCGATACCGAAAAAATCATCTCCATATCTAGTCTATCTGCAGGTGCTGATTCCAGTGATTCGGGGAAGTTAGGGATTGCCAGCGCGGCAATACACGATAATGAGTCATGTGCCGGCGCCGGTGCCGAACCGGAGCCAGAGATACAAGAAAACATGGTGGAGCAAAAGAGGAGAAAGTGGAGAGAGAAGAGACGAGGCTGGGTGAAAATGCTAACAGAAGAGCAGGAATATGGTGGTAGACGGAAATGGACATTTTAGTTGTACAATCTTTGTTTTTAGATAGTCCAAATAGAGATGTGGTACTTGCTCAAATGTTTTAGTGAATTGCGCCAGTTAAAGAGCCAGTTGCGTACAAAGAATATTGTGTGAATGAATCAGTATGTACAAGAATACAGTGGAATACTGCCGTTTGGTGTAGCTATTTTAACTTGGGGGTTGCAACATTTGTGCTGCAGCAGTCTGTACGTCTTGAAAAATAAGTGTTCCATTTTGCACCCGTTTTTTCCATACATCCTCTCACCATTACTGGAACCGGTAAAGTGCAACTGGGTTGTGTCTCGATAGCCATGCTTGATGAGAATTGCAACCGAGTACTAAATACCAAAAATAAATGCTTATCTAGTTGTAATTCGTAGGAAGGCTTGCTACTATTAGCTAAATTTTGAAATTCGTGATTTTTCGCAGCAATACCGTAGAATCAAATACAATGTCGTACCCCAGCTAACACGAAATAGACACAAGTGACTAACGAAGATTGGAATTTAACCACAATACTACATATCCCCAACTTCAAAAACTCCATTAAACATACTTTTATTCTACTTTCTCTTACATACAAATGGGCATGTTATCGTTTATAGTATCACGTGACTATATACGCATGATACACAGCACAACAAAAATCAATGATCTATTTCACCTCAGTCCAGCCTGCCTTCATCTATATATAGCAGCCCTTTCTTCTCCAAAGTCCACATACATCTTCAAATCATAATAGCAAAGATGGGTATCAAGAAGATGTTCCAGAAAAAGGAGCCAACCGAAGAGGAAATAAGATCCAACTTGGTCAACCTGGGAATTTCCACCAAGACAACTACAGCAGGCGGAAGGCAGGAGAAGTTCGGTGCTTTCCGTAGTTATGCCCAGGAAAGAAGCAACAACAGACAAGGATTAGCGCCAGTCAACCCTTATGCAAATGTTGGCCAAACAGCTCCAGGATCTAATCCTTATGCTAATGGCGCAAATGGGAATGCTAGTGATGTCAATAGTAACCCTTATGGCAATGGCACTAGCAATGGCAATGGAAACGGAAATGGAAATGCATACGGAAAGAGTCAATCTTCAAATCCATATGGATCGGCTACTAACGGTGGTCAACAGTATCTGGGAGCAAATGGTCAGAGCCAAAGTAGTCCCTACGGAAGTTCTACATCGAGATCTTCAGCTGCATCACAAAGAGATCCATACGCTCAAAGAACAGCCAGACCTAGCCGACATAGTACTACTGGTGCGCGCGATACTGAGTCGATTGATTTGAATGACGTATCGAGTGTGATGATTGAAAAGAGGAAGCCCGTTAGAAGTCAGCTTCGTCACGATGATGCGACATTAGATCTCAACGAAGACTTTGACGATATGAACCTCAACGACGAGGGCGACTTGGACATTCCACAAGAGGAACAGGTCAACTCTGAAGATGAAGAAGTGGAGTCTATAAAACAAGATATACGGTTCGTTAAGCAGGAGTCGGTGGCTTCTACGAGAAACACGTTGAGAATGGCCCAGGAAGCGGATGCTTCTGCTACCAACACCATGGGAATGTTGGGAGCACAATCTGAGAGGTTGTACAATGCGGAACAGAACATACTATTGTCTGAAACGCAGACGAGTATTGCTGAACAAAAGGTCGGTGAGCTCAGGCGATTGAACCGGTCGATTTTTGTGCCAGCTTACGGCAATCCGTTCAATAAGAAACTGAGATTACGTCAACAAGAAGAGAATATTAAGAATGCAAAAGCACAAGAAAAGTATATGCGTGAGAGCAATCGCCAGCAGATGTATGCCAGTGAACAGAGATTGAAGCTGGGTATCACCAACAATGCGACAAACTCCGAGGTGCACCAGAAGTATGCTGGAGAAAAGCATTTGGATGCGGCCAAGCGTTACCAATTTGAAAACGACTCGGAAGATGATGACATGGAAAAGGAGATTGCCGGCAACTTGGACCAGATTGGATTATACGCTAAGAAGTTGAGTGCGTCTGCTAAGACTATGGGACAAGAGGTGGATAGCCAGAACGAGAGATTGAGAAAGATTGAAGAGGATGCTGATAGGTTGGATATCAATGTTCATATGAACAGTACGAGATTGAGCAACATTCGTTGATTATAGATGGCTGCGCATAGAGAATGCAAGAATACTGTCGAAAGAGTATGGATACTGGTCTGGAGACAATTGTATAGTAATATAGAACTATCGATGGTTTTGTAGAGCCGAGGATTGTAAAGTAAAGGATTTTTAGTGTGGAGAAATGCAGATTTTAGTGCTTCAAATACAGAGATGCTACCTGCCATAGTAACACTCCAGAAATAGTGTAGCATGTGGCTTATTCTACATGCCGACTGTATAATGTTCGTGGGTACATAATGTAGATGCAAGAGTGTCTATATTTTGTACCAAGATCCATGTTAATTTCAGTTATCTTGTAAAGATTTAAAGACAGAAATTAGGGAGAGATAAGAGATCATGTCAATGAGCATTAGAAATATCCAGAGAATTCACTATGAGAACTAGAAATAAATACAAGCATAAGAATCAACCAAGAGACTATGACAAACAATTAAATTAAACAAATATCATGAGAATGGAGGAAATCACATATATAAAATCAATGGGTCCCAGTAGTTAAAAAGTCAGCTATGAGAATTTGTAAAATAGAGAAATTTGTAGATAAATAAACTATGAGAATTAATTCGGGAAACAGCTATTATGTGAAATCAACACTAGAATTGTAGAATAACTACGATGATAAAGACTATAAGATGAATATGGCAGAATTGAGTAAGAATGGGTATGAACGAAAAATATGAATGCATACTGGAGAGAATCAAAAAGCAAGAGACTGAACAGAATTAATTATCAGGAGCAGAATTAATTATCAAGAGAAATTGTAGATGAAAATTATATTCCAATTTAACAATGAGTTCTTCAGACAGTTTCACATCTGAATTTCCAAGACGGTACTCCAGTGAAGTTCGCCATGGAAGACTCAATTGCGACTTCCTGTTTCGTCCTGAGTCTCGTATAGTTCGAAGTCCACTTGCCCGAGGCTCAGAGTTTCTTTTTACGACCCTGAGATATCCTGCTGATGAACGAGATTGTGAGCTCACACCGATGAGATTATCCGAACTCGCGGGCTTTGATTGGCCGCAAGAAGAGACATACATCCATACGCAATTGCTCCAGAAAGGGCTCCAGAAAGGGCTCCAGAACTTGTATAGTATAGCCGGGTTCCCCAGTGGGCCCCATGGCTGTCACATTCGCGCCGGGCATGTGGTGCACTCAGAAACGGCCAAGCTAAGCTGTGAAACTTCTATCGGTGCGGGTTGCTTCAGGATTTTCCATATTTCACGTTTGTCGAGCTAGCCGTCACAAAGCCAGTAACCCCAGCGTTGTGCCAATGGATGTGTGCTTAAAAAAGAAATTTGCCCCATTTGCTAGATCGGCTTCTGATAATAGTGGTGCGATGGGCTCACAGCGAGTCGTCGTAACAGGGATGGTGGGGTGGTTATAAACGTTGGCAGGCCATCGTATAAGTTCGTAGAAGCTGGACGGGCTCTTCTCTCTTCCGAATTACTCTGTTGGAGCATCCAATGAAAGGCGCTACAAATAATGATAACCAGGTATGGCAGCTCTAACTACGTACTCTATGTAGACTCCCAGACTGTACAGCAGTATTGTCCCCTTTCGGTAGGCGTGTTTTGTTGGACAACGTTGAACCACAAACCCACAAATTTTTCTCAATTTTTTTTCTTAGTGCGATCCGATAGTGGTGAAAAAAATATATATTAGTATCCCATCCTGAAAGGAAGACCAAGTGGGATTTTTTTTTGCAGAACCTTCTCTCTAGCACTAGTCTCACAGAGGTGTATCCTTCCTTTCTGACTTGAAATCTTTGTCGGTCTCGCGGTCTAGCCTTGTCTGATTTCTGGACTTTCGTTTCGTTCTCCAGTCCCTTTCCCTACTATCTACTTAGATTTTTTCTGCCTCTGATCTAATCTGGCAGAGTATAGACAGTTTGAATTTTTAGCATTTTCGCCATGTCTTCGCTTGCTTCATCTGGAACCTCCACAGGAGCCTCAACCTCGGCCTCCATCAACAAGAAGGGCAATGTTGCCACCTTGAACACCACCAAGTTGTCTGCCATCGACACCTACGGAAATCAGTTCAATGTTCCCGACTACACCATCAAGGACATTTTATCGGCCATTCCTTCGCACTGCTACGAAAGAAGATTGCTCGAGTCCTTCTACTACGTCTTCAGAGACATCTTCGCCATGGTCACTCTCGGCTACCTCGCCAACAACTACATCCAGTTCTTGCCTAACGTCTTCCTCAGAACTGCAGCCTGGGCCGGTTACATCTGGACCCAAGGTTTGTTTGGTACCGGTATCTGGGTCTTGGCCCACGAGTGTGGACACCAGGCCTTCTCCGACTACGGCTGGGTCAACGACACCGTTGGCTGGGTGTTGCACTCATACTTGTTGGTTCCTTACTTCTCATGGAAGTACTCCCACTCCAAGCACCACAAGGCTACCGCTCACTTGACAAGAGACATGGTGTTCGTTCCTAAGAACAAGGAAAGATTCCTTTCTGCCAGAGGTGTCGAAGACTTGGAGGACTTGGTCGCTGACTCTCCTATTTACACATTGATTTCGTTGTTTGTCCAACAATCCGTAGGCTGGCTCGGTTACTTGGTCTCGAACGTGTCCGGTCAACCTTTGGAAGGTATCTCCAAGTTCAACACTAACCACTTTAACCCTTCGTCTGTCCTCTTTGAAAGAAGAGACTACTGGTATATCGTCATCTCCGACATTGGTATCTTGATCCAGATGACTGTTCTCTACACCTGGTACAAGAACTTCGGTGGCTTCAACATCCTTGTCAACTACTTCTTGCCTTACTTGTTTGTTAACCACTGGTTGGTGTTCATCACCTACTTGCAGCACTCCGACCCAAAGATGCCTCACTACACTGCTGACCAATGGACTTTCGCCAGAGGGGCTGCTGCCACCATGGACCGTGAATTCGGTTTTGTCGGTAAGCACATTTTCCACGACATCATCGAAACCCACGTCTTGCATCACTACGTCTCGAGAATTCCATTCTACAATGGTAGAGAAGCCACTATCGCTATCAAGAAGGTCATGGGTGAACACTACCAGTACAGTGACGAAAACATGTGGAAATCTTTGTGGAAATCTGCCAGAGCCTGTCAGTTTGTTGACGGTGACAACGGTGTCATGATGTACAGAAACGTGAACGGCTTTGGCGTTGACCCAAAGAAGAAGAACTAAACCCCAAAAATTTAATTGCAACCAATAATTCAAAATTTCGCAGCCAAGGGAAATTTTGGATTTTCTTTTTATGGCTAGATTCTCATAGATAGATATATGATTGATTATTTGTTTCACTTCTATCGTCTATAAATTCACCTTAAATTATTTATACAACTGATCTAATAGTCATCTACTTACCGTATGAATGGGATGCCTGTTCCTGTAACTTCTCGATATTTGATATAGTCCTGCTTGAAGAATTGCACCAAGTAGATCTCTTCAAAGACTATTCTCTTCTTGAAAAAGCTGCCCAAGATTACAGTACCGAGGATTGTGACTATCCAATTATTGAGAAACACTTGTAGCCCTACAAACCACCAGAAAAATCCGAAATAGCTTGGGTGCCTCAAATATCCGTAGATACCGGTAGTTACCAACTTGTGAGAGTCTTGTTGATTGCGTTGGATATAATGGTTGAAAGATTCACTGGCAGTATACATCGCGCCAGAACGACAGAATTGTCCCACAAGTAGAGTAGCTAATCCCACCAAAGTGGGTTTGGTCCACGAGTCGATTTGGAAGTAGTATACTCGGATCAAGTACTCTATTATGGCTAGAACGGTCATGGCGTGCATTTCCATATCTTCCAAGATGAACGAGTCGTCGTCTACCTGTGCGTTGTTAAACATCACAGTGAAAACAAACTCGAGGATGTGGAATAGAGCGAGGAATACGGCGTACCACGAGAGTTTGATCCATTTGGTCGAACCATAGAGCACTATCAAACAGAGGTTCGTAGATATCACTATTCCAAGAAAGACTGATTTGAGCGAAACAGTAAGGAGACTGACTCGTTCGGGATTATACCGGGCATAATGAAGACTCCGCGGCATGTGTAGATATGTAATGGGAATATACGAAAGAAAGATGCACAAGATGAAAAGCCTATTAGATATCTGGAAGATAGCAGAGAAGACAAATTATGGTGGTGCGACTTTCAGTTTTTTCAGTATAGTATGAAGGCTCCAGAATGGCACAATTTATACTGTAGAGTCTATGTCTACATTTACGGGAAGACAAGAGAAGATCGAGATGATTTTCAGAAGATATAACGAATTGTTCCGATATCGTGTATTGTAGACTTCTGCAAATAGAATAGATATGACATCGTAACCAGAATATATGTGAAATTGTGAATTGAATAACCTACCACGGTACTATATAGTCAGTACAAACTACACTACAAGAGTCCAGATGAATTTGCAGTCAAAATTGTTTTAATCGGAGACTTGTAATCGCTATCGTTACTTCATCTTCTGTATTAACTTCTTTTGCAAAATTCAATGTCTTGTACATTCAGATCTTCATGCCTTCCCCAATTTTCAGAATCAATTTTTCAGTATACTCTGGAATTTTTCACGATGCAGCATGTGCCAGTTTTTTATTTCCAGTACTTTCAAAACCAACACTCTCCTTCTCAGATTTCAGACAGTGGTCTATCACAATTCAATAACTTCATACGCTTGTTGAAATAGACTTGGTTCTGTCCAGCTTTTCACTCTTTATTTTGACCATATGCGACCTTGATCTGAGCTTTCGATGTCGTCCCTCTACAGTCCAGCGCTGAATCTGTTGATGGAGATCTGTATGGTGTCAGCTGGAATTGGTGGTGCCATAGGAATTCTCCTGATCAGCTATTTTCACGCTGATTCTAAGTACTCCAACCTCATAATATATGGTTTGTTTCTTCTGCTTTACTTCCAGATTGAATTCTCGTTCACATATCTTTTCAACCCCACAAGAGTTACCAGCAAATCGTTCTTGATCTATGGAAATCGAGGAAACCTCCAGTTTTGGGCCATGCAAACATTTGCTGTTTGGGAATATTTGGTGCATCGTAGCTCCATCATTTCCTTTGTCACCAATTGTTTTCTTGACAACCAAGTAATACCGAGAATAGGGATAGCCATGATAGTTTCTGGACTTATAATACGGGCCTGGGCTATCCAGACCTGTGGCTCTTCATTCTCTCATCTCATAGAGACTGAAAATAGACGCAAAGATCACGTACTTGTCACTTCTGGTATCTACAGCATCTTGAGGCATCCCAGCTACTTTGGGTTCTGGTGCTTTGCTATAGGAGCCCAACTATTGTGTATCAATTGGCTCAACCTCATTGCTAATATAGTGATATTGGCCCATTTCTTCACAGTACGTATTGAGTTTGAGGAATACTTCTTGATCCACAAGCTTTTTCATGAAGAGTATGTAGAGTATAAGAAGAAGGTCGGGGTGTGGATTCCTTTTGTCAGAATCAAAGACAATATATAGCATTCGTAGTCATAAAAGCATCGCAATCACCATTTGACTACCATGTATAGACACACAAATGGACGTTGCTATTGTATAGCTATTATTATAAGCTGCATTAATGACTACAAGTATACGGTTTAATTACAATCAATTTCTACAAATTTATCATTCATTCAATGCTACTACAAACTGGTGTTCATGAATCTTCTTTTGGTGAATGCCAACCAGTACTTGCTTGGTGTAGACTCGTCACCAGCATAGATTCTCGACAACAACCTATCAGCCAACTCTTGTCTGAATTGTTGCAAATACGATCTCAACAAGTCGGCCTCGTTCCTGTTGGCAGGTGGCTGGAAATAAGAGTTCAAAGGAAAACCAATATCTCCTGGCAAACTGAAACTATCCAACGACAAGTTATTCAACACTTTGACTGCTTCCTTGTAGTTGACTGACTTGTTCAACTTGGAAAGACAGTCACTTACGAACAAAATGCCGTAGATCAACAATCTGTCAGCGGGACCATTGATATCAAAGTTCTTGAAGAACGAGTTGGCTCTGAATAAATCCAAGACTTCTTCGACAATGTCATATTCTTGTTCTGGGGTATATGCTGGGCCTCTAAACTTGCTATGGATAGGTAACAATACTATGTTGCCCACAATTCTGTTATCAGCAGATTCTTCCGTAAGAAATGTAGAATGGTATGCTGGCATTGTAATATGGTTGTGAGAAGAATGGATGAAATAGAAACACGAAAAATTGGTCTTCCGGATCTATGGAAACTTGGGTTTATGTTTACGGAGACTAGCAATTGATGCCTGCTTCGATTGAGATGAAACTGTACTTTTTTGGCACGATGAAAGTAGATGCTTTCCTTGTCGTTGGACCAACGCTGTGCCTCTGTAAAAGTCGCTAGTACGAAAGGAGTTGGCCGATGTCGCGGGAATCAAGAGACACGACGACATTGCGACATTTAACCATATGGCTTCTTTGGGAGCCTCCACATAGTCTCCAGAAATAGACGAAATTAAGAGAGGAGCAGATCAACTGTAAGTCTGAATACGGCCACAAACGGCTTGGTACTCAATCAAGTCATTTCTCTTTGTTTACAATCTTATCGGTTAAAGTCTCCACTGTCGTTCCACTACTGAAACAGTGAACACAAACTCTTGGTAACAGTGCAAAGTTCCACATCTCGTCAAGTGTGAATCTAACATCAACAACAACAATACCTCCATCGCATAATATTGCAGCTGTTTCACCCATGCATCAACTTGAATTTCAGAACCCTAGCCTTTTCCCACTGTACCAAAGCAACTCCCTAGAGCATTCGACAAACTCACGTGATCTACGTCATCTTCCACCTGCACGAAAGCAACACTTTTCCAATATCACTTCCTAAAAGGGGCGTATTGTAAATAGAGTCCTTTATAATTGCAAAATTTGCTTTTCGACTAAAGCAGTATACTAATTACAATCCTTAGTCGTTGGCAGCAGATTTCCGAAAGTAGGTGGTGTTACTGCGGCCATCGATGGTAATCTAAAATTGTATCACTCAGAATCAATTATTCTTAAAGCCTCATCTGATCCTTATAATCTCCCGCCCAGATTCTCATTTTCTTCTATAGAGCAACTTTAACAAACTTTTACCAACCCTATACCCTTCCACTACTTGACAGGTCCTGTTGAACATTGAATCTCTGTGAACATTGAATCACGACTTTTTTCCTCTTTGGCGAACTAAAAACTGTTTCAGACTGCCTCTTTTTTTTTCATCACGATTCACCGTTTAATTGCTTGCGTTCAGCTTTAATGGACATTTTTATTTGCAAGCCAACCACAGATCAAGACTTATAGACCATTAGCAGTATTTAGGATGTCACATTCGGTATTTCTGACATCGCCGACACGTTTGGGAACATCTTCGGGAGAATTGGTTTTTCCTTCTTCAGGAGAGAACAAGGAGGTTGGCTCGATCTTCAATCCAGACCTCCTCAAGTCTAACAATCCTAAGAAGAGAACTTACCACAATTCTCCCACTCAGGAACAGCATCCAGGTGTACAGTCACCTGGCAAAAGACTTCATTTGCATAGCATGAGTCCCAACGTTACTAATAGGACAATCTACTTGAATCAAGCACAACCAAGGAAAAACTCGGCTGGAAGTTCTGTCGACCAGTTCATTCCTTCTAGTTCCAAAGATGATTTGGGATTACTGGTGACTAACCCAAGGCAATCCAAATTTGCTAGACCAGTCTTGTTGAAACCTCCCCTTCCCACTATCAGATCAAAATCGACATTGACTATCCCCAGCTTAACATTATCACCACCAAAGCAGAAGCTTCGCAGAACAACTTCTATGATTAGTGGTGGGGGACTGGCAGGAACAGACCAGCCAAGCACTTCTGACCGGTTCATTCCTTCTCGCCATAACTCCATTTCAAGTAAACTCCAGACGGAAACAACCAATCCACACCCCAATGCATCTCCACAAACCCATATTAAGGCTCAGACTTCGAAAATTTATCAGCACCATGTAGCTGAAGCATGTGGGATTGAGATGAACTCTAGGGTATTGTTGTACCAGCCATTGCCTCCTGAAAGAAAGAAACCCACAAATTTATTCAGTCATATCACGGGAGCTAATGATGTAAAGTCCAAGTTGACCAGTAAATCTTCGCTTCGCCCAGCTGCAGCCTCGGCAAGAGCAAAGAAGATCCCAACCGCTCCAGAAAGGGTTTTGGACGCCCCAGGTTACGTAGACGACTTCTATCTCAACTTGTTGGCTTGGTCTCTGACCAATTTGCTTGCTATTGGCTTGGAAGATGCCATATACGTTTGGAACGCATCCACAGGATCTGTGGGTATACTTTGTGAGTTGCCCAACAAGACGCTTGTTACTTCTTTGAGATGGTCTGATGATGGCTCCTATATTTCTATTGGTAAAGACGATGGAACGTTGGAGATTTGGGACATAGAAACCAATAGCAAGCTCCGGACCATCAACTGTGAGAACCACCAAACTAGAATAGCATCGCAAGCCTGGAACCAGCATATCTTAACAAGTGGTTCCCGAGTGGGGAGTTTGTACCACTCGGACGTCAGAATTGCCCAGCATGTAGTCACCAAGATGGAAAACACTCACACAGCCGAAGTCTGTGGAATTGAGTACCGTAGTGATGGTCAGCATTTTGCAACCGGAGGCAACGATAACTTGGTCTGTATCTGGGATGTTAGACAGTCACAGCAGAATACACTAAGTGGGGTCAACACTGCCCAACCCTTGTTCACCAAAGCCAACCATAAAGCAGCTGTCAAGGCTATTTCATGGTGTCCCTATCAGCCTTCTCTTTTAGCTACTGGTGGTGGTTCGAGTGACAAAACCATCAACTTCTGGAATTCCACTACAGGAGCCAGAGTCAACACCATTGAGACAGGTTCTCAAATCAGTTCCTTGAACTGGGGTTATGCCTCTGGCACAGGTCTTGAGATTGTGGCTACCCATGGATTTCCAACGAACAACATCTCATTGTTCAACTATCCCACACTCCAGAAAACTGGAGAGATCATTGGTGCACATGACTCACGAATCCTCTCTGGATGCTTGAGTCCTGATAACATGACCTTGGCTACTGTGGCCGGGGACGAGAACTTGAAGTTCTGGTCGTTGTTTGATCTCTACAAACAAGGCAGAAAAGACGGTGGTCATGAAAGAGCCAGTAATGAGGACGACGATGGAACTCTCATGGGCAAAGGAGATAGCACCAGCCTCAAAAAAATGATGAACCTCCGTTGAGACATAACCTCTAAAAACATTAATCAGCATATATAAAATAGGAGACGATGTCTCGAAGCATGTTTGTGCTTTACGCTTATACGATCAATACACGCATAGATATAGAGTTTGATACGATGTTATTGTATATTCATCTGAACCATTACTCACATAGATAAAGTAGTATATCTAGATTTGTTGAACTTTTGAGTTGCTTATCAAAATCCTATTTTTCATACTTCTGATTATTTTATATGTAGTGCATAATTTTCAGGTTCCATTGCTGCAACTTCTGGATTTCGCAGCTATGTTTTTTCGGCATACTTGTTGGCACTGGGCAAAGAAAGGCTAGTAGAGGCTGAGTTTTGCTTGAGTAAAGGTGACAGCGGAGATAACCAGGCAGTCTTGCCAATATTCAATCAGTAGGGAGGAGTTACTTCAGAGAAAGAAGGAGTTGCAGATATTAAATGGAGTATATTTGTGTGTCTATAATCTCTGGAGTGCCCACCTTTAATCAACATTTCTGTCCTGCATGAGAAGCGAACCTTATCGAGCCTCTCCATACGAGTGCTAATAATATCAAATACAATTCTTTCTTCAAGTATCTAGAATATGGAACCGACAAGTTTTTACTTTGACAATTAGATAGCATTGTAAATCCAAGCACAACATACAATAAATACACCATGATAGTCTCTGGAATCCGGAGTGCAACCAACACGCTAATCTTGACCCATTTGTCAGATGAACTTTTAGGCAACCCCCAGCCCTTGGTCGATTACATTTCGCTGGAAAACAACTATTTGGTCGAGTTGGTGTCTCTTCCTCGGTTCGGTAGAATCATAATTATCTGCGAGACAAGCCAAATCTCGACAGAAATTGCCATGTTGCTCAAATCCTCGCCTGAATGGAACCACATCAGAATCTCTTACAGTATAAAAGACAATAAGTTCAGCATAGTTAACCAGCCAGATATGTTCCTAGCTGCGGGAAACCAGTCACAGGAAGTAGAGGTCAGCTGGAAGGATCTGGTCCATGTAGAATATCTCGAACTCCCGCTGGAAAGCGACAGTCGTCGTTTTCTCATTTCTCCACCACTTTCTCCGCATTCTGAATGGGACCACTGGGACAAAGCCGAAGAAGGACCAAATGAAAAGACAATGTATTCACCACAAGAGCTTTCACATCTTCTCTGGGAACGTTTGGGAGGATTCGATAGCTCTATTGTTAGAAAATACAAAGATGAAGAAGGCGAAATGGAGATAGACAATATATCAGAAAATGAAATAAGGACAGAAAATGGAGAAAACACCGAAGATGATAAAAGTAGTACTGATACAATTCCATTGTCTTATGGTGAAGAATACGATTTGTCTAGTCAGCCAGAGATATTGTTCCAGAACATAGATAACGGCGTACCAGCCATAGTGTTGGACTCTATCAAGAACGAGAATCTAAGAAGACAATCTGTGAAAAGCAAGACGTTGGCTAAAACAGCCATGCCACCCTCTTTCGATATATGAGAATGTTATACACATAAAAGAGAGCACTTAATTGATAAATATCTTGTATGCTATTGTAGAGTAAAAGAAGAAAGGTATACTGATTATATGAGACTACATATAGTACCATAAAGATCAAAGTCTACATAAGTGGAGGTTGCAACCACATAGTAAGATTTTTTAATTCTTGTTATCAAACTCTTTCCAAAGATTTAAGAAGCTATTAGAGAAGGGTATCATAAGCATTTGAACATATGACTCGATTCTCTCTTTGTTTTTCGTACTCTTTATCTTCCTTCGTATCACTCTCTACTACATTTGGAAAACTGATCTGGCACGTGATTCGTAGGCTGAATTTTTTTTGCTAGAAGAGATGAGACTAACATATAATTTCGAATAGTTTTTCAAAAAGGAAGAGAAGGTGCTTTGCTTCAAAAATAAAGACTTCTTGCTATATAAACACATCAAGATGGCCAGAACGAGATCCAGGGGCTTAGACTCTCCAAGAACACCAGTCTCTGCCAAAAGCAAGAAGGTAGGAGCCATAAAATCGAGCTCTGCTACCTCATCTCCTACAGCAGAAAAAGTTAAAAAGATCACAGCAAAAAGAGCCAAGGCACAAGCAACCGAAGAAAAGGTTGAAGAATCCAAACCTGCAGCCTCTAAGTTGTCTACCAGCACTGTTAGCAGCGAGATCGTCTCTTCTAAAGTGGCATCAAAGGCTATTTCTGAGTTGTCTAAGTTCTTAAAGAGAGAAGAATCCAAGAGCAAAGACACTAAATCGACAGGCTTGTTTGACGAATCTGACGAAGACGAAAAGAAAAACTTGTATTTACAGATTCATACTAAGAAGTTTTTCTCAGAAAAGCCTCAGTTCAAGCCCAAGTTAATAAAATTGACCAAATCCATCTATGACCAGACGAGCTTGAAGACTTGTTTGATTGTCAGAGATCAATTGGCCACTACCACAGAACAAATCGAGGCTCTCGAGAACGCCAGTTTGCCCACTGTTTCACAGATTCTCCCATTGAAGTCGTTGAAGGCTGAATTCAAGAACTTTGAAAAACGTCGTCAATTTCATGCTGACTATGACTTGTTCCTTGTAGACGATGCCTTGTTGAACTTGATGCCTACATTGTTGGGAAAGATTTTCTACGGAAACGGTAGCAACAAGATCCCATTGCCTATCAGAGTCACCACCTCGAGTAACACCAAGGAAATCTCCATTGTCACCATCAAGAACCAAGTTGAAAAATGCCTTCAGTCCACATACTACTTGCCACCTATGGGTGTCAACGTCTCTATTAAGATCGGATCGGTCAATTCCACCTTCAGCGAAGAAGAATTGAGCCAAAACTTGCAAGATGCCTTGTCTTTGTTTGAAAAGGATACCTTGAGAAGTGTGAACTTGAAGACGACTGCATCTCCCTCGTTGCCATTGTTTTACGCAGAAAAGTTGTACGATGAAGAAGATGTTGTAGAGAATGTCAAGGCTGCTAAGACTAGTGAAAGTATTTCTGGTCCAAAGTTGTCTGCATTCGAAAAGGGATTGTTGGAATTGGGTGCCGTCGACGACGTTGCTAAGATTATCGGTAAGAAGATGAACACCAAGAACAAGAAGGTCGTCAAGAAGTCAGCTAAGAAAGCTAACAAGATTGAGAAGCCAAAGAAGGTGAAGGCTTAAAAAGTGTTATAAAACTTATTAATAGAGGAGGAGTAATGGGATGCTCTTCCAATTTACAGCATTTCGAACTTTTACAAAAAGCAAATGCTTCTTGCATGTCTGTCCCATAAGTGTATATCTAGCTATTTGAATGCACCGAATCTCGGTAGATTGTCGTAGAATATTCTGGATTGTATTGGCGGCAGCAAGTTCATATTGAACAGAGAAATTGCCTTTGACTTAAACTATACGTTTACTCATTTACATTATCCACTACAAATACATATATTGACCTAATTTAATCAGTTACATGATGATTCTCTTCAGAAACTAACATTTTCTTCATGGCTAAAACTGCGCGCACGGTATATTTCAATTTCTCTAATATTAATCTACAATTGTCAAACATAATCCAGTACTTCTTCTTATCTTCACAAATTGTAGTTTCAATGTGGATAGCTACCCACGAAGGAGACCCCAATGAAGGTATGTAACTGTATACTTTTCACTTTCAATATGTTCTCAATTGCTACTGAATTGCAATACTAACATTTCTATAGAAGTCCGAGTACTACGAAATGGAAAATCCTATGTTCTAGGAAGATACGAGGATTGTAACTTTCGTTTCTATGCACAGCAGATCTCGAGGTACCAATTGGAAGTAGAAATCGCTAAAGTGGAAAAAGATAGACTTGGCGATGCATCTTATATTACCCCGGTCTCAGTGAAAGTGCTCACCAGGGCTCGCTCCACTATAAATGGAAAGACCTATAAACTCGCCAAAGGGGTCAAGGATCCGATTTTGCTAACATACAAAACCGAAACACGTATTGTTTTGGAGCTTTCAAGCAGTGTCAGTAGTAGCAGCAGCGATGGTTCAACAGAGACGAAGGATTACCCTGTAGTTCTTGAATGGAAACCTTTCAATATCAGTAGTTCTGATAGCGATAAAGATGATCTCGAGGAAGCACATCGTAGTGGGGCTGACTTCAGGATATCAAGTCCTTCCGTAGCAACACATCACTACACCACAAGTGACAATTTGAACGCAGAACTTGCAATAGCCTTGCTGCGAAGTATACCGGTTGTCGATAAAAGCTGGATAGCTTCTGTAAAAGATGAAACTTCTGGTACGGACTGGTTCTTAGATTTGGATTGGCACCGATATTTACCAAATCAGAGTGCTTTCTTATTGCCCACCGTAAGACGTCTGCATCTCCTAGATGGAGTGTTTGGAGTGTCTATTTCTTATAGCAAAGATATCTCATACGACTTGATTAGTTCAATGGGAGGAACTTCCATACCTATAAAATTAAAAGATTACGAATTCCATGGAAGCTTTCGCGGGGACAAACTACTCCAAGATATCAAGTTAGAAGTTAAGGCTAAGAACGAAAAGGTTCTATTTCTTGTGGATGGTAAATCTGCGCCAGTTATCACCAATGAGTTGCTGAAGTATAAGGATTCCCTTGTAGTTACTGAAGAGCAGCTTTGGGAATCATTGAAAGCCATCTCAATCAGCAATTTACATATTATTAATATTGGTGACCTAGAGCCTAGAGAGTCTACAACTGTACAAGTAGAAGTTTCCGAAGACAAGAAAAGAACCCAAACACAGCCAGAAGCAAGAAAAAGAAGAAAATACGAGAAAGTCAATAAGCTACATTTTTTTGACTTTAGTGCACCACCAACTCAAGATTCTAGCGACAGCCATGAAGTACTTCCATCTACAAAAGATTCTAAAGAACAAGACGAGGATGAGCAGAAATCTACAGTAACGAAAGAAACAACTCCTCCAATAACAGAACATGAGTCTAGTTCCAACACCGACAAAGAAATAGCGGAAGAGCGAGAGCCTGTAGAAATACCGGTTCAAGAACGTAAAAGACATGTTGGGCACGAAGATTCTATAGAACGACCAAAGAAACTCCCGAAGTTTACCCCCAAAGTGTCCTTGATCGATGCTATCAAACGGACAAAGGAGCAAGCAAGCGACTCTATAAAGTTGGAATTGGGTATAGAAGACGGCTTGGATGAGGATAGCTTACCTTTAAATCTATCTAATCTTGCTATTGTTGAAACGATAGAAGTGAAATTGCGTAAAGTCCCAGTGAATAGTGATGAATTGACCTCATCCTTTACTGAAAAATATAAGGGACGTAAAAATTTCAAAGCATTCAAGAAGAATATGAAACTAAAACCTCAAGTCACAAGAACGTATGTGGGAATGGGGTCATATACCGTAAATAATGAGATTAACTTTGCTTCAGAAAACAAGACAGCGGAAGGTGTCGAGATGTTACAGGGAGAGAGGCAGCTCACCAAAGACTTTAGTGGCCACATGCTTGATGTGAAAAGAATAGACGAAGATTCAGACGAAAATGAAGAGGTTGGAACAGAAACGTTCTCTTTCGCGTCAAAAAGGCATAAACTGAGAAGCCAAGAGCCGTCACTATTTGTAGACGAAGACTCTCAACCACAGGAACCCACCAAACCTAGAGCAAAGTCCAGAAGTGTTGCAACAAAAACTACTCTGTCACATGTTCACCATGATGTCGATGACGATGACGACGATAACGAATTACCACGGTTTGGTTTCAGTAGAAGGTAGCATTTGTATATATTATAGAAAGTCTTCTAACTATTTGATTTTCATTCCGCAAAGCCCTAGCTTACGAAAGTACGTGTTGTGACTTTTAAAATAGTTGCGACTAATGTAGTCTATTAGGCTGATGCCCTGGAAGTCTTTCCTGATACAGTAAGGATTGTCTCCCGTTACACAATCCACCACTGTATCTGGGAATGGTACTGTTGTGTCTGACGAGCAGTTCAAGTAGATCTGGTTGTCAAACTGGTGATAGGCGTTCAAAATGTTGTTATTCGGGATAGTGGTCACAATATCATTCTTATGTACTATTCGGAAGTACTTTCTATTGTAGGTGTTGTGTTTGGGTTCAATATTACTACCCATTACCTTGTCAACCCACTTGACAAACTCTCTGTTTCCTACTAAAGGTTGTCCCATTGTCACCAAAGTCATTTGGACATACCCTAGATCTAGATAATGTAGCGCGAGTAAAAGAGCTACACTTCCTCCCATTGAATGGCCCACAATGAGCAACTCGCAGTTTTCATAGTTTAATTCCTTGTCTAAAACTACTCTGATATTAAGAAGAGTGTGGATGTAGTATTCAAAGAATCCTTTGTGAACTTTGCAATTGTCTCCGCAATACGGGAGTTTGTGTCTAAGGTTGGAATATTGTACCATGTCGACTTTCAAATCAGTGTAAGAGTCGAAAAACGATCGTGTACCTCTGAGTGAGACTATAATTGTCTTCTTCGGTGGTTTTTCAGTGCTTGTATCGTTATAATTAAAGATGTTGGCATAGGTAGTGGCTATGTATCCTGTTACCAGATCATCGAAATACCATTGGTACGCCAAAGTCACATTAGGAAACCGTTCTTCACAGCTCAAATCACATTGAAATGGTTCACTTATTCCTCCAACGCTAGATATACAATATGAGATATCTATGAGGTGAGCGTAAGTAAAAAGATTTGAATATATGTCTCGGTCAATTGGTTTAGGAACCTCTTGAGATGGCTTTAAATTGAAGAACTGTTGCTGAGCGGCAGCTAGAATCGACACAAAAGAACTCCATAGCACTAATGGTAGGAGATTGAGACAACTGAGAGGCATGGTCAATGAAACATACCAAATTATAATGCCTCCATAAGCTTAGTCTTCAAAGTAAACCACTCCAGTGTAGAAGCAAGATGCGGTAGGAAATGGTAAGAATTGGAATGACTATGTTCCCCCATATTAGGTCACATGACCTGTCTGGTTATGTTCCAAATGTAAAGTCTTATCGTGTGATGCAGCTAGATTTCGCAGCAATTTCAGGCGACTAAATCTGGACTTACATGCTGGCACATATTGCAAGAACTTGGAGCTGTTTTCTGGATTTACATGCGCTATTAGAACCTTCTGGTATAAAGTTTGTCATTCGTGTGTTCTCTTCTGTTTTCATATTTCCATCTCCGTTCGGTATCTCTGTACATATTGTAGTAGTCTCACTATTATGAGAGCGCTCACCACTCCCAACACTATAGAAGTTCCCATTAATACACCTCGAAGCACGAACCACATTTTCCTGAAAAGATTCTTGCTCTTGAATGACAATGAAATTTTCTTCAGTTTGGGAAAGTACCGAATTGTTAGCAAGAAAATAATGAAAAAGGAGCTTGAAATCACCACTCTGTATGTTGCAGTAGTGATCCTATTCCATATTCTCGAGAAAGGAAGGCCGATTTTGAGGAGTGGATTGATTCTGTTAATGGAAGAAAACATGTCAAAAATGTATGCGGTGAAATTGTTGACTTCGTTTATCAAGAGTCCAACGTTGGCGCTCATATGCTCCATCTTAACTTTCGTGTTTTCCAAATATGTCTCCATTACAATTACTGATTCATTAATAGATTCTTCTACCTTTAATTTGGAATGGTTTAGAAAAGAATCTAGTTGCTTTTCGTATGTTTGTGTGAGTCCTTTTATAGCACTCTCTAGTCTCTCTTCTATAAGCTCGTGTTGATGAATAATTAGTTGGTTGTTTACCGAGATTGCCAGATTCATATCCAGGACAATTCCTTTATCTTTCTGTAGAATGATCAGCAACTCGTTCGTTAACTCCTGATTCATACCAGTCGAGGAAATTAGTTTTTCTAGCTTATTTTCCATGTATTCCACTATCTTAACTGAATTTTGAGAAGAAGCTAACACTTTTTCTGAAACTTCATCAATGACTACATCGATGTTGCTCTTCTTGTTCACAATTTCTGTGGACAATTCATCCAATTGGGAAATGATAGAAGTGAAATGTCCATCGATATTTCCTAGAAATGTGTCCACCTCTTCAGAATAATCCTTTAGTAACAGAATAGAATCATGTAGTACAAACTTAAGGTGGGTATTGTAGTTTTGAAGTTCGCTTTGCATCTCCTGTCTATCTCTCTTTTGATCGCCAATAATACTGTTCATAGTCGCAAGAACTTCATCAAACTTGTTTTTGAGAATAGCTTCTCTTTCTTTACTATTTCCATTTGATTTCTTGATATCTTGGAGGAATTTTGAATACACAAGAGTTATATTTTGGTACAAATCTATTATCTGTTCTTTTTGATAAGGAAATGATTCTTGATAACAAATAGTTGCGATTTCGCGATAGTAGCCACTAAACGTCGTCCAGTACTGTGGGGTGTGCTGCAACTCAGCTATACATAATTCTACCCCATTGGTCAAATCATTGCAATATTCTGGATACATCATTCTCGCTTCTTGGAATTCGCAAATGGATAACTTCACTGCCAGAACTTTGCGTTCGTAAGGATCTAATGATTCTATTCCTTGGGCTGAGCATTGAGGAAGGATATTGCTTATCGAGTCCATCACACATTTGTTGTTTTTTATATTATAGTATAGTTCTGTAAAGTATTGGTTGTTACCAGGTAGGAGTTGCTCGACAGGTCTGTTTTCAATTTGGTTTTGGTAGTACATGGCCGACACTGCTACTATGTGAAAAGAAAGTAGCGCACATAGCATATTGTAGAATAGTATAGTGAATGAAAAATGAGAATGAAAACAGGATAAAGCACTACTTTTTTAATTAAATCCTTACTTTGACAATTCCATAAGAACTTGTAATATCGTCTTCTTTTACCTGTTTTTCTTCTTGTTTTTCAAGCAATAACCATGAAACACTTCCTAAACTAAAGAATGAAATGGATGCAAAATCCTGTATATGGTTCTGCTGACATAATCGATCAACCGAATGAATTTTTCATTTCTTGAACCTGGGTTTACAAGACTTCTACTCTCTTACCAGAAACCTTAGTTAGGATGATCACACGGAGTCTAAGAACGTCAAGATTGACGGTACGAAGACATTATCTGACTCTGCCGCTCCTGTTTGTTCCAAATGAGGAAATACACCGATTTGAAGGAGAACTCTTAACGAATGAAGAGAATGAAGCACTGATTCCAGACAGACCTCAGCTTCAACAGTCTCAGAAGTACCACCACAATATCATAAGTCCAGAGGATGTAGCCGACCTTATCACACGACCAAACATTAATGATACTCTAATTACTGTTCTTTCGCAGGATAGCACTTTCTTGGGTAGTTCATCTCATAAGCTAGTCAACATCGATCCGAGTAAAGCTACAGAACCTGCCAAACTTAGATTCGCTAATATCGGGCTCAGGTGGATAAGCCTCTTCAACAAGCAGGTGAGGACGCTTTCTGAGTTACCCTCTAGTTCCGAGACTTTCAGCTTCAGTTTCCAGAAAAAACTGGTCAACGATATCATTTCTTCCAAATATGCTGAAGTATTGTCAGAGCCCGATTTCTACCTTTATACCAACGAGAACTTGAAATCTTTCTACGATTCTTTCAAGGCATTTACTAATAGTGAAAGAAGACTTCATGGCTTGCTTGCTCCTTCAGAGTTGGCACATACAGTTTTCTTTGAAAATGTCACATTATTCCTCATAGGCACAACCGAAGTAAGAGAGAGCTCTGCCAACTTTGAAGTTTTGATCTCGTTTTTAGAGCAAAATGCCAGTTTCTGTACTTCCCAGAATCTCCAAGAGATTTTGGTTCATCTAATCCACAACTTGTACGAATCAAAGCTACCCTCTATTCAATCTAAACTTGCATCCTTTAACGAATTCTTCGATAGCCAGGAATCGCTGGTAGAACAATCTAAGTTCTTTGGGTTGGAACCCGGGACTTTGGACAAATTGGCTTTCTTGATGTCGGTGTCGGGCAATATCGACAAAGCGAATAAGATTTTGTCGTTTTTGATAGAGAAGCATGGTATATGCCCCTCTCAGGATACCATCAACATATTCCTTTCTAACTACCAAAAAAGTAACCGGTCTACTCTAGGCAGAGAGAAGTTTCTTAGAGAACTTTCATTTCTTAAACCAGCTCTTTGTCATAGAAGTTTGAGTTCTATCGAGTTCAGTGTGTTGCTTGAATACACAGTTAACGACATACAAGATTTGCATCAGTTCATCAATTTGGTAACCAGCAACAAAAACGGAACCAAACTCTTGTCTAAATATCAGTTGGATCTCTTGAAAAAACTTCAGGACATACAGAAAGCTTCACAATTTACAAATACAGAAAAGGCACTCCAGTATACTCAGTTGGTAGTAAGGCTAGTAGAGAGTCAGGTGAAGTTATCATCTCAGGCGGTTGAATTAGTAGAGGCAGAGAACTACAAGTTGGGTATGAAACATAATAATGGCGAAGCGATACGGTCACTTCAATAGATGTACATAGAAAGATAGTCAGTAGACATTATTTGCATTCCTATTTTCGTAACCCTATATAATGACCCGGTATAAATGATAAATATTGCTATGGATGAAATGAATTGAATAAATAATAAAGTAACGAGGTTACAATGAGTAGACAGTTTACAGGTCTCTTCTGATATTAAGATTTGAGAGGGGAATGTTTTCCTCCGAACCGTGACTGGAATTAAGAGAGATTTCTTCGTCTGCTGAGTCGTTATCGTTGGGATACGAATGGTGTACCCATCCAACATGGCTGCTGCTATTATTATTGTGTAATGCAAACTGATGCAGATTAGTGTCTGTAAATCTTATGTCGTTGCTGTTTTTGTTCTGGGTGCTGTAGAAACCGTTTGTATAGACATAGAAGCCATCATCACTATCGTTTCCATGAGACTGGCCCACGATTTTCTTTCTCATTCTCATTTCGTCATTTTCGTATAGTTGCTCACTCTGAAGGTACTTTCTAGACTTTATTGATCTTTTGATGAAGCACGACATCGTCGTAAGTATGGCAAGAGCGATAATGGGTACCAACTGGAGCCAGCCTAGGTAACTGAGATTAGGAATGAATAGCAAGATATCCGAGAGAAATCCAAGCAAATTGCACAAAAATGACAATATAGCAGCCGCTTGCATCAAGTCTAGCCACGGAGTTATGTCTCTATTCTTTTTCCTAGACGAAGCCGACTCTTGGTGTGCGTTTTCTGTTGGTTCACTGTCACTTCTGGATGGAGGTTTCAAGAAGCTCTGGGTCACATGTTCGTCTTCTACACTTTTAATATGGAAGCCCCGCTTTATCCGCAGCATTATCGGTATATCGTCATCGAGCCATTGCAAAAATATCAACACGAGTACTATCAATGTTAAAATACATGAAAAACAAAAGGCTATGACATGCACGATCAATAGCTTGGAAATGGTATATGTCACGGACGATGGGAGTCGTACGCCGTTGTTGTCGAAATCGTTATCATTAGCCATGAGGTAGAATGTGCTGTTGACCGAAGGATAACCAATCCTGGGTTCAGAACAAATGCCTTTGGTAGCATCACAGATTCCGAAGACTCCAAAGGTGAAGTTTCTATAGCTGGAAAGATAGATATTTGTAGACGGCAGAGTGATAGGAACAGAGATCACGGGGAGAAGCTGTATCACCAAACAGATACAGCAGACTCCCCATAGTATCAAGAGAGTCTTGTACATGAGCCTTGGTTGTTGTGGATGGAAGTGAACAAATGGTTATATGGTACGGTTTGATTTTATAGATATTTCTGAGACTGTATGTTGAGAGCAGAAAGTATAACGAGCTTACCTGAGTGGATTTTATAGCAAATGTGAGAATTATGGTTACATGAAAATTACAGCCAGTGATCAAATATAGCGACGAACTGGTATGGAAATTGCAGTTTATGCCAATTTTGGAGAAGATTTTGTATTCGAATTATTAGAAATTCCAAATAAAATATTAGCAAACTCTATGTGAAAATTATAGTAAGAATTTATGAGAGTAGGCCGAAAATCAATGAGAATTGTAAAATGTAAATTCAAGATTATACCACTTTTCTATTTTCAATTCTTAGCACTTAAATTAGTACTACGTTAGAAGATGTATACTAACATGTAGATAATCTTACGGGAATTCCCAAAGAAATCAAGTTTATATGACTCTTCTTCCCATTATGTCACATGATCAATATCTCATGATCTCACATAATCGATTAGAGGTATGAATTTCCTTATATTTTTCACTACCTTCTGTTCTCTATTTCTCATACTGAATGAATCGGAGATTGTTGAAAAAAGTCTTTGTTTTCTTGTGTTTAACTACTTTGTCCGTTTTGTTGTTTAAACTTGGCCGAACGCTCCGAATTGCGCCCGCTCCCAGGCTTCCCTCCCATTATTCCAAACTGTTTTACCCCACCAATAACAAGAAAATGTCGTCGATTTCTGCCCAGCACCCTTATTACAAGGAATTGGAGATTGCTACATTGGCAGTCAAGCGTGCCTCGTTGCTCACTAAGAAATTGAGCGATTCTATAGGCGTTACACAGAAATCTGGAACCCAGACAAAGGACGATAAATCGCCTGTAACTGTAGGAGATTATGCAGCTCAGGCTATTATCAACTATGCTATCCAAAAAAACTTTCCTGGTGACGAAATTGTCGGAGAGGAAGACTCAGACACTTTGAGAGAAGACACAGATGAATCTCGGAAGTTGTCGGGTCGCATTCTCGAGATCATCGAAGATGTCCAGGACAATACTTCTACCTATAGTGACAAGATTGGCACACTTGAGAACTTGCAAGATATTTATGAGAGCATAGACCTCGGTATTTCCCAAGGTGGAGATAAAGGTAGAATTTGGGCCCTTGATCCAATTGACGGCACCAAAGGATTCCTTAGAGGCGACCAGTTTGCAGTGTGTTTAGCTCTTATTGTAGATGGTGAGGTAGTATTGGGCGTTATTGGCTGTCCCAACTTGCCTGAGATTATCCTTTCCAACGAAGATATGACGGGTACTGTTGGAGGTTTGTACTCGGCCGTAAAGGGCGTTGGTTCGTTTTATACAGCCTTGTTTGACTCTGACAAGTTTGTTCCTTTGTCGAAGCAAGAGAGAATCAAAATGACCACTAACACTTCGCCAGCCAGTATTAAAGTAGTGGAAGGTGTAGAAAAGGGCCATTCTTCTCATTCAACGCAGTCAAAGATCAAAGACATCTTGGGTTTCAACCGTGAAATCGTTCATAGACAGACCATAAACTTGGATTCCCAAGTCAAATATTGTGTATTGGCTAAAGGACAGGCTGACATCTACTTGCGTTTACCAGTCAGTGATACCTATCGTGAAAAGATCTGGGACCATGCTGCTGGTAACATCTTGGTGTATGAAAGTGGTGGTCAAGTCGGTGATATCAGCGGTGCCCCTCTTGACTTTGGTAAGGGCAGATTCTTGCAATCCAAGGGTGTCATTGCTGGTAATACCCACATCTTCCCTGCTGTTATCAAAGCAGTAGAACAAGCCTTGAATTAAAGAGTACTCAACTTTAACTTAAACTCTAACAGTCTCATTTCCAATGCAATGTATTTATGTAATGCTAAATTGTGTGACAATGTATATATATAATGTAAGCCTAATCGTGCACGTTGATCTTGGATGCTCCAAGAATATGCGGTGCCACTTCTTGTATCCAACCCAATTCAATGGCAGAACAACTTCTCCCGTACCCCTTAGCCGTGTAGACGTACTCTATGTACATTATTGCGTCCAAGTTCAGCTTACCAAAAAGGTTGGAAGATGGATGTATACTTATGAGTTGACCTGTGTTGAACGTTCTATACGATCTATCCGGCATTCCTACAGCTGTATTCGTGATGTAGCCCTTCAAGAACGACTTGAGAACTGCTGGAACATCCAAAGGCTTCTTCAACTCGTCTTCAATGTCGCTGTCGTTAGTGTTGTTCAAGTTTACTATGCCTAGCTGAGCTTCTAAGTTCTTCAACTGTTCGTCTCTTTCTTCCCTCTTGATACTATCATCTTGTTTGATAGTAGTTATCATATATTGTTTCAACTGTTGTCTGACTTTGAGAACATTCTTGAAGCCCTTATAGCTCAAATGCAAATCTTTGCACCACGACTTAAGTTCTCCCGTATTTCCTGCTGCAGATAGTTCTTGGTAGTAATTGAAATACTCTTTAAGACCAATCAAATCACCATGTCGGATACCAAGAGGACAATACTGGCGTCTTTTGTAGTTGACTTCGTCTCGTAATTCGCCATTTGCAGCTCCTACATTTAATACCAAGTTGTCCACGGAAAGACACGATACAATATCTATAACAGCAGACAACACACCAAACTCAAAAGCTGTTAAGAGAACTACTGATAGTTGTGGTTGTAATGGTAAAACGGCCATCTTATATCCCAAAGGTGTAATCTTGCCGCTGTCGTTCAAAGCCCCAAGAGAATATAAAGTATTCAAGGCACTTAAGATAGCATCCTGGCCAGGATGCTCCAACCACGACCAGTTCAACAAGTCGTCTATTCCTAACTTCTTTAATGTCAAGATGGGCATCACCACGTCATTTCTCATGATTTCCGATTCCTGCTGCTTAGGAAGCAGATCCAGAAATACCTTCTCCAGATAAAGACGGTAGACTTTACCAGCAGATTCTCTACCAGCTCTACCAGCTCTTTGCCTTGCTGAAGCCTGTGAAATTGGAGTGGTTAATAATGTAGATAATCCCAATTGATGTTTCCATACTTTAACTTTTCTCAATCCTGAGTCTATAACGTATTTGACACCACTGACAGTGATGGAAGTTTCGGCAATATTGGTAGCGAGAATAACTTTTCTCCTTCTTGCAGGAAGCTTTTCGAAGATCTTAGCTTGTTTGGCTGGAGACAAAGCAGCGTAGAGAGCCATTGGTACTAGCAATGGTGCCTGTTTTGGAAGCAATGGTGCCACCTGAGTCAATACGGTGACGCAGCTATCGATTTCTTCTTGGCCCGGTAAGAAACAGAGAATATCTCCCTCTTGTTCTGCTAAGTTGATTTGAATAACACTCCTTACCATGGTATCCACAATATCCTCAGAAGAGTCAGACAAATAGAAGGGAGACACAGGAAACATTTTACCTTCTATGAAGAGAATAGGGGCATTACCGAAGAACTTACTGAAGAGCTCGGCATTTAACGTAGCCGACATGACTATGATTTTCAAATCTCTTCTGGTTTTAGTTACAATAAGTTGTTTCAAGAATCCCATGATAAGATCTGTCAATACTGTTCTTTCGTGAGCTTCATCTAGTATTATGGTGGAATACTTCGACAACTTGCTGTCTATCATGAGTTCTCGCAAAAGCATACCATCGGTGAGATACTTCAACTTCGTCTTTTGTGGATGAGTGATATTAGAGAATCTGACCTGGTAACCAACTTCTTGTCCTAATTGACATCCATACTCTTCACTGACTCTCGCAGCCAAAGATGCAGCAGCAACTCTACGTGGCTGTGTTACAGCTATCAGTTTACTGTTTAGAGGCATCAAGAACTGGGGGATTTGGGTAGATTTACCTGACCCAGTTTCACCAATTACTACAGTGACTTGGTTGTTGGTGACATAATCTATGACCTCATCCTTGTGTTGGTAAACTGGAAGTTCTTTTCTGAACTCAAGCAACTGTTCAGCCTTTTTGGCCAACTGAGCTCGAGTAGATTCTGAAATTTCGTAGAATCTGTTGCTCGAATAGTAGTCTTCTTCTTCGTCATCGTCGTCCCCGTCACTATTGTAGAAAGTGACATTCTTGGTTGAAGAACTTTTGGAAGAACCAACTTCAACGTCTTTTTTGTGCTTTTTCTTGTCTTTGTTCTTCCTGGGATTTTTTGTTTTGATCTTATTCTCCTCCTCATCATCTTCATCCTCTTCTTCATCTTCTATTCGTTCTTCTACTTGTTCTTCTTTTTCTGGAGCATCTTCAATAATTTCTTCACCCTCGTCCTCCTCTTCGTGATGTTCAAAATTTCCTTTTTCGACGGAATCGTTATTCTTCTGATTTATCACGTCTTCCTTTTCTTCGGTATCAAATTTGAACTTCTTGTTGCTACTGTGGATCTGGAAATTGTTTTCATTTGCAACTGCATGTTCCTGACTGAGATGAGCATCGGCATCAGACTTTGTCTTGGTTTTATTATTTCTCTTTCTCTTTCTCTTTTTTGAAGCTGGAGCCGAACCGTCTCCAGAATACGGGAGTTGCATTTTTCTGCTACTTCTATAACAAAACCGAATCTGTAATCAGTCCATAGAGAAGAGACTCTGTTCAAGACTGAAGCGAAATTTATATAGATCTGTAACTTTAATATGGAGATGCGACAAAATCTTTATTCTGATATCGATTTATATGCACTCTGACATCATTGTCTTAGTGAAAAGTTCAAGAAAAGAAGAACGGAGAAGAAAATGAAGACCGAAGACGGGTAGAAAATCAGCATTAAAGGAAAGAGTTAATTTGCCTCGAGGTACTGAAATATCGAAAAACTGCTTAGTGAAAGTGGAAGTTTACCAATTCGGATTTTTATGGTACAATATATACCTATTATTAGCACTGTGTACAGGCAAGCTTCTAAAATGATTTTGATGCGACTTCCAATTTCTCCAACTCTGAGCTAGTCAAGCTTCAAGTCTGTTTCATTAATAGTTCCATATTCCGATCCACTCGAAGTTCTAAATAAATCTAGCGAGATGTTGAGGGGAAGAATCGGCGTATTTGTCCAGTGTCGTTCTTTGAGCAGACTTAGGGCGACCGCAAGGCCCGTTTCTTTTGGCAAACTGTTGAGGTTCAACTCTTCCACTATCAAATCAGATGTGAATATTGAACAACTGAAAAATAGTGCTAGCCAGCCAGCTTCTTCAAATACAGAGAAGATAGAGGCTCCTGTTGAAGAAGACACTCCTGATACCATCACCATTGTGCCTGCTCTTAAGGAATTGACCGGCTCAGCAAATTACCAGCCCGATTTAGATATGCCTCTTGTTGGCCATTTGCAATCACGGTATCTTGTAGAATCGATAACCGACGATGCTTTGTTCGACTTGACTCTGCCTGAAAGCACCAAGAAGTTCAAATTGTACTGTGGAGCCGATCCAACTGCCGAATCGCTTCATTTGGGTAATCTCTTGCCATTGATGGTTCTTCTTCATTTCAACTTGCGTGGCCACGATGTAGTAGGACTTGTAGGAGGAGCTACTGGTGCTGTAGGAGATCCCAGTGGCAGAACTACAGAAAGATCCCAGATTGAAGATAAAGAGAGAGAAGATAATGTATCCAAGATCCAGAAACAATTGGTGACGTTTTTGGAGAATGGTGTAGCCTATGCCAAATCGCGTAACTATCCTATAGCAGGAGAAGGAAGGATTTTAACGGCTAATAACGCCAGCTGGTGGCTGTCGATAGGCATGTTAGAGTTCCTTGCCAAGTATGGCAGACATATCCGTGTATCTTCAATGCTTGCGCGTGATTCAATTCAGTCTAGATTGAAGGACCAACATGGTTTAGGATTCAACGAGTTCACCTACCAGATCTTGCAAGCCTACGACTTTTGGCACATGTTCCGGGAAGATGGGGTCAACATGCAGATAGGTGGCAATGACCAGTGGGGTAATATTACCGCTGGTATCGACTTGATCTCACGGTTACAGAGACATTTTGGAAAAGAAGGTGTAGAGCCACAAAGTGCCTATGGTATGACTGTGCCGTTGTTGACTTCTCCCACGGGGGAAAAGTTTGGCAAATCGGCTGGGAATGCTGTTTTCATCGATGAAAAGTACACCACGCCGTACCAGATGTACCAATACTTCATCAACAGTCCAGACGATATGGTTGCAAAGTTGCTTAAAACGCTTACATTGTTGCCATTGAGTATTATAGACGGTTATATCTTGCCCAAACACGAATCCGATCCTGGTTTGAGAATTGCCCAGCGTATCTTGGCTCGTGAAGTTGTGGACTTGATCCATGGTGAGGGTGTCGGTGAAGAGATGGCCTACATCACCAGTTTCTTATTTCCTACACCCGATCAGCCATTCAACGATACTGTATCTGCAGATCGGTTGATCCAGAATTTTAGGAGATCGGGCATTTTGGTGAACTTGAAGTTTTCGGAAATCGAGAACATCGACGACTTACGTATGAGCAGCTTGTTAGCCCAGATCACCAACAAGTCCCGTAGAGAAGTGAAGCAGTTGATCAAGTCAGGAGGAATCTACATGGGTTTGGAGAGAGATCAGTTTGAGGATCCCGAAGATGTAGTATTGTTTGACCGTGATAACCACTTGATCGACGGCAAGTTACTTCTTGTCAGAGTGGGCAAGCAGAATTATTATGTTGTTGAGTTCAGTTAAGAGGGTAGATGTATATAGTCAGTGCTGACGTTCGTGTAAATAGAAAACAATCTTAACGTTGACCATGAGCATATTAGAGAATAGTTAGAAAAGTACGTATTTTTAGGCTATCAGTTACTTGGTAATCGACTACCGGACTATTTAGTTAACATTGTAAATGCGCTATATGTTAGTGACAATTAAGACAATTCTTGACCGCGAAATCTTACTCTAACAGCTGACGGAACTGACGGAAGTCTGATAGTCTTCGCAACTATCAACCATGGTATTCATACATTTATCTTGTGGTGTGAGAAGACAGAAAGCCGAGGATAAAGGCCGACTTTTTTCACTTCAGTAGCTGCATTACCGACGCGGCCGTCACTACACAGCCTTTTCTAACCGAACTTAGCTATAGTAACTGTATACACAAGCGTTGTCCCAAGGATTTGTGGCTAGGAAAAGTGCCTCTCGTTGAGCTCATCGAAACGAATGCAAAATCTGACACAAATAGGAAGGATGCGAGGAAAAAGAATTCCACTTTGACAGATTAAAGCCGATCTAGACAGTCTCAGATTAGTGAGCAGAGCACATAGCCACCATTTCAGCCTCGGCGAGTCTCTACTCTGACTGAAGATTTTGACAGATCAGGTTTAAGTCCGAGTTGTGATTCGGCTTTCTGTTGCAACCATTTGCTCGAATTCCGAGCCGGTTGAAATTCAGTGCCAGAAAGGAAGATGAAGATCTGAGGCATTAACGGGAGCAAGTTGGGCTGTGTGTATGGTCGTTCCCGAGCCAGGATCTACTGTGCTAGGTAAGCATGGTGCCAGAGCCGTCTGGGCTAGCTGAGTCAGCAGAGTTGGCAGATTTGGCAGAAACGCTGAAAATTCCACAGAATTATAATTACTCCAGTCTCAATTAGGCCACCAACACCGAGTACCGTGCAGTTCTCCACCACTCCGTGCAATTTTAAGCTCAGCCCGAGAAAAAACATCTCTATTATGCAGAAACGTCTTCTGTCATCTGCTTCATGCCTTGATGGGACCATTTGGTATATAAGCAAGGGCATTTGCCGTTGGATTGGAGAATCGTTAATTTACTCTTCTCTCAGCTAAATCAAATAAATTCCATAATGTCTAAATTCTACGAGTTGACTCCTAAGGACGCCAAGGGCAACGACTTCCCCTTCGTGGAATTGAAGGGCAAGGTTGTCGTTATTGTCAACGTCGCTTCCAAGTGTGGCTTTACTCCTCAGTACAAGGAGTTGGAAGAATTGAACAAGAAATACGAAGGCAAGAACGTTCAAATCATCGGTTTCCCTTGCAACCAATTCGGCCACCAGGAACCAGGCACTGCCGACGAGATCGCCAGCTTCTGTCAATTGAACTACGGAGTCACCTTCCCAGTGTTGGCCAAGGTCGAAGTCAACGGCGACAACGCCGACCCAGTGTACAAGTTCTTGAAGGGCGAGAAGTCCGGAGTTTTGGGCTTGACCAGAATCAAGTGGAACTTCGAGAAGTTCTTGATCGACAAAAACGGTAAGGTCGTTGAAAGATTCTCCTCTTTGGCTAGTCCATCCAGTCTTGGTCCAAAGATCGACCAGTTGTTGAAGTAATTATTGCATTATTGCAATTTTACTTCACTGAGACTCCAACGTTGAAATTGTCTCTTGAAGCTATCATGCGTTGAAATCACTTCTTGATTGTAATTCAGTTTCTTACTGTTACTTTCTTGGTTCTAATTTAATTACTTAATTGAGAAGCTACCTGTGTCCCAAAAGGGCACTGCTTCGCACTATTTATGTTTGCCATATCTAATTAATGCCTATTCTTGATAACCAGTGTGGTGGAACGATTATCGTGTAATTGTAAATACGTCATATAGACCCCTTCCATAGCCTGACACAAAGATCATAACCGTTTTCTGGGGAAGGGATGACAACAGTGAGGCTCAGGGCTCAGGCACTCCTGCTGGCGAAAGAGGCCCCCACAGGATAGGATAGAATACAAGGAGCAACCGCAGATACTGGGTCTGTCTGAAATGGTCAATGGCCCTTGGGAATCGACAGAATACAGGGACAACAGAAAAAGGGTATCTAATTGCCGGCTGCACTTGAACGCCAGCGATGTAATTCCCAATCGCTACCAATCCATTGCGTACCCGTTCAACAGCCACATGCTGCCTTCAAAAATAGAAGGCTTGTCTGAAATCAGCCAACGGTATCAAGGGGTGAAAAAGAAACAATGGACCCATCTAGGCCTGCTTCGTTCTATTCCTCGCAACCAGAGCCTGGAACCGTTGATCCAGATGTGTCAATTCAGTGATAAAACCACCAACAAGGCCCATACTGTGCCAATCTGTTGCTGATAGTGCTCTATTTGGCGTGCAAACTCCCTCTTATTAGCTTTAGCTATAAGCTACTGATAATATCCCACACCTAGAACTGCCTACGAAACGGGCGAAATACCGAGGCTGTACCGTTCACAAATCTTCGTGGTTACAGACGCTACAAGCTGGACGGACTTTGCCGGCCATGTAGATCCATCGCCAACATCGGGCCATTGTTCGATAACGATTGCAAATGGAAGCTGAATTGACAACTGATAGACCTGGCAGAAATCTGATACGACAGAGATGCCGAGGATAAACTGGCCGAAAACGGAATCCCAAACCAGAACAGTAGCAACCTGCAGCAGCATCCACACCGCAATACATACCAGAGTGACAACAGCACCCCAACAAATTTCAAAATAGCTCTTTGCCGTTACCGCTTACTTACAGTCGTGCGCGCACCATAGAATCTGGTAGATTTCTCACGGGCGCAAATTAGTCAGTTTCTTTTCTGTCTCACGTCTTCTGACTCAACTAGGAACTTGGTCCTGTGCACGACCGCCATATCCCCATACATTCCTGATCTCATTATATAGCTGGGTCTATCTCCTATTTCCCGGATCCACAAGCTGGAGCTTTTTCTTCACCTCTGCAATTCTTCAATCTGGCGCTTTTTCGTTTCCATCACCTCCACCTTTGTGTCTGTCCCGATTGGCATCCTCCACATTCCATCCCTCTGGTCTTGTCGGCTGTGCTCCCACTGTCTCCAGAGCTCTGGCTGTGCCCCCACCTGCCCCCCACACTTTCCACAGTTGCGAACTAAGCTAGTATTGAAAAAGTGAAGGAACTCCACGTCCCTATTTCCCACAGAGACTGGCTGAAACTCCTTCTGCTCCGTATAGAAGTCCATAGAACGTCGACACCTTGTTGACTAGCCACTTTCACGCTCTCCTTACAACACTCTCCCTAACATTATTTCCAGTAGTACGCTACTGTACTTGTCATAGACAGAACTGTGTCCATGAACTGATTGCAACCTCCCTTGTCATTTAACCAACTTTGTCTCCTGGGTTGTTCTTTTTGTATCTGCATCCGGTTAGCGTACGGCGGTTAGGTTTATAATTCTCCTCATTGGTACTATTGCTCCACAGTATTACCATTTTCCTTATCTATTGATCATACATCACCATTTCATCTGTTTGTTTTAACTGTACATACTTTGCACACCCGCATATCCACGATTCCACATGAACAACTCCCCTACTTCATCTTTTCCTGAAGATGAGTATCGCCAATATGAACTTGGTCTCCATCTCTTAGCCGACAGATACCACTTTGTCAGTAAGATCCAGGATGGATCCTTTGGCAAAGTGTCGTTGGCACTTGACTCACATTCCAACTCCAAAGTTAGCATCAAGGCCATCTCCAAGGTCAACGAAAGCAGCAGCAAAAGCTCGCGAGAAATCGCCTACAATGAGATCAGAATCTTGGAGATGTTGAATACGACTGCCAGTTCCAAGCTGGACTTTGACAACTCCAGTGTTTGCAAGCTTTTGGACTCGTTCGAGATCTCCAACTACGTGATCTTAGTCTTGGAGTACTGCTCTAAAGGTGATTTGTACGACTTGATCCACGAGAGAACAATGACCATCTCAGAAATTTTGAGATTGGCCAAGCAATTGTACAATGCTGTAGGGTTTAGTCATTCCATGAACATCTTCCATCGTGACATCAAGCCTGAGAATATCTTGATTGATGAACATGACAACTTCAAGTTGTGCGACTGGGGTTTGGCCACAACCATTAGAGAGAACGATGAGTTCAACGTAGGCACTGAAAAGTACATGGCGCCCGAATGTTTCCTTACCAACGCCAGTGGCCAGTACATTGTTAGCAAGTACGATTGCAAGTACAGTGACTACTGGCTGTTTGGAGTCACGTTGATCACGTCTATCTTTGGCACATCTCCATTCAAGCCCACTAAGAAGTCGTCGTCCAAGGATAGCAGCGAGTCGATCCAGTCTGATTCCAACTTTCGCAATTTTGTCAACTACAACAACCCTCATGTATTGTACGACATCTACTCTAGTATGAACACGAACTGTTTCCAGTTGTTTATGAGCCTCTTGAAAGTTGGAAACGACGAAGACGACTTGGCAACATTCAGCTCGAAAGCACGTTCGCGTAACTTATCCAAGTTCATCCGCGACTTGGAATCGAACTGGATCTATGGCTTTACCATTGATGACGAGGACAAATTCTACGATATCAACAGTAAGGAAAGTGACGAAGCTGTCTTTGACATGGACCACGACGACTTAGAGCTCATGAAGCAATCCGTAACCACGATTACTTCCGACGAAGAATATGATTGCAATAACATGAACAACAATAACTTAAAAGGTATTTCTAGTAGTCAAGGAAATACTGATGAAGATGATGAAGACTACGACAACTTCGAGTTGTTCGACTACAACACTTCTGCTGTGATCCCTATTGGGAGCTCCAGAAGACACTCTTCTGCTAAGGCCTCCTCCTCGTTCAGCTTGAAGATGCCTTCACTTGTAGATTCTTCGATAAAGTCCGCCAAGTCATGGTGTGACTTAGACGATGAAGAAGGTTTTGATTTCGAACTTGGATTTGAGGAGTCGTTCCGTCAAATGAGTGTCCAAAATCAACGAAGCATGAACAAATTAAACAAATTAAGCAATTTGAATGTCCCAAATTGCTTACATAGAGATAGTAAAGAGGCATCTTCTAAGGCTACATTAGATGCTATAGCTGCTGCCTCTACAGTTACTACTGCAAATTCTACTACATCTACAAACTCTACTGCTGCTGCTGGTACTACTACTACACCAACATTAGCTATGAACGAAACGAAGTCTAAGACCGATGATTCAATCAGGGTCATCGAGCGCGAATTATTAATGGACAACACAGCCAGAACGATCAATTGGTTTGAATTTTAGGTAACGGTTTTCAATTGGGTGTTTGCTTTACGATGTTTTTTTGCGTTTTGGATAGGTCGGAAACCAATTGATGTGGCTGTGTTGAGTTTCAATTTTAATAGTTGTTTTTCTTTTAGTGTATTTGGTATGAATAACGAGTTATGAATTGAGATGTAGATGAATCTTATACAAGGTTTCGGAGGTTCTACAAGTTTGGGTATTTGGGTCACGTGATTTTATCGATATTGTCACGTGATCTAATTACAATTGAACAAGCTATAAGAAGTAATATGCATCAATGCTGCTGAAAGATCAGCTTAGCTATCTGACGTGTAAAGAAGTTCAACTAGAAGCCAACATTGAACCTCCAAAGTTGCCACAGGGAGTCCGTAATTAGTGCATTATGGTGAAGAACAATTTTTCAAAGGTCAATTGTTTCTCCAACTGCACCGAAATCAAGAATGCGCTTTCGCTCTTTCTTTCTTTCTTCCACAGCTTCGAGCAGCCGTGTCCAAAGACGCCGGCATGATCGTAGCTTAGCTTATCAGACCGGTCCTGTCACAAACAAAGTACCTGTTCCGGCAATCGAACAGGTTTTTATCGGTCGTGTGTGAACCGATCAGAATGCCTTATACCATGAAAAGGTTCTGATTATCGGAGCGTGGAGACGCTTGGAAGGTTTCCAGGGCTACTGCTGCAGTCATCATGAGTCAGGAAGTTGGGGAAGGGCGAGCGGAGGTTGGGCTGAAAAGATAGCAATGACATACTAAGAGGGCCTGGAGTGATAGCTTGGTTTGGATAGAAAAAGTTGTTAGAATTTATTGCAAACTTACATGTCCGAAACAAATAGAAGCAGTCACAATGCTGATGGAATTACCTGAGAATCTCGATGTCTAGCGTATTATTCCCCGGCCAGATAGAGGAGATCAAAGTCTGGAAATAGTGAAAAAAGTGAAAAATTCGTGATTTGCCCTGTACATAATATTCGACGACGTGTGAAAAATTCCAAGTCATGTGACGCACGACGACCAAAGTCAACAAGTATACTTGGATGCAATGGGCACAGAAAGTGGCCCAAAGTTCGACGTACCTGTCAATAGCTTTTCTGGAGGGTTTCAATAGGCATTTCTTCGATTTTCTGCGGTCCGGATCTACCTAGTTCTGCTTTTGGTGTTCCCGTCGTCCGCAGCTCCTTTTCCGGACCTGTGTCGGCGAGTCTGCCTGCAGTCCGCCCATCCACCATACACCTATTACTCATTCGTCGAAATTTTTCACTTTCCCCAAGGTGTATATATAATGGGGGGAAGCCTGGGAGTTTGGAAAAAAAGGAATTGACTCTTTTCCTCAACAATAGTATTCAATACAATAATGTCCTTCAGAAGATCTTCCCTCCGTATGGCCAAGATGGCCTCTGCTGCTGCCTCCAAGCAGATTGCTTCTAAGAGAGCCATGTCTGCTTTGGCTTCTGCTGCTAAGCCTGTTGTTTCCAAGCAATCGATGGCCCCACTCGCTGTCCGTGGTATCAAGACCATCAACTTTGGTGGCACTGAAGAAGTTGTCCATGAAAGAGCCGACTGGCCAAGAGAAAAGTTGTTGGAATACTTCAAGAACGACACCTTAGCCTTGATTGGTTACGGTTCTCAAGGTTACGGCCAAGGTTTGAACTTGAGAGACAACGGTTTGAACGTCATCATTGGTGTCAGAAAGAACGGTGCCTCTTGGAAGGCTGCCATTGAAGATGGCTGGGTTCCAGGTGAAAACTTGTTTGACGTCAACGAAGCTATTTCCAAGGGTACCTACATCATGAACTTGCTTTCTGATGCTGCTCAATCTGAAACTTGGGCTTCTATCAAGCCTCAGCTTACCGAAGGCAAGACTTTGTACTTCTCTCACGGTTTCTCTCCAGTTTTCAAGGAATTGACCCATGTTGAACCTCCAACCAACATTGATGTTATCTTGGCTGCTCCAAAGGGTTCCGGTAGAACCGTCAGATCCTTGTTCAAGGAAGGTAGAGGTATCAACTCTTCTTACGCTGTGTGGAACGACGTCACTGGTAAGGCCGAAGAAAAGGCTATTGCCTTGGCTGTTGCCATTGGTTCCGGTTACGTTTACCAAACCACTTTTGAAAGAGAAGTCAACTCTGACTTGTACGGTGAAAGAGGTTGTTTGATGGGTGGTATCCACGGTATGTTCTTGGCTCAATACGAAGTTTTGAGAGAAAACGGACACACTCCATCTGAAGCTTTCAACGAAACTGTCGAAGAAGCCACCCAATCTTTGTACCCATTGATTGGTAAGTACGGTATGGACTACATGTACGATGCTTGTTCTACCACTGCCAGAAGAGGTGCTTTGGACTGGTACCCAAGATTCAAGGATGCCTTGAAGCCAGTCTTCAACGACTTGTACGAATCGGTCAAGAACGGTTCCGAAACTCAGAGATCCTTAGACTTCAACTCTCAACCTGACTACAGAGAAAAGTTGGAAGAAGAATTGCAAGTCATCAGAAACATGGAAATCTGGAGAGTTGGTAAGGAAGTCAGAAAGTTGCGTCCAGAAAACCAATAAGCCTACCATCTACGTGTATTTATTGCGACTAATGATGTTTCATGATAGTCTCGAATGACTTAATGAGGTTCATTTACTACTAATATCACCATTTTCAATTCTCTCTTTTTATATATATTGATAACGTCTTTTACTGGCCTTGGTTACTCAAAACTCTATTATTGCATATCGGAACACTCTGTTTGTTGAATAAACATGTTCTATAATCATAAAATCATCAATTGCGCTTGTAGGCTCGTAATCTTCAAGGGGTACAGGGATGAAAAATTCGAGATGAGCCCATAATATTCGGTGAGTGAATAAAAGGGGATGCCGAAAAATGGAAAAAAATCTAGACCATTCCGTGTATGTATTTCACCTGTCTTTGTTATGCGGTTATATGTCTGATGTGTAGGGCTATCGTAGTACATTCATCCGTAGTTCTAGATTGGATTGTGCTTATCTGAATAGACATGTCTAGGAATTAGTGGAAGCTGAACTGTTAAAATTTTCATGGAAAAACAGTTTCAAATCTTTACCAGGCTTTGCCTTTGCTCAATTATCGATTGATATATTAATTTGACCATATTTTTGTGCTCCTTCTGTCTTGATGGTCTGGATGGTCTGGATCATCGGTGTGTTTCCCCACATTATAAACTTTCATTGTATCACGTGATGATCTCTATTCACTCTCTTTTCCGGTTTATCTCATTGTGTATTTATCGCGTGACTTTCTCTAACTAGTTCCCCGGATCTGGCGATAATAGTAAGAATTGTTCACCCTGAATTGAAAATGTACGGAGTTTTTCTTATTTTCTCCTTCAGTAGATATCAGTGCAATGGCTGTTGGCAAAAACAAAAGATTATCTAAAGGCAAGAAAGGATTGAAGAAGAAGATTATCGACCCTTTCACCAGAAAAGATTGGTTTGACATTAAGGCTCCATCGACGTTTGAGAACAGAAATGTTGGGAAGACTCTTATCAACAGATCGACTGGTATGAAGAATGCGGCTGATGGATTGAAAGGACGTATTGTGGAAGTTAATTTGGCAGATTTACAAGGATCGGAAGATCATTCGTACAGAAACGTCAAGTTGAGAGTTGACGAAGTTCAGGGTAAGAATCTTTTAACCAACTTCCATGGCTTGAGTTTTACTTCTGACAAGTTGAGATCTTTAGTCAGAAAATGGCAATCGTTGGTCGAAGCCAATGTGACTGTAAAGACAGCTGATGATTATGTCTTAAGAGTTTTTGCCCTCGCCTTCACCAAAAGACAGGCTAACCAGGTCAAGAAGACAACGTATGCTCAGTCTTCGAAGTTGAGAGAAGTGAGAAAGAAGATGTCTGAGATCATGCAACGAGAAGTTTCTGCTGTGACATTGGCGCAGTTGACTTCTAAGTTGATTCCAGAGGTTATCGGCCGCGAGATTGAAAAGTCTACTCAGACCATTTTCCCGTTGCAGAATGTTCACATAAGAAAGGTCAAGGTGTTGAAGCAGCCCAAGTTTGACTTGGGAGCGTTATTGGCTTTACATGGTGAGAGTGGAGGTGAAGAAAAGGGCAGAAAGGTTAATACTGGGTTTAAGGACGTGGTTTTGGAATCCGTTTAGGATTGGAAAAGGAGAGAATAGCTCTATGGTAGTATTTCTTTATATGGTTAAGTGGTTTATCTAATGTATGGTTGAAGAGGCTAGAGTAGTGTAGCGAGAAGCAAAATGAGAAATAGCGAGAAATAGTGAGAAATAGCGAGAACGGATGGCAAAGATCGATTTAGGACAAAGTTAACAGTGACAACTAGAATAATTAGAAAGGTGAACAGTGGACTCACAGAACAGCAGTATGTGTGAAAACAGCACAGTGTGACAATACCTCTTCTACAGTCTCGTATCCTCTCCTGAAACCAAATCGTATCCTTCCCGACCCTCGTATCTTTTAAGAGCTCTCTCTAAAAATTAGGGAGACATCCTGCGTTTTCTCGTCATCTCTCGCTATCTCTTTTTTTCCGCCACCTCCGCTCCGTCGTCGTACCGGCGTCTTAATCAAGCCTTCGTACCGATGGCCTTGATCTGTTTAATTTCTATTATTTTCGTTCTGCCAATTGGCAACTTCTACCATCTCTACATTATAAAAGCGCTTCCATAATGGATATCGACGATGACGACGATGCCTGGTCGTACTCGTTTCCGCCGTCTACCGAATCATTAGTACTACCAGCAAATAGCTCTACTTCTAGAGCAAACAATTCTAACGGAGGTTCATATTCTAATCCTAATTCTAAAACAAAACTCAACTCCAACTCCGAAAATTCCACAGTACAACCCAATTCAACTCGAGAAGGAAGTCAAGACTCCCAAGGTACAAGTCTCACATCCACTTCAGGAAATGGTGTCGTCTTGTCGAATAAGAACAACTACAACACAGCCACTATGGGCCGTCTGGCCAGTCTCAAGTACGGGGACGATGAAATTACAGAAAATTCAAATCCCGATGCTGTAAATTCTAATTTGGATGTTCGCAATTCTTTAATCGATTCCAATAATGGCTCTTCAGCAACACTCGACGTGAAGCCAGAACCCGTCGATGCAAATTTGGTCGTAAATGCTGCAAAAAAGACAACTAACTTCGGCGAAAGTCTCTCCGTTAACGGTGGACTGGAAAATGATGATACTGGCTCGCTTGTCTCGTCGGCATCGCTGGAGAGGACTGGGCTTAAGACTCTTCATAAGAGGAGAATTCAGGCTTTTCTGCCCAATTCTAAGGCTTCTTCGCTATCCTCGCTTAGTCTACAGCCTGGATTCGTCCAGAAAGCTTCTCCAGCAAATCCTCAGGCAACGATAGAAGATGCTGAGTCATTTATATCGAAAAAGAGTGAGTCTTCCAATGCCTTATTTGAAGAGACATTACAATCTCATAATAGCACCGTAGCAGCAGCTCAAGCAGCAGCTCAAGCAGCAAAAGCAGCAGCTGTTTCTTCCTCTGTCGCTTCTCCAGGAAGAAATGGCTTCTTTCTGAACGTCAAAATCTCCATTGGATATGGAGACAAGACACCATTGGATAACGATATATTGAAGAGTCCAAAATCAGCAGATGACGCCGAAGTACCTTCACCAAAAGTCATTGCCTACAGAAAATCTAAACGTGTATTAAGCGAGGGCAATTTTGACTCAATCATGGAGTCTCCTCCCGAGTTGAAAGAGAAATTCGACAGCCGTCTCTATTTGGATGAGTTCTTCAAAGATACTCAATACAGATACGCGACTATGAAGAGAAATACCGACTTCCACCAATTATTCCACTCGTTGGACTTGACTGATAGGCTTGTAGACGATTTCTCGTGTGCTCTTAGTAGAGAAATCTTGCTCCAAGGAAGATTATATGTTAGTGAGAATAACATATGTTTCAATTCCAATTTGCTAGGATGGGTTACAAACTTGGTTATTCCAATGGAAGAAATTACCCACTTTGAAAAAAGGGCAACAGCAGGTTTGTTCCCTAATGGTATCACAATCGAAACTGCTGAGGCCAAGCATGTGTTTGCTAGTTTCCTTTCAAGAGACCAGACGTTTGAGTTCATGAAGACCATACGGGAAGAAACTACGGGTAGACCTCTCGAGTCAGAAGACCTGGCTAATGAGAAAGTCGGGCAAGCACTTGTAGTACGAGAAAATGATCAATCTTCGGAAATTCAGTACTCTGAGATGGGAGAAGAGTCTCCTGGAATCTCGTCCTATATAATGTCCATTGATGGGGACGATGAAGTGGAAGATATGGATGAAGATGACGAAGATGACGAGGATAATGAAGGATCTATAGAAACAAGTAAAACATTTGCATCTCTGAAGAGAAAATCGATACCTTCTGGAGATGGACTACGCGTGAAAGTGTTGAAGTTCAAAGACGATTCCAACTACAAGAATATGGGACCAGATACACATGCTCCTACAGAAGAGAAGTCTGTAGAGAGAGATAAGGAAGAAAAGGAGTTGTTCGAAGAAATTATCGATGCTCCTTTAGGTGTTGTTTTCGAGATTCTCTTTGGCTCTAATACAACTTTCCATAGACGATTTTTGGAGACTCATGATGGCTCGGAGTTGTCTCAGTACGACAAATTCCATCCCCTGGAGGATGATCCTACAAAGCTTGAAAGAACTTACACCTATCGGAGAGCGTTGGAGTATTCTATTGGTCCTAAATCCACGATGTGTGTGGTAAGTGAAACAATAGAACATCTCAACTTTGCTGATTATATAGTTGTGGTGACGAACACTGCTACTCCAGATGTACCACTGGGCAACTCTTTCTCGGTTAGAACCCGTTATGTAATGACGTGGGGACCGCAAAATAAAACTAATTTGCGAATCTCCTACTATATCCATTGGACAGCCAGATCGTGGATTAAGGGAGTCATAGAAAGACTGTCACATTCGGGTCAGTTTGCATTTTTTAAGGATCTACTTGTGGACCTTAAGCAAGAAATTAAGTCCACAACTTACTATGTGGAAGGACAAGAAATTGCTGCACCAAAGACAGCGGAAGTTGTAGAGGAAAAGGCCCTAACAAAGCCAGTTGTGCCAAAGGTCAAGAAAGCAAAGATCAAGCCAGTAGAGAAGAAGTTCTCGTACAACGAGTTTATCAGGAACAATATTGTTTCCGTTTGCTATCTTATCTTGTCATTCTTCATTATAGTCCTATTCTTGCAGTTGCGGATGTTCATGGTTATAAACGAAACAAACGAGCTTATCAAGAACCATCTTGTGATTAATACGCGGCTTGTGTATGTGGTCAATGCCCTTCTCAATGATAAGAATGGTAACAAGAAGTATGACGAACGGTTTGGACAGGCAGAGCAACAGCAAGGACAACTTTGGGACTGGGTAAAGAAGAAGTACGGCAAGGAGTTAAGTCCGATCGAGAAAATCGAGTACTTGACTTACCAGATAGGAGCCTTGTATCAAGACAAGGACGAGTCCAGTAGTCCCTTTGCCAGGTTTGAAGAGCGTATCCAGGACATCAAGCTGCTGGTGAAGGAGTTTAACTACGAGGACTATCTCAATGTTGAGGGGGTCAAGAGTGCAATTGAGAATCTCATCTAACTAATGATTAAAATCAATAATGAATTTATATAAAATTTATAATGAAAAGGGTGCTAAAACTATATGTACATTATTATCTAGCTATTTACAAAGTAATTACAAAGTGGTGTAGTGTTAAAGTGGCAAAGTAGTATACTAGGTGGTTAAGTAGTAGCACACTAGTATGGTGAAGTTGTTTAACTGAAGCAGTATAAATGAAGTGGATCAGTGTTATTGTTGAGTGCTGCAGTTTGAATTATTGTTGAAGTTGTTATCGTACCCCATCTACTAACACACTCTGAGCTCGCTGTCGATATCTTCAGCTTCGAACCTCTCTATGACGTCTACGTTCTCAATAGTGTGCACTATGATTTTGTCATTGTCTTCGTTCAACTCAAAGATGAAGATACCAGAAATGACTCTTTCTAGCTTCTTGTTCTCTTTGGTGAGACCAATAAGAGCAGCTGGAAGTCGAGCTAAAGTGGATGTGATTGATGGTAATGTTTTCGAAATTCCGCCAGGCGAATCCTGTTCCCTGAGGATTTTCATAGTGTCTAGCTTTGACCAACGGTGAGCACCGAGTTTTGCGGCTGAAGTCAGCTGGAAGTTCTCTTCCACGTTTGTTCCATCATCTTTGACACTCTCCTGGAGATCATTAGAAAGATGGAAGCATCCTTCAGAACATGTAGACCACCTCACGTGAATCTTGGTAGTATCAGCATAAACAGCCCAGGGATCCGGCAGTGTCGACACACGGATTTGCTGGATATGAAGCTGCACTTTCGGACTTAGCACTACAGAAGTCATGAACAATTGGATGGCCTTACATGTGGCATAGTAGGTGACATGGCCCTTGAGGTTGGGCAAGTAGGCATTGAACTCGTCAAAGTGCAGAGGACAGATGCGAAGCGATATCTCAGGAGATATTATCGATTTTGGAAGCAGCTTCCCGAGGATGTTAGGAACTAGCTTTTTGATCTCTTCGATCATTGTACCAATATTTGCCTTTCTTTGAAGCTCTTTTCTGGTCTCGGGATCGAGCTCTACGTCCTTTTCGTAGTCAGAAAAGTTTCTTGAAGATTTTTCAAATCTGTAGATTGCGGAATACTTGGAAATGACAGGGTGGCTTATCATTACCGTGTCTACTTTGTCTACTGTGTTGGGGATCCCGACCGAAATTAGCTTCGAATTGCTGCCATTCTCGAAGACTCTTGTCGTATATGATGAAGTTGCAGTTGAAGAGGATAGAATGGGTGCTATACGAACTATACGAGCGATCCGAGCGCTCTGGATGTGCAGACTTCGCCATAAGACTAGCGTGCCACTGTGCAATGGCATTTTGGAGACACTCGTGTATTCCAATCGCATATCGTGGTGATTTGGGGAGATAGCGAGGAAGAGTTGTAGAATCAAATTATGATTAGGAGTTTGTACTGTAGATATGGTTAACAAGGCGAGATCAGTGCGACTCCTTAACTATGGGATTTTAACTATGCGACTATGAGACTGGCCAAGTATGGAGAATTATATTTGGATTTACCAGATTCCTAACTTTTCAGAAGTTGGGTAAGACGGTATTTCCATAGAACTGTATATCTTCATACCAAGCTGGCACATTTTAAGGTTATACAAAACATCTGGTGACTACATATTTGACAAAGTGAGTTTCTGGCACTACAGGCTATTTCTAAACCGTGCTAGGTGCCTTTGCGAATTTATAAGGTATCATCTTAGTTTTAGGTAATATCAACTGGGTGTTATAACCTTTGGGGGCCACCAATCTTTCGGTATAGCGAAGAGGAAGATTTATGTACTATTAGTAAAAAAGTTAGATTTTGATCATACCGTTTACTAAGAAAGGGGTGCCAATCTGTAGTTACATTAAAAGAAGGCATCAAACACTTATTTCCGATTCTAAGTATCTCTCGGATCTGAGGTCCTACAATCCAATACGATTCAATCGCTATATTGGCTAAACTATTCTAGCAAGCCATTCGATACACGTCTTGACGCTATACTTCCTACTTAATCTCAAGGAACTTCTTATAATGTCTCATAAAGAAGTTCCTTGAGTTTATACTCTTCGTTAACATCATTGATCTTCTCCCAGTTACCAATGAAATCATCACCTCTAACCACACCTGGCAAGGTCTTGCCACCAGACTGTCTCTTCCAGATCTTCTTGGCTTCTTCGTCTGTGCCCAAGTCACGGTACTCAAACTTGATTCCATTGGCTTGTAATATTGTCACCAATCTGTTGGTTCTTTGCATGATCTGCATACCACCAGCCAACGAGGTGAAGATGTAGATTGGCTGCGACTCCAAGTGCTTGCGGATTTCTTCAGGTGAAACATCCAAGTCGTCCAAATCATCGTCGTCAGTTGTTTTCTTGGATTCAACTTCCTTGACTTCCTTAGTTTGTTCAACTTCAGTGTCCTTCAAAACTTCCTTGGATTCTTCAGGTTGAGCCACTTCTTTGGATAATTCTTCTTCTTTGGCTTCTTCCTTCGATTCGGGTTCTTCGACATCTTCAGAAACCACCTCCTTGGAGGATTCTTCTTCCTTTGGTTCTTCCTTAGGTTCTTCCTCGAGTTCTTCCTTGGGTTCTATTTCTTTAGACTCTATAGCATCTTCCTCAGACTTTTCCTTTACATCTTGATCGTTCTTTTCATCAATATCAATCAGCTTCAATTTAGAATCCAATTCTATGTCAGACTTTTCATCCTTATCAACTGCTTTTCCAGATTCTTCACCTTTAGGATGCAAAACTTCTTCTACCATCGTATCCAAATGATCAATGGTTGAATAGGGATCATCAGTGACAAAAGCTCCCTCTCTAACCAACTCCTCAGGGTTGGAATCATTCTTCTCGCTTTCTTCACCAGCAGGTCTAGCTCTGGATCTTGATCTTGAGATCGATCTGAGGTAGTTTGTGGAAGAAAGTGATCTGGCATACTTCGGCTGTTCGTACTCGTTGGAAGGTCTGTCCACATTGAAGTTGGTGTAGTCACCAGTGGTTACCAAAGACGGGTCTGTTGGTAACACTGCCAACTCTTCATCTCTGGCAGCAGCCTTAGCTTCGGCGGCAGCAATCGAGTCACCCATGGTAGGTCTTGACTGTCTTGACCTTCTGTCATCCGTATCTTCCGAAACGGCAGAAATGGCGAAGTCTGGAGGTAACTCGTACTTAGCGGGGTCTACAGGCGTGGTGTTCTTGTATGAGTCACCGCGAGCTAAATGAGGTCTAAAGGAAGAACTTGAACTCGATCTGGCTTCAGCTCTTCTGGATGGATCCCTACTGATAGATCTCGATCTAGAGTCGGTGTGGAAGTATGGAGTATGAATTCCATCCTTGTGAGCATGACCAATCAATCCTGGAGGCTGTCTCTCGTGGGAATGGTCAAGATTCAAGCTAGAGATCGGAGTTTCGGACTTAGGCGTCGAGAAACTGGACGTCTTGACAGGAGGCTCAGGTCTCTTGAAGACAGAATTTGTCGAGGGCAAACGATGAGGATCAATCGACTTAACATTGGTAAGAAATTCAGAATGGTCCTGGATGTTATTCTCCAACTGGTACTCAGATAAGTTGGGAGTGGAATAGTCTTCCTGCTGGTAGAAACTCGAAGCGCTGGTGGTTCCGGGCCCAGCAGCAGCACGAGAGACTTCGTCATAGTCGTCATCTTCCAAGTCTTTTTCTGTAAGATCTTCTACACGTTGAGCAGGATCAGACTTTTCGGCGTCTTTAGCAATTGAGGAGTCTTCAGCAAGCTCAGAAGACTCTTCATCTTCTACGATAGTATCAGTAGCCTTTGTTTCAGATCTTTCATCCGATGCAACATCATCCACTTCTTTATCTTCGTCTTCATCATCTACTTCTTTTTCAACCTTGTACCGAATATCAGTCTTGGGCTTTCCTTCCAGATCCAAAAAGTTATCGAAATCTTCTTCAGACCCCAAAAGAGCACCTTCGTTGATCAAGTCGTCAAGAGAAGCCGAAATGGCCAGATTCATGAGCGTGCTCTTCTTGTTGCTGATAGCCAGAATCGGGACATTGTCGTCGCCGTGCTTGACCTTCAGCTTCTCTGGATGGATGTAGTTATTGTGGGGAGAGTCATCAGCTGATCTGACAGAAGATCCCACCAACGAGGGAGTCTCCAATTTTTCAGCATTTTCCAATTGCTGCTCAAAGTCCATTCTGTAAGCGTATACGATAGATAACTCAGATATCCGTCACGTCGGGTCTGAATAGCGTCAAATGCCAAATGAAACTGTTGGCTTCTACTTTTCACTTCTGGTGGGCCTTTATATATTGTCGTGTGCGTACCGTATCCACCGTCAGGATTTGAATCATGACAGATAAGTCGGACGGGCGGTTTCAAATTTGTGCCGACTCAAGATAGAGGCAATGTCAGGTGGTTACAGAGGGAAAATATGTATGCGTATGTAGTGTGAAAATCTTGCTTAGGCAATTGACTACGTGTAAGTTAATTTGCAAAATGTTAACTATGTGTGGAGCTGAAACTACAAAGTTGTTCTGCTACAGTTCTGCTACTATTTCTTTGCCTTTTTCCTACTCTTATACTGTCTCAAACCTTTCACGGCGGAGACGGTGGTGATATGCTTCTGTTATTGTGTTATCAGCTCTACTGGTACAATTACAGCCTGAGTAAATTTCCATATATTGGCAATTTCAACAAATTATCGCACTGTATATACTGACCACATGATATTACGAAGTGCAACAGATCTAGTTGACCAACACACAGATCAACACTAATTCCGGACAACTGTTAGGATACCATTGTCCTCAGTGCCGGCCGTGTTCTGCTCGTGAAAAAATCGCTCGTATTTCATCGCTTATGAATTCTCTGCCACTGATTGGTTGCTGATCTGTGAACGAAATGAGGAGTAGGCGCGGCTCGTACGCCTGATAAGAAACGCGTCACGTGACTTCGAAGATAAAGGTGAGTGGGCTGGAGAAGCCAGCAGGAGAAGAGGGTTGGTAAACTGGGTGGATAGGTGGACGATTTGGAAAGCAAATGAAGATTCCGAGTATATAGAGAGCAATTGAGAGGGTTTTGGTGAGAATTGGGCAGGAACTTGAAAGTTGGGATGAAATTGATTTTAATTTTTACTCATTTTCTCTGTTTATCACCAAAATATTAAGAATGAAGATATGAAATTGATGAAGAATGAACTATTTAATAGGTCCTGAGTTCGATCCCGACTAAAGGGAAAAGTTAATCATAGTTCTGTTGTAGACATTGAATTCGATGTGTAGCTACATTATTAAATGATCCGACAAGTACAACTGTATTCGTATTAGCAGACGTTTGTCCATTCATTCCTCAAGTGATGGAGCACTGCCTGAAAAGAGTAATCCTTAAGTGTCCTTAGAGATTTTGCAAGCAGATCCCTCTAGAATTGAACGACTGGAGAACCGAAAATTTTGCACCCAAAGATCCACGAGCAGCTAAAGCTAGAATGACCACACATTAAACGACACCGATCGACAAGAACGGAAACGCCGAACAAGAATCCAGAGCCGTCTATTTCCAGTTTACTTTTAACAAAGATCACACACTCTTCCACCCTCAGCCTCTAGTAGTTCATATCATTCGTAGGAGCCGAATCGGAGGAAGATCCTTCCGAAATTTAAACATCATTCAAGCGGAACTAAACTTTTCTTCCGCAAATTCCCTGCCATCTTCCATGAGGTTCCATCCTTCCCTTTTGGGACTACTCTGAGTGGCAACCCGGAAAAAGCTGACTGGAAATTATCCTGCAGACAGACAATTATATAAAAGGCACGTTTCGCTCCACTGAAAAATTTACTACGATTTCGGCTCCATCAATCCTTTTAACTTTCTAGTTATCATAGAAACACCCAAGAAAACCACTAAAAAAGTAAAGAAATGGCTCGTCAAAGAAGATCCGCTCCAGCTCCAAGACAACAGTCTAGATCGGCCCATACCGCCGCTGCCCCATCCCACTACCCATCTCGTCCAGCTCCAGCTGCTCATCCAGTGCAACCACAAGCTCAGGCTTCCCAGGGCCCAGGTTTGTTCGGTCAAATGGCTTCCACAGCTGCTGGTGTCGCTGTCGGTTCCACCATTGGTCACACTTTAGGTGCCGGAATCACTTCCATGTTCGGCGGCTCGTCGTCCCACGCACCAGTAGAAGCTGCTGCCCCAGTGCAACAGAACCAGTACGAAGAGCAGAAGACTACCTGCGATGCCGACGCCAGAAACTTCACCAGATGTTTGGGAGACAACGGTGGCAACATGCAAATCTGTGAATACTACTTGCAGCAATTGAAGGCTTGTCAAGAAGCCTCTCGTCAATACTAAGCTAGCCTGGTATGAAAGAGAGAGAACTTTCTCGTAAGAAATAGTTGAACTTTCTGCTAAAAAATGATTCATGAAAAATTCATAAAATTGAACTTCGTTTACAATTGGACATCATTCAAATGAATTTTGCGAAGTTCAAAAACTAAATCGCTGTAGACGTCTCTAGCATTATATCGATAAATCTATATAGTAGTGTCGTCCTTGTAAATATACTATCTATTTATTCTAGATGTTTCATACATTTCCATGTACATATATATTTGTATAAGCTCATTGGCAAATCACTTCTAATTGGGTGGTTGTCTTGGAAGCCATTGGCTTTAGAATTGATCTGAAACATTGATAGAGATTCGTCTGAAGGACATCATTCATTGAATTACTTCAATATCTTTGTTTGCATCTTTTCAGAACTTGAACACTATCTAGCTTCAGATTATTTAGTTCTAAAGACCTACTTCTTCTCGGAACTGCTGTAATAGTAATAACCAGCTCCTCCACCCAATACCAACACCAAGGGCACGGTGTATCCGGAAGAAGAAGAAGAAGAGGATGACTCTGCCTCAGGATGTTCGGCACCAGCATGATGGAGATTGTCGTGCTCTATATCTTCAACTACTGGGGTTTGCTTGTCGACTTCTGAAGTCTTGTGCGAGACCTCGCTGTCACCATAGCTGACCACCTCAGCATCGTTGATAACTGGGTTAACGGATGATTGAATGTACTTCTCTCTGTTGACAGGAGTCTTCTTCTCAGCACTATGGGCAGTTCCTACAGTAGAAGAGTCAACTGGTTTGCTACCTTTGTCGTGTAAGAATTCAGGTTCGGCACCAACGGATTCACCTCCGTGGAAAACGTCGGCAGAATTGGCTTCAACTTTGATGGACGAATTGCTTTCTTTGGTAAACAATTCCCTTTCCACCTGCTTAGCCTTGTTTTGAGCAATGTCCTGCTTGACTGCTTCCTTGGTAAGAGGAGGTACCTTTGGTTCAGCAGTTTTGGGGATGAAGTCGTACTTGAATTCCCATTCGTTGATGGACGTTTGTGAAGGTAATCTGAACGAATCGATAGAGGAAGTGTCACCCTTGGCTCTGGCGAACGCAGACAGGTGCACAGCTCTGGCAACTGGGCGAGAGAGAGCAACAAGGTACAGCGGCTTGACAGCAATGGAGAGCTTCAACATGTTAAAATTTTGATGAAATGAGGGGTTTGGGCACTTGGTGTCAAAATGTGGAGCCAATTGTGGAGCAGATGATTGCAACGTAATGGATCCTGCAATGGCAATCGAAGGAGAAAGGAGTTATCTGGATTTGGGCTTAAGATGGTGAAAAAATGGAAACGATGCCTGTGTCCGGATTCGGCACACTAATGTCAACGACCAAGGGGATACCCACTTCAGCTGTATCCTGTCTAGAAACATGAATCATTCATCCAACCAATTATTACCTGCAAGACGGGATGATTAGATATGGACTTCATGTGAGAGAAGCCAGCACGCTACACTGTGGGGAGGCGCCCAGTGCGTGCAGGCAAATTCGTGGAGCTGTAGCAACCTGTTATTGAATCAATACAGACGTTAATGATGGAGTATGGAAAGAAAGGAAGTTAAACCAGAGCGTAAGAGAATCGACAGTTTGTAAAAGTTGTTGTTTGATTATGGAATTTTTATCCTGTCACAGATCGAAGGTGGCATCTGTGTAGCAGACTATCAATTATATTCTACTATGTGATCGATTATAGTCTATTTTGTATATACACTGTCCGATTTAGAGAATAAAAGTAGTTCTAGAGATCCAAATGTCCTAGCCCACTACATTTATGTTGAGCAGGTTGCTATTTTGTATCAAACGACGTATGATTGGCTGCAAAAAAGCTTCTTTTAAGTTCATTTGTACATGGTGCAGTAATGCAATGTGCACCTTTGAATTCGAGCAGATATTATTTCTGGTTGCAAATTCGAGTTTACTTGATTGTTATGCTGATATCTATTAAATTTTTGTTTGTCTATAATAATCACCGGTTTACCATTGTCTACAATTCACCATTTAACAAGTCTTCAAGATACTGACTTGGAGGTCTCGAGCGTTTTGGTTGTTGTTGTGGCTTGACCAGCTCACCATTCAGCTCAATGTCACTATTGGTGTAGTTCTGCAACAAGTTGAACTTCTCAGCTCCGTATATGTCGTAGTTTAGAGAGTCATTGTTGTTTGTAGACGTAGGTGTACCGGGGTCTAGTAATGATAGTACACTTCCATTTGGAGCTTGGAATATGCTTTTATGATACAACGGCAATTCTAATTGGGATGCACTTCTGCTATGCATGACTTCTAACACAGGACTTATGAACATCGAACCACGCTTATTAGCGTTGCTGAGATTCGCGTTGCTGTTATTATTACCCATGACAGCGTCACGGTAAGATCTACCTTGCTGACTGCTGCTGGAATTGCTGCTATCTTCAAAATGCGATTGTATAATAGAATTATGCTTGGATAAGAGTAAATTGGAGGTAGAAGCCATGGACGCCTTTTCCAAAAATGACGAATTGGAAGGAGTTGTAAGTCCATTGAAAGAACTGGCACTGCTGCTGCCAGCATAAAAGCCACCGCTGTTGAAATTTGCAAAGTATACTTCTTTTTCGCTCTTTGCTCTGCGTCTAGCGATTATCCAAGTAATGAGTCGAAATAAGATAAGTATGATCAATAGTAATCCTGCAATCGCACCAACGACAATAAACACGAGATTGTCTGGTAGCGATGAGGAATAGATGTAAGGATTAGATGGGGAACCAGACAGTTTTTCGTTGCCTACAGGTATCGCTATGCTATATGAGTAGGAAGTTGTGGATGAGGAGGAGGTTGCGGACGAGGTTGCTGCTAAGGTAGGTTTCCCGGTTATGGTTGGCATTGAACCATCTCTCTGTACCAAAGCAATAGTAGGAGCTGGCGAGCCTATATCAACCAAAATCTGTTGACGATCTTTGTGATGGTTATGGTGATGGTGATGTCTAACAGTTGGAACCTGTGTTTCCACCGGTATGCTTTCAGCAAACGAGGATATAATTAACGAAAGGAATAGTATAGCGACATTCATGGTCGTTGGTGTGGAGTCGTCTATACTGGCAGGAGATCTGAAAGAACTACTTCATAAATAAGGAAGAAGTTGGCTTTTTCTGAAATAAAAGAAGAAATCTGCGTCCATTGAAGTATATATATTGAGATTTCGAAGCGAAGACCAACAGAAAGAATAAAATAAACTGTGTTTCAGGAACTTGTTGGTGGAGAGATCCACGTTATTATCTATGACTGTCTATAACGAAGAAAATAGCCATTCCATATGCCTCAACTAAAATAATGTAGACTGCATTCTCGGAGATTCTTTGTTTCCGTTCCTCCCCTTATACTGCAGTTTCCTCTATTGCAGACGTACCTATTGTCGATGAAAGCTTAGCTACAAGCGATTTCATCAGAGACAGAATAACGTTTCTGCGGGCAACCGTCTCGCGAAGAACATCTTGAAGTTATCCTACCGTTGCTACAACCTCGGACACACCCAGCACCATGGGCCCATCTGGTGAGGCAATCGTCAATTTCAAGTACTTTCAATTCACTCCACGAACCACACGGCTCTAATCTGAATAGCTGCAAGGAGCCTTTAACGTGCATCAAAAATATTTTGTATTGACGTGTTGTGCATAGGTACACGTCTAAAATGTAAACAGACATTTTTCGAGAGACGCGTTCCGATGAGACAACCAAAAGTCCATACAAATACCAAGATATTCATCCAGCACATGTCGGCTGCAACTAGCCTCGAGAAATATCTGGTTTTTGCCACATATTGGTGCCATGTTTCATCTCATAGTAATGTGCGAACGAAAGTGCTTCCCGTACAGAAACGCATAGCATTGAATCATCGCGATGTGGTTTTCGCTTTTCTTTCGGTGCTCCAAAGCTTCTGCTTACTTGCTTGAGTGACGTTGTCAACTCTGATGACTATTTCTACAAATTAATATTGGGATTTATGCTTTATTGACTTATTCAATTGGCGCTTATGCCAATTTGTTTATTTCGTTTTCAATGTCTATGCAAGCCAAATCATTATTTTCACAAATTTCTTCTCTGCATCACTATAATAGCGAATCTCTAATTTTGATAGATATTCGCAACTCTTGCTCTCCGTACATCATTCCAGAATTGGGAAAGAGGTAGAGGGTTTAGGGAAATTTGCCACCTACAGTGACACCAAAGTAGAGAATTGTACTCATAAACTTCAATTAATATGTAAACCTATTTAATGCATCATGTTCAAATATAATCCAGAACATAAGTGCTAACGGCCGATTTCTACGTTACTTTACAGTTAAGAGTGCTGCTTTGTTGCTGCCGTGCCTGCTGTACCTTGAGTACTATTTAACTAACCTATTAGCATTCAGCAAGTATATATACATTGTGAGCTTTAGAATCTCCAGTTTTCATCTGCTGATTCGATGGCCCATTTGAATTTGTCACGCAAGGTCTTGGTGAAGAGTTTCTCGATGGGAACATCGAACTTCTTCGAAAACATCACCGTTAATCTTGGATCGATATAGTTCATCTTGGATGTACCTAAGGAAACTTCAGAATTGTCTTCCTTATCTTTCAATTGAAGAGTCGTGGTAACAATTCTGTTTTCAATCACTTCAACCTGCTGCTGCAACTTCTCCACAGTGAGATTCTTCTTTACTTCTGGTTTTGCGCCATTCAATTCAGCCTTGTATTCCTTCTCAAGATCATCAATCTTGGCCATCTTTTCTTTGATTTCATCTGATTTTTCAGTCAAAATCTCCTGCTTTTCCAATTTTAGTTTTTCATTATCTCTTTGCATCTTCTTCAAGACCTGTTCTCTTTGTCTAGCAATTACTGTGTGATGAATGTGCTCTTCATCTTCCTTTGCAAGATCATCGATTTCACAAAAATAATGCAGCTGCTTATTCTTCAATTTTGGTTCTAAAACAAGTATCATTCTCTTCAATCTTATTTTCTGCCACATCAACTCCTTTAACTTGTCATTGATTTTCTGAACAGAACTGCCATGTCCTTTACTTACCGTACGCTGGTGATTACACAAGATAGCAACAGTTCTATTAGCAGCATTGAACTTCACAACTTTTTCGGCTACTGTGCCTTCATTTGGAATCAAATCCAACTGATCTTGCATTGTCTTCGAGGCATTATAGGTACGGAAAACTTTAGCTGTCAAGCCTTTCATGTAATTCTGCAATTGCTTGTTCAACATCGTAGGATTGATTCTATCAAACAAGTCATCACCGGGTTGTTTAGGCGCTTTCTTGAAGATCCTCAAGTTCTTGAACACTTGCTTGTCAACTTCAACTTCTTGGTAGAATCTGATGGAATCCTTACCCAAGAAGTCGAAGATAACCTTGTTAGGGGGTTTCAAGGTAATATGCTCATATCTTAAAGAACAACACCCAACAGTGTCCGCTTCATCGTCACCCTTTTCGCCACCAGCTCTCAATGCAAACACATCAATAAGATAAATTGCAGATGCCATCTGTCTATCTTGCATTAATTCGCTCTTCAACATCTTAGTGTAGTCCTTCCTGATGGCATCTACATGACTACGTAATCTTCTGGCCGTTTCAAACTTTTTGAAATCAGAAACACCCTTAATGGAAGACGAGGCAGCAAATCTAACATACTTGAATGAATCGGCGATGTTTTCTCTCCACATAGCCAACCAAGTAACGGTGTTATCGTTCTTGATTTCACCCCAGCTATGACCCGGAGGAGCTTCAGGTATCTTAGCACCAGCTCCAATGTTCAAAGTAACCATCTCAGGGTAGACCCTTCTCTTCAACTTACCAGTTCTAGGATGGGCTCCTCTACCTCTGAACAAACCTGGAGGTTCTACTCTGAAATTACCTACGAGTTCCTTGTGACCGTTGAATAAACAAGTCTTGTATGGTTCTTCAATTCTCTCCTTTTCTTCCTTCATGGCTTTCTTTTGATCCTTCGTGAGAAGCTTTTTCTCCTCTCTGAGTTTCTCAAAGTGAGCGAATATCTTGGAGAAGTCGAGTTTTTCAAAGTCTTTGATTTCAACATCAGAACCATTAGTTTCCTTGATTACGTCTAAGAAGTCACCGAAGAAGTTCTTTTGGAAAACAGGGTTTTTGGCATGATCTGTTTCCAACATGGCACCATAGAATCCAGCGACTTCTTCAGCTTCTAAGGACAACTTCACTGGTTTCCCATCATAGTACAACTTCACATGCAGAGGGAGAGGTTCATACTCAGGTGGGAAAAGAACACCATTGTGTTCCAAAGTTTCCCATTTCTGAACTCCATCAACGTCTTCAGCTTCCCACCATTTATAGCCTTCATCTTCATCTTCATCCTTCTCTTCGTTTTGCGAAGTAGGAACGTCTTCATCCTTCTCTGCTTTCACTGCAGCATTTTTGGACTTTGTTTCTTTCTTTGGTTTTGTTTCCCTTTTTTGTTTCGGTTCTTTATCTGACTTCTTCGCTGATGCATCTGTCTCGGTTTTGACCTTCTTTGTTTTCTTAGGCACTGTAGAAGAGCCATTTTCACTCTTACGTTTTCTGTTCACCTTTTCTGCGATTGGCTCTTCGTAGTCTTCATCTACAGATGTGTCTTTGGATTTGACAACACCGTTGTTACGCTGTGACAATGGGAGATCATCGTCGAGTTCACTGGCAGCAGTGCTGGTCATGGATCCGTTCTTTTTGGAAGTTTTTTTGACTCTCTTCGAAAGAACGATTTCGTCTTCAGAGGAACTCATTGACAACAAGGAATCTACTGGTTTGCGGTAACGAATGGAATTGGTATACGAATGTAAGAGAGTGTTCTCTCGGTTCTTTTGTAGAGCTCTCTGCGCTGAAATAGAAGGCAATTGACTCGTTGGAAAACTTACTCGATGCTGAAGTCTTATCGAATTGCACAACCAAACTGAAAAATGCAGAAAACTTCTTAATTCACTCCCAGTCAAGAAAGGTCTCGAGAGTAACAAAACTGCTAAAACCAGGCCGTAAGCTCGCGGGCTCTAGAAGTCCACACAACTTTTGCTTGTTGTTGATCTACAAATAAGTTCGATTGACACTCATCTGTTTTTCGAGAAGAGTAGATGTGTTATATATTTGAGGCAAGGATCTTTCTGCAGGTGCAGGGGCACAATCACGGTAGACGTGTCATTGTCATTTTGGGAGTCCTTCCTAGTTGAGCCTGATGGCGTTTTGTCACGTCGGTGTTAAAGGAAAGATGCAAACTACGAGGTTAACAATAGAGCTGATATCGGGGAGAAACTGGAGAAATATAGTATAAATACATATAGTGCAAATATGGCGAAATGGGTGCAAAAAGTGGATTGCGACTCTGCTCGATTTCCACGTAGAGTCGCGATTTTGGCTATATGCTATTAAACTAGCCAATAAATGGAATATGTGGGCAAGAATTGAATGGTATACCAGAAATCACCAAGATCCAGATATCACCAAGATCCAGAGTACTTTTAACTTCGAGATATCACTATTTATTGTTTACGTATCGTGGAGAAAGAAATGTCTAGCCTTTAAAATCCTTGCTTGAAGCTCCATTTGTAAGGGTGAAAATTATCAGAAGTAGTTTGCAAATCTTTTGCAAAATCTTGACTACCAAATTTACTGAAACTAGGGTTGCCAGTTCAAGTCATATTTCTGCCATCACATAACCAGTTGCAAAATTTTTAATATTAATCTGCCGAAAGGCGGAACCAAAGCTTTTGTTATATTGGCAATAACGGTTGGATGCGAAAGACTTGCTAATGTTAACAAAGCCGTTAATTAGTTTAAAAATTATAACCCAGATCGATGTACGATGACGCGGTAAGAAAATTTCGACAAAGGCGGCAGCACGTCGTGAGACGAACCGTCACAACCTCCCAGACAAGAGCATTCAGAACTTTTCTAGCCGTGAAAATTTATTGCGAACCAAGGCGATGTAGTGGGCCGAGCCGAAACTAGTGTGAAATATTTGTTAGTCATTGTTAGCGAGCACCCCTTGCAAATGGAATTGCTTCCAATCTTCACTCTAATTTCATCTTGCACTGGGCTCAGTTGCCCCGTTTTTACCTGATGTGCCGTTTTTCAACCGCAGCCTGTTTCGTATATTTGAGTGGGACGCAGCAGGAATGCAACTATTGGCGAGGAAAAGAACAACCAAAGTCTGAAGCAAAACAAGATTTCTTTCGACTGCCCCGATTCTGTCAATTGACTCAAATGCCAATGTAAATGAGGTGAAGCTACCCCACGAATCTGTTATCGAAAGATTGATCTAAAACATGTTGGTTGATCAGAGCTCATTTGCAATTGTTCTCTAAAAGCAACCGTGTGCGATGGGCTCTTTCTCAAATTCCGTTAGGGGTCAAGGCATTTCCAAATGCCTTGGAGAGTTCCAGGGCAAGTTCGTAAACGGACTGTTCCGTGAAAAGCACGAGACTTAGTCGAGGCATTCTTCACATTGTTAGGCATTCTGCGAACGGCATTGCCCACAGCGAAAAAAGAAATTCGCGATGAGATTCTGTTTAAGACCTACGTCAAAAAATACTTCAGATTGCAATTTAACTTCACTGGCCAACCAGCTGACAAAACCAGGAGAAGACCATCACCACGAATGCCACAGACAACAGCAGACAGCCATCGTAGATAGGATGTACAGCCAAAACCTCAATTGACCAGTTTGCAGTGGTATGGTGACAACAGAAAATTGGAAACACCCCACTTTTCTTATCTAATTCTTGTCTTCCACTGAAATAAACCAGTTTTTAGTGCAGGTGCTGCTACTCCAGTGGAATATGGAGGGAAGTAAGGCATTATTTTCTTGGAAGTACCCGAAGTCATGAATTTGTGGTAGAGATAACGAAGTAAGATTAGCCTTGTGTAGTAATACTAAAAAGAAAGCAACCAATACATCCAGTAGATAATTCTTTCTTATTTTGTTTGCCTTGCATTTCTCTATCTAAATTATTATTTTTTGAAAGATTCTAACAATGATTTGAATCCCTACGATTTCACTTTGAGTTCTCACATTATATAAACTGTGCCTGTCCCAGATACTTCTTAAGTCCCCTTGTGACTCGAAAAGTGTTTTCCGATTTTTTGTCTAGCTAGTTAGTGTCATCAAAATGTCAGACTTCGAGAAGAACTCCTCTTCGATCGGCGACTACAGAGACGTTCAATTGAACAACCAGTCTTCGTACAACTCTAACAAAAAAGAGAAGCAGATCGACTTGTTGGACGACCGTACTTTCGAACAAGAAAATGACTCCAACTCCGAATTCGGTGAAGTCAAGAGATCCTTGAAGGCCAGACAGATTTCCATGATTGCCATCGGTGGTACCATTGGAACTGGTCTTTTCATTTCTACTGGTGGTACCCTTGCCGACGCCGGTCCTGTCTCTGCTCTTATTTCATTTTTGTTCATGACTACTTTGGCTTTCTCCGTCACTCAATCCTTGGGAGAAATGGCTACTTTGATTCCTGTTTCTGGTTCTTTCACCCAATTCGTCACCAGATGGTGTTCCCCAGCTTTGGGTGCTGCCAACGGTTGGAACTATTGGTTCTCGTGGGCCATCACTTTCTCATTGGAATTGTCTGTTGTCGGCCAAGTCATCCAGAGATGGACCGACGCTGTTCCTCTTGCTGCTTGGATCGCTATCTTCTTCGTCATCTTGACTGTCTTCAACCTCTTCCCTGTTAAGTACTACGGTGAAGTTGAATTCTGGATTGCTTCCTTAAAGGTTATTTTCGTCTTCATCTGGTTGATCTATGCCTTCATCATGGTGTGTGGTGCTGGTAAGACAGGTCCAATTGGTTTCAGATACTGGAGAAACCCAGGTCCTTGGGGTCCAGGTATCTTGGTCAGCAGCAACATCAATACCGCCAGATTCTTGGGTTGGTTGTCTTCTTTGATCAACGCTGCTTTCACCTTCCAGGGTACTGAATTGGTTGGTATCTCCGCTGGTGAATCTAGCAACCCAAGAAAAACAGTTCCTTCTGCTATCAGAAAGGTCTTGTTCAGAATCTTGGTTTTCTACGTCTTGTGTATGTTGTTCATTGGTTTGTTGGTTCCTTACGATGATCCAAAGTTGGCCGGCAACGACGGAACTTACACTGCTTCCTCTCCTTTCATTATTGCCATTCAAAACTGTGGAACCAAGGGTTTACCAGATGTTTACAACGCTGTCATCTTGGTCACAATCATCTCAGCTGCCAACTCCAACGTGTACTGTGGCTCTCGTATCTTGTACGGTCTTGCCCAATCCGGTGTTGCTCCAAAATTCTTTAAGTTCACAAGCAAGCAAGGTGTTCCAATTGTTGCCGTTCTTTTCACTGCTGCCTTTGGTTCTTTAGGTTTCTTGGCCACTTCCAGCCAGGGTAACAATGCATTCAACTGGTTGTTGAACATCACTGCCACTTCTGGTTTGATTGCCTGGGGTTGGATTTCCTTCACTCACATCAGATTCATGAACATCTTGAAGTCAAGAAACATCTCAAGAGACTCGTTGCCATTCAAGGCTAGATGGTGTCCAGTCAATGCTTACTATGCTTGTATCACTATCTTCATCTTGGTATTCGTTCAAGGTTTCTCTGTCTTCTGGGACTTCAACGCTACAGACTTCTTCACCGCCTACGTTTCGGTTATTCTTTTTGTCGCCTGCTACATCGTGTTCCACTTCATCTTCAACGGTAAGAAGTCGATGAGCGTCAGGTCTCTCTTAATTCCATTAGACGAATGTGACATCGACTCTGGTGTCAGAGAAATTGACGAAATGGAATGGGAAGAAGAAGAACCAAAGAACTTGTGGGACAAGTTCTGGAATTTGATTGCCTAAACAATTGGCTTCACATACTTTCACACTTTCATATCATCTTTCATTTCGACTCTAATAATTTCAGCATTGTATTTTTAGTTATATTTAATTCGCATGTGTCCAAAATAATTTATTGTAGATGACATTCTTGTTTGATATGTCTAGATGAACCCTGTACAAGGCAACATTAACGCCTCCAGATATGTCAGGATGAAATAATTCCTTGCTTAAACAGTTTTTACGGGCTTGGACTCACTTAATCAACTTTACAAAGGCATGTGCCAACTATTGAAACAACATTCATTATAATATACAAAAACCAGTTTTGCCTGGCTTAAGAGAGAAAGAAATACAGATACAGCAGGAAATTCCCGCTTGTGATAAATGATCAAAAAAACAAAATTGAATATCTTGCTCTGGGATATATGGAATTTCTTTTATCAGTTGTACAAGACAAACTTGGCGGTACCGGAAGTAACACCAACGGTACAACCATCAGAACCACCACCGTTATACTTACCATTACTGTAAGTACATTGACCACTGACAGAAGAAGAACCGTCGGCGACAATCTTAACCTTGAAGTTTAATGAGTCGTAGTTGTTAGGGTTTGGAATCAAAGACAAATAAGCAATACCGTTGGCGTAACCGGCACCAAAGTTCAAAGGAGCCCAGTTACCAATACCAGACCCTGGAGTACCCCAGACACAACCGTCGGTCCAGGATACACCTGCATTGTTGACATAGTATTGAGCAGAAGTGGAACCACCTTTCCAGGTGTAGTAGCTCAGTTGGTCAACGACGGTGATCAACGACGAGGATCCTCCATTGACAACAGTAGGAATAACCATGTTTTCGGTACCTGGGTAGTCAGTTCTACAGATAGCTACAGTTTGAGACAATTGGTTTTCGACTGAAGCCTTGTCAACACCCCATTCACACAAGTAATTGGATCTGGAGTTGGTCTTGTACAATTTTCCGTTCTTACAGAGTAAACCACCAACGGAAACACCGTTGGCTGGCTGGCTGTCTGGCCATTGGGTCTTGGACATACCCGATTGACAGGCGTAGGAACAGTACGAACCTTCTCTACAGTTTCCACCGGTGGAAGTGTCCGAGTTGTAGATACCAGACCATCCACCAAATCCTAAGTGGTCCAAGGAAATGACACCCTGACCGGCTGGGAAAGTGGAACAGGAGTAAACACCATCTGGGAATTCGGTGGATGGGTTTTGGAAAGCACCCAAGTCACCGGCGATACCTCCAGAGGACGAGAAGGATTGGGTTTCAGCAGCGGCGGAAGAGGTGGAAGTCTGAACTTGAACAGAAGAAGACGACGATGAAGACGAAGAGGAGGAGCTTGGAACAGGGGCTGGAGACAGAGACGTTTCGAGTTCTGTTTCGACGGCCTTTTGCTGAGCTGCACTGGTTTCGACTGGGTCACCGTTAGCGTTGACGGTGACGGTGACGTAGGCATAGTCGTAAACGACAGCACGTTTATGCTTGTGGTGGCCGTGGAACACCTTGGTAGTACAGTCTGGGTCTGCTTGAGCAGCCGGAGCAGCAGCAGTGAGAGCTGCGAAAGCAATAATAGCAGCTTTGGAGAACTTCATTGCACAGCGTTAAGGAGCGACTAGATTGGGAACTGTTAGTATTGAAGATGAGGAAAAGAAGAAGAGTGGATGGAAAACTAACAAAAGTGTCTGAAAGAAAATATGTGACGAGCTAAGCGAGAGTTGATTTAGGATTTGAGTGAAAATTGTGCAGCAGGCAGATCGTGGTTGAAGGAGCTGCGCATTGCCCTGAAACACTTGGCTGCCGACAATGGAATTGCACAGTAGTGCAAGGTTGTGTATTCTGCACCAGGTGGGCTATCGAGGCTACATGGCTTAAGCAAATTCACCCATATGACACCATCATATTGTTGGAGGGATTGCCATTCGCACCACTTCCTGACGAACTCAACCAGATGTAAACAATCAACAGTGCGATGTGAAATCGGCAAGCGCGACAGACTGCAGACACCAGTTATACACAGGAGAAGACGCGAAAACCAGCCTACGCCACTGCACACAAACATACAACACAGCCAATATACAGAATTTCAGATATACAGACAAAAAGAAGGAGGTGGCCATGCAGACAAAAACAACCGGTCGGGCTCCGGTCTGCGGACACAAAACCGAATTTGGCCGCCAACCACTTCCGAGGACTATGATTCACAGCCAGCAGGACAGCCAGCACCAAAACAGCCACCACTAAACCAGCCCTGTCGGCCAGCACTCCAACGGCCGGCAGCCAGGGCTGTGATTTCCGGTGATCGGCACATATCCGGGGGCGGACATTACTCTGCTTGCCAATACTGTTGAACTGCGAGGCGAGCTGGTGTAAACACCAGATGGGGTACTGAAATGTGGAAGCCAATCGGCGGATAAGGCAGAGCCAACGCAGAGGAAGGGGTGAAGTGTGGAGCTTGAAAAATTTCAAACTGGAGCAGGCAATCTGGGTAGCTGGTCTGGATAGCAAGGATCGGAAGTGAAAGCGAAGAAGTCTGCGAATTCTAACGGTCTCAGTAATGTAGCAAAATTGCTTGAAACAGAGCCGTGCAATCAATTCAATCAATTTACTCCACAGTCTTCTTAGAATTTTCCTATCCTTAAAGTCCTTCTGTATGAATTCTTCCACTATCAATTGTACTTCAACTCTCCTACTAGCCCATCTTCTCGTGCTAGCGATTCTTTCTCCAGTCCCGCTTACTCTCTGCTGAGCCAAATTGCTTCAGATCCGACAATTCTCATACCTCTCAAACTTCACTCCGATTTCTACTCAAACCTCCCGGTTTCACTTCATTTCTGGCTATTTTCGTCTCTATCTTTTTCTTCAATTTTCCATTTCTCATTCAATCAGTACATACCAGAGGCAACAACTTGGATTTAAAGGAGTGACTAAGTTGGTTGACCACGTTAATATAATCTAGGAATACAAAAGTGTTTGACAAATAAAACAATCTCTATTAAATTTTTAACCAAAAATTTGCCCAGGATAACCCACCTATATATGACTTGCCTTTAGTAGAATTTAACAACCTGGTCAGTGCCGTCTGACTCAGTAGATTCTGAAACCAGCAGCTTATGCTTGTTGTGCCAAAAACGACTTCCGGTTATGGTTTCTAGGCACTTCCGGCACCTAGGGCAACTATTTCCGACCATAAACAAATCCCTTGTACGCTTTCGACAATGCTATGCTCGCTTTGGGAGCGACCCACTGAGGCTGGACCGTTTTGTATGGGAAGCACGTGACCACGAATTTCAGTCCCCCAAAACCAGCTAACCTGCAATGGTTCTCCTGTCATTGGAGGCAATTGCAGGTTTGTATCCTTTTCTGGAAGCTTGCCGTCCTATCCTACATACAAGACAAATGCATTTTTCTGTTGCATTATTTTATCACAGAACCACTAGCCGATACTTTTTTCGTATATCGCTAGCGGCAACTCTGGCAACAAGGCTAGAATTTTCCCGCGTTATTATGAGCTCTACGCAGAAATTGAAAAATACCGACTTGTGACACCCATACATGATAACTCTCAGTGCACATTGTTCGATCTTCACTTCTCTCGCATAACTTCCCATCATATTGCAGCTCGTCTTGCAAGTAATTTATGTTGCATGGCAGGTCGTGTCATCGAAATTTATTCAATACCGTTCGTTGGAAGTTGGAGGTTGAGGTATTTCTTAGCACCGATTTCACCATTTTCATTTCATGAGGCGGAACGAAACTATCGCCGAAATTTTCAGATACTGTTCCTATCGGCTCATCGTTTTGGACCATCTCAGAAACTGAATGTCGGACCATATCTCTCAATGATCATCTATTTCACCACTGAACTGAATAAGGTGCACCGCAAATCGTGGAAAACCCTCCGCAAAGTCGGCGGATCAAAAAAATTATTCATATTATCAACATTTTTTCATATTTTTCGTCCATTTTAGCTACTTGTAAAAAGCATCCTAAGTTCTCCGAAACATACGTATTAGTACATGGATTTCACCAAGACATATTGCTACATTCAGTATCTCATCTGGTTCAATGCTCATTTTGTACAACTGACCAAGCACTTAGAAAATATCTCTGTGCCTGGTCGTGCTCTACAGAGCCAGTTGCTAGTCAATTTCGTGCTACCCTTCATCCCAGCAGTGTAAAATTTAATATTTCCTACAATTCGCTGAATAAAGCCGTTCCTGTCTCCAATACATGGCCCCCTGAAATTTTAAAAAATCAGCTCATTACCTGAACATTATTTGGATCGAGCTGCCAAGCTGAACTTGCACAACTCTTAATGAAGTAACTGTTTGATCTTGTTTGAAATGATGTCAACAGCCGTCTTGTAGAACACATCTTATTTTTTGTCACAATTCTGGTTCCCCTGTCCCCTACGTTTTGTTATGCACTTGGCCAACCATTTTCTAACCAAGGCGGGTTAACTACTTGATCCTTACAGATTCGTACACTATATGTAATCTTCTGCCTGTAGATGTATACAAGCTCACCTTCAACATTCGCCTTACAGCAAGCAACTTTATTTGCAGCTTCTTTTTTGCGAACCCCTTAGTCTTGACTAAAGCTGGTAATTCTAGCAAAATAAGCAATGCTAAAATGAATTATTTTCATGGAACAGAATAGGAGGGGACTCTGAGCAAACAGGATTACAAATCACCTTACGAGACTTTCTAAGAGGAGAACGATTGAATTGCTTACCACCATGACAAGTTGCATTGAATTGAGATTTTATTATTTCAATTGTGGAGTTGGCATCTGATAAGTAGAAGACTCAAATACATAGAAATTACTATTCTGGGAATTCACAAAATCTAGTGGGACAAAGCGGCTATAAGATCACCCGCATAGATACTGTACAATTTTACGGACAAGCTCATAACTCCTAGGCGGAAAATGTTATCCACAAAGATTATACCTTTTGCCCATCAGCAATTGTCTTCAAATATAGGATTAGCCAAAAGAACCATTGTATCAACTCAATAGCCTTCAGTAAATGCTTGTTTAATTCATTTCAAAGTGAATTTAACAAAATGGACGAACGGTTCAGTGGACTTGACGACGATAGAGTTTCGTCAAAAGCCAGAATGAAATTTGCAATCAAGCACACTGCACAGCATATAGTTTGTTATGGCCCATTGAGTTCTTTTTGGGACAAACATTGTCGAATATGGAAACTAAATCTTCCTCTCTTGATTTAATTTGTTTATCACCCAATACCTCCAACGGAATAACTTGTCAAGGAACTGTTTGGGCATTCCATAACTATCACAGGCTTCCTTTTTACAGGTTCTGGCTCGCCTCTACCGAGTTCTTCTCTTTCATGTGATGCTTCTTGGCGTGGAAAATGACTTATATACAGTACTTATGTATGTTTCTGGTAAACGAAAAGTTGCATTAAGCTTTTTTATCCTGACACACTTTATTTCCTGATAACGTATGAAGTGAAAAAAATATAGACTTTAACCATACATAAAACAAAGGAATATGAAAGGCAGTTAGATTAGGGTCCAAGCCGGGGCTCGTAGCGTCTACTTTACCCTGGTCCCCTGTTGACGCAGCTGACATGATGTATTCATTATTTCCATAAACGAGCAGGCTTGTTCCCTGCGCACAACTGCCTTTTTTTCAACTTTCGGAGATCGAACAAATATCTCCTTTCAGGATTTCTGATTTCCATATTGGTGAAATCAATTTGAGTAAAACTTCCACCACGGATATCTGAACAAATGTTAAATCAAATGGCACGGGCGAGGGAAGTTTCCAGTCTTGACTATTGCTGAAACTGGGAAATATACCAAGGGATTATTGAGTTAAAGGAACTACTATCACCGTGCACATTTCCATAAGAGCTGCATACAGACAATAAAACTCACCAAGTGCATGTAAAACTTCAGATTCCGTTTCTCCCCGACCGAGGTACCCTTGATTGGTACCTTAGACGGTTGAAGTAGACCAGGAGACAAGACAACGAAAGGGTTTCATGTAGGAGACAAGATATATTTCCTTAGAATAGAGATTGGCAATGTTAGTCTTGAAGCTGAAATTGCAGCTCATTGTCTGGAGATGGAAATATACGTAGCTACAGCATGTTTGCCTCTTACGTACAGCGATTTCATGCCGATGAACATGTTTCGTAACTCCTCATTGTTCTATGAAATGATTGAATATCGCTTGACTGCAGTTGCAGTTGTGATTGACCTAAGGTGCTTACTCGGTTTTAGGTTTCGGCTAGTAGAACCTGTTTCCTTTTTTCCAGCTTTAGAGTTGCAATGATTTTCACTCAGAAGCTGCTTCGAACGACAATGAAAAATCAACACAAATGATTCAGGAAATTGAAGAGTAAAGCTTTGGATTCTGAATATGATGAAAAAAATCTTAGGAAGCACCTAACTCACTCCAATAAAAGATAAACAATAATCGAATAAGGCAATAAACTTGCTAGCTACTATCTGCAAGTGAAGAGTTGTCTATTATTGTAGGTAAAAATCTTGGTGAGATCTTACAACTGTGCAAGTGTTACGAATGCTTGCAAGGAAAACAATTCTCCCGGACGCCAGTCATGCTGAAGTTCCGCTAAAAAATATTCATGCTGGTGCCCATTCTACCAAAAGATTCAAGTAAGAATCGGAAAAAGAGATAAAGTTTAGAGCCAATTTTTTTTTGAGTATGGCCACCTCATGGAAGCCAACATGACATAAAACCCTTTAAAAAACCTTAACCTGTAAAAAAATTAAATCGCTTCCTGTATTTAACAATATGTCTGGTTAGCCGAATGCTTCTAGAATTTATGTAGGGCAATGGGGGTTTAGGAAGTTTTGCAAAAAAAAAAAACGAATTTCATACATATGCGAAACGGGACTCCCAACAAGGGCGCATATCAAATTGGAACTCTAAACTCATTTATTTTTACTGCATGTTTATATTATTTAAGTATGTTCCGTATTTTTGTATGCACATATATTTTTTGTTCTTACTCCCTTAGTCTTTTATGGAAAGGACTTGGTTGAAAGCTGAAGAAAAGTAATACCAATCTAAGCGTTCCAGTGATGAACTGATTTAAACTGATTTAGAAATGTTTTATTGTTTTGATTCATGTTGGAATTTTTTACATGATGATGCTTTTTTCCTCCTGGTCGTATCCTGGATATTGCTTATTTTTCGCTACCGGACCTTTTTTTTGACCCTGAAAGGGCCCTTCCAAGTTTGCTTTACTTAGTATTCTAAGTTATTTTCTTACATTTGATTTGATATTCAATACATCTTTCGCCAATGCTGAATCAAAAGTAAGCAATTGTTTTTCGTTTAATTTAAATTCGCAGTGCAACTCTCACGTGTAGGAACTTCTTTCCAAAAACTATGTAGGGTCTTTCCTGATTGTACGAAGGCATTCAGGGAACAGAACAAACACGATCGTCTATATCATTCTAATCTCACAACTTCAGGTATTTCTTGTGCATTACCCTCTTAAATAATATTGGAATATATTTTTTGCCTTACCTAAAAATAAAATAAAATATTATTTAAATATTTTCCCTCACTTCTTAATGTCTTCTATAGTCTAAATCTGACCCTTCAAAGATATATAACTTATAGGTAATTTTCGATTTTAATTTTTTTTTGGCTACAAATATCTTGCTAAAACTTCCAATACTTTCACGCCTTAGTTGTTCTCCGTCAACTAACCTCATTAGGTTTTTCCTGATATCTTAGTGTTCTGTGACTTAGGCGACTGCGAACAGTTACAAAGCAATCCAAAATATATATATATATAGGTCAAATCTAGGAAGATCTACACCAGAGAATTTTGTGATAAAGTTACACTAACAATACAACACTATAAATCCTAAGTTTAATTCTTATCCTTCCAACATTACTATCATTCTCTTATAATATCCTTCAGCTTCTAACTAATATAATAAAGTACAATGGAATTGCTTAACTATCACCAACCTGTGTCAAGTATCTCATCATACCAGCCTGATGCAGAGACACAAATGATGAAGAAGCCATTGTTTGCTCCAAACAACGCTATAACACACAACCAAGTCTACCAATACCAATCCGATGGTGAGCTGACTTCTGGTCACAATACTTCTGCCGCTTCTACTAACAATGACTATGACTACAAGGAGTCATACAGTTACATGTTGAACCCCAACGAAGTCAGTTCAATTGGGAGTTTCTCTCCTGCCAACACGCCTTTCAATTTGGCAATGTTGCAATCCCAGCAACAAAGGGCTCAGCTGCAAAACGGTACATCTTTATCGGAACCTCATTTGCAACCACAACCTAGCCAAACCCAACTGCTTGGTAACGGCTTATTACAAGGTAATTCTCAACTTCCACTTCCCATCAACTACCAACCAACTCAACAACATCCAGACGAGAAGTTTCAAGTGAAAAGCCATTCTCTTCCTGAATTAAAGTACGCTGCTGGTGAATACGAGGATAAGGGCAGGCTTGGTTCTTACCCCGTACCAATGTACGCTCCTCACTCTGAACCTCACTACACAAGCTATCAACCACAACAATTACCACTAGGAAGTGTTCCTAATGCTGGGGTACAGTTGCCTCTCAATATTGACGTCAACCAATATCCAGACATGACAACGTTGGTGAACTCTAATTCTAATATAGTTGTTCCTTTGGTTGAAAGTCAGTTTGTTGACCACAAGGTATGTTGCGTATGTGGAAAGAGAATTACCAGAGATATGTCCAGACATATGAGAACACATCAAAGTGAATCCAGATTTACTTGTAAGTTTCCAAAGAATCAATGCCGTCATAAACTGGGAAAGTTTAACAGACCATACGATTTCAAGAAACATCTTCTCAACAGACATTTCAAGTTTGACAACATAGCCATCAAGAGATTACATAACTTAAGCGACAAGCTCGATCACTGGGGTACCTGTCCTTGTGGATTAAGGTATATGGGTAAGGATTGGCTAGACGATCATATTCTTACCGATGATGCTTCCAAGAAGTGCCCATGTGTCGAGTAAAAATGTATGGTTTCATTTTGCTAATTTCTTCATGATTTATGTTACTTGTACTTGTAGTTCTTTGAGGATTGGTCTCACGTTGTCCGCTGTCAACGGTTGTAATTAGCACCTTGTATTTTATTCGAGCCTACTTCAACTATGTCTCGAACAAGTTATCATAATAAAATTAGAATATACACCTAATGTTAGAACAAATATAAAACTTCACAATTTCTTGTACAACTCAGTAAGCTCTCTAGCTTCATAAAACTTAACCACCGGTTCGTCGCCCTTCTCAAAGCTCTCCTGAGCAGCATTCACAGCAATCTGGGCGACTTCTGCGCCAAAGATTGGGTTACCAAGGAAAGTTAGAGGGGTACCATGAAGATACTTCAATACACCAACAGATAAGTTGTTAAGCAAACCTTTAGAAGTTTCCCTTTCGCCCAAAAGGATCCCTGGTCTCAAGATGATGGTTCTGGGAAACTTCAAAGCTATGATGTCCTCTTCCAATTGGCCCTTTACCTGGAGGTACAAAAACGAAGACTGGGCATTGGCGCCTATGGTGGAAACCAATACGAAAGTTTCAACCCCCGCAGCCTTAGCCGCCTTTGCAGCCTCGTAGTTGATTCCATAATCGATTTTTTTGAAGTTATCAGCAGATCCAGCAGCAGCACGAGTAGTTCCAAAGGCCGAGAAAAAGGCTGAGTAGTCCTTGGCTTCCTTTTCAATGATGGCTGGCCATTCTTCACTCTCCTTCTTTTCGATTGAGTTGATTTTGCCACTAGTGACACTTGGAAGACGACGACTAACAGTAGAGACCTTTTTGAAGGCAGTTGAACTGTCAAGAACCTTGAGAATTTGAAGGCCTACAAGACCCGTAGAACCGAGTACAAAAGCGCTCATTATCGTAAGTACAATTGTTATCGATGAGGAAGATACTCTGAAGCCAGAATAAATCCTTAAATTCAGATTGTAGTTGTGGCTCTCTGATCACGCTCTCTAATATACCGGACCATTTGGTCTACAATCTCTCTGGTAGGCCTACTGTGGTCCTGTTGATGCTTGCTAAGCGTTGGAGAGAGCTACGAGGCGCTACAAACATCAAAATCAACTCTACAGATGGTAGAGTTCTACCCTCAATTTGGAAATTGGAAACCACCTTTTTTTGCAGATGTTGCAGCAATTCGAGTTCTGAAAAGTGGCAGGTTGAACCGCTGGATCCCAGCGCCTAAATAGTGGGATCACCAGGAGCCCAAAGCAGTTGTTCAAAAGGGGAGATTCAAATAAAAATATTCCATCTTATGAAACTAAAAAAAAATGGGTTCAAGGTTGGTAGAGCATGTGAAAGGTTTAAATACTAGCTGCTAAACACGGACCTAGATATTCTCCATAGTAGGAAGATTCTCTAGAATTATTTTTTATGTTTCTAACTCCTCCTGCTGAATATTTTTATGAAGAATGCAATTAAATACGAGCAAGCCGAAGTGATACAAAGATATCTAAAATGTAAAACGCAATTCATGGAAAAATCTAGTGCACTTGAGGTGAAACAGTGCCTTCCTGGTCATTATGTTCTCCTTGTCCACATAACAATACAGTTTATAAAGTATAAAACTCAACTTGACAACTTTTGTCAGGAACACAATCGTTCATACCCGATTGTCAAAAAGCAAGTTTCAACTAGCACTGTGGGTTGTGAATTCGGGACCGGGTAAATTTTTAAATTACGAAGGACAAGAAGCTTACGAGTGCAACTAGCAACCACAAAGAACATCTAGAATTTGTTGGGATGTTCCATGCTGATGGCTAGTGTCAATTATTAGGGAGCAGTAGGGGTCCCCGATTTCCACTTCTTGGGTGTTTAGTTGCCAAAATCGAGGAGAGCTGGTGCACAAGATTGCCTGCCATAGAAAGATATTCGATTTAAGATGCATCAATTATTTCCTGTTGGAGATGTATTTTAAAGGGCGGCGAAGGCGAATTACATCAACTAATATCTGCAAGCGTAGGATATAGGGGCGCTGGTTCTACGGGTGAGTTATTCGAAGCCTTGCTACAATCGAAGAAAGCCAATAGAATATTCTTCGTACATTCTACATTCTGTTCGGGTACACAATGGTTTTTTTCCCATCGTAATAAGTTAACAATCGACACGATCTCTTCCTAAAATTAGACTGCAAGAAGAATTTATCCTATTGTAATGCAGCAAAAAGGATATTACATACTTGTTACCGACATTGTTTCACTCCAACCGATTTATCCCTCGTTCCCCCTGTATCAAGAATTATGTAGTCGTTACTTTGTTTAGCATTTCCCATGAGCAATTGCAAAGAAGTTCATTCTTGCTGATTTTATTTTTTGTAGTCATCGAAGAAGGACGTAAGCTATTGGCATGTATTCGTGCCAGCCAGCACGTCTCCAGAGAACAGTGGTTTTCTGATGGGTTTAGCTGGTAGTGGGCCGAGAGATGGATGTTTCATGACATTCCACATTTCCAAAATGGGTAGTACCCGTCCGTATTTCGTTCCGTTCCCGAATAGCATTTACGGTAGTCCAAAGTGGGTTATGATCCTTTCTATTTATCAGGGGGAATCAAAAAAAAAATACAATTCAGAATGCTGCTTGGAGCCTACAGACTACAGGTTATTATTTTTAGCGTAGGGCCTATCTTACATAGGTGCTCACCGACAGAACCTGAAAAATTATGTAGCCGCATAATGTACTGTAGCGTTTAGTGTGCAAACCATTTATTTTCTAGAACTATTACTGCTTCCGGAGGCTTTCCATACGTCAAAAATTGAAAATACTTGAGAACCTGGCTAGAGTGAAGACTCAGCCAGAATAAATCCGGTCAGCATCTAAATTAAAGACTAGATCAGTTTGTATATACGATTAATGTGCTTTAAGTTATGGAATTCGTGCAATTAGAGGGAAATAGATGGCTTGTATATATGCTGAAGTAGCTACCAGTTTAGTTTCGCACGATTCAGTTGTGTTGGGTATAGAGTTCCAGGAGATTAACCGTCTGATTTCACCAAAGGGAAGTTGGCGCTATGAATGTGACGTACAACGGCCGTCAACCGCTGAGATATACGGAAGGTCCAGCAATTATCTGGCATTAAACCACCTGGTATCTTACGATTACAACTGTCGTTCCATACTCGATTGCCAGGTTGCAACGGCTGCATGGTGGAAAAAATAACAATGCGGGCTTTTGGAACGGATTAAGTTAATAATTCTACATTTTATATTTCTTTATCCATACAATGGTCTAAAATAAATTTTATCACTGCTATATTTTTCAATACACCGGCTTATATTTTTACAGACGGTTGATTATGAACTGATTCTTTCGCGACAGCACTGACTGAAGCGAGATGAGCGTTTTGAAGCCAGGAGTCTCGAACACTGCAATCATGGGGGTTGAGGTGCAGCCTGTACCGGCGTTGGAATCCATCTCGCTCTGGGGGCTCAGAGACCATCTGCACCATTTTCAATCTTCTAGCGCGAGCGATTTGAGCGAAGGATCTTGAGCAAAATAGTTGAACGAGCAAGTTAGTATTTTTTGGTGAGTTTATCAGAAGCCGAATGTGATCCTGAAAGGGAATATTACCATGCCAGTAGTCCTATTTTGAAGAGCATAACCGCTTTTGAATATTAACTGATTCTATTGACAGAAAATAAGCTGTAACCCGTCTTCATTGTTGGAAAGAAAATAACGTTCAGTTTGGTGGGATTGACAGAGAATAAGCTTTATTTTTACTGGCTCCGCTAACAAAATATGAATAATGATGCCATGATAGCAAAAAAAAACTTCAATTTCAAATATTATTCTCTCTTCCTGGGGTCGATTCTCATTGTACTACCAGGGCAATTAGCCGTTGACGACGCTGTATGTTGACGATGACGCAATGCTCATTGACGGCGCGAAGGCTGTTCAACGGCAGTGCTGATGTGCGGTTGCTATTTGGTTCGAAGTTGTGCCCCTCCCCCACATAGTTGCGCATGGGAGACGTTGGTGAAAATTCTCTTGATCGGTCGGGCTTGAATCTGAATGTGAATCTACGAGCTGGACCAAATTAGTCTTGGTATTCCATCTTTTCCAGTGCGGAGCCCGGACTTGTATGTTTGCATTGTGTAGTCACATTTCATGTCGGCTCAATTCAATAATGCCGGAGGTAAATCCGTGATGTAGCCGGGGTGATTATACATTTTATTTTCCTAAGAATGAAACGGAAGCAACGCTGAAAGCCTAATATACGAAAGTGACAGATGCACAAACAGGATTGACTGAGACTCAGACTCATCTGCTTCTCGAAATCGGCTGTTTGTGGCGCCGTAGATTTTACCGTCCGCTCCTGGCTATTATTGCTATTGTACTACTACGACTCTCATAATGGTGTCTAGATCCTTTTGCTATTGCAACAGCTGTTCCGGCTGCTGGTTCGAAGGGTGTGAAATTCTCCAATTCGAGACTTGGTAGGTAGCACAGTTTTTCATGGTAGCAGATTTACAGAAATATCACGTAGCATCCGGGGCACTATTTGTGGGCTCTGGTAGTAGAACCACATGGAAGAAAATACTCTGAAGTAGCGACAAGTAGAAGCAAGTAGTACCTGATAGTAGAAAGTAGTACCTGGTAGCAGAAAGAATGTTCGCCACTACTAAGTGAACAGAAGTAGCACTGATGGTGGTGGTTTTTCACTTTCTCATGTAGCTTTTTGGCCCGGCAGCATTTTGGCCCGGTAGCGAGAGCCAAGTCTGAGATCACCGCGCTTCGTTAGCGCACTATTAGCGCAGTTTTTCTGGATCTTTCGCTGTACCATCAAGACAAGTACACTACTCGACCGAGCTCTACAGTACACAAACCTCCCACCAGCCTGGTGCTGCATATATCTGGCACCAACATAAAGATAAAAACTCCTCTGGCTCTTCTTCCCCCACAAGAGCCTTCCGTGGTACCATGGGCCGAGCTGGAGCAAGCATGACCAGCCACGGTGGAACGAACGACAGGTCCTCGACCTCCCACGGCGATGCGGCTCACACTCCCATGCCTGGCTACATCCAGCCTTCGTTGTTCGGTGATGGTGACATCACCGACATTAACATCATGACCAGTGCCAGCAATCCGGATATCAACAGGGGACTTCTCCACAGTGCAAACAACAACCACACCAACACCAGTAACACCAATAGCGCCCTCAACAGCAATATTAGCCCCAATAGCAATTCTCTCCAGGGAGATTCGCACACCCTCGCTAATCTCAGTAACCTCAGCAATTTCAGCAATCTCAATAATCTCAGCAACCTCAATACTCCGGATAATTCCACCACTCCCAACAACCTCAACTTCAACAATAACTCTTCTGGAAACCAATACAGCCAGATGGACGATTTTGGCTTTGATCTCAAAAACGACCAGTACGATTACTTCTCGCAGGTCTCGCTACTGGCACCGTCATCCCGTATAGACCATGTCTATGGGTTGGATTTCGGAGACTTCGAGAAATCTCAGCAAAAGCCGCAAGGCAATCGACAACAACCACAAGGCCAACAAACTCTACACCAGCCACTACCACTACCACTACCGCAATATGGACAGAATTTACAAAGTCAATTACAGAGTCTGAATCAAGTACAAAATCAATTAAACAGCCCTGAACAAAGAGTAGAACAAGAATTTCAGAACTATCATCCCCGTTTCAGATTGAACCAACAACACTCTCTTTCTCAAGAAGTAGTGGAGTATCCAAACGCAGAAGGGTATCAGCCGAAACGTAAACACAGTAATGAAAACGATTCATCTGTTTCTGACACAGGGGCGGGACCTGGTTCTGGCTCCATGACACAGTTGCCATATCCACCAAAACCACCTACCATACGGCAGAACTCGCTTCCATTATCCCAGAAGGCTATGAACCACAACCACAAGAAGAACCACGGAGCTAATGGGCTCAGCTTCTTTGGTTATAGTAGCAATCCACAAATCTATGGAAATGAGAATCCACCGAATTCCGGAAATTCGCAGAATGCTCAAATTCCCCAAAATCTCCAAAACCAACAAAAGCAAAATCTCCCAAACCAATACAATTCTTCTTCTTACAACGATATAGACTTGAATACAAGTCAGAAATCCGATGCCACTGTTACACTTGGCTCACCTTCTGAGGCTAAAAAGAGAACAACGCCCAAACCAAGAGGCAGACCCAGGAAGAATAGAAATCCCGGGTTTTTCTTGCCATTAGATAACCTCAACACAAAAAATCAGCTTGCAAAGGTAGCCTCTAATTCAATTTCGTCTTCTCATTCTGACACAGCAGCATATAACTGGAACCGGTCTGAACGAGTTAACAATAGTGGCACAAGAAACTTCAGTGCTAATATCCCCTTGTTCAAAGATGATGGCCAACACACTCCCAATCCTGAGTTGCGGCTTTTCGAAGCTGATTTAGGACTTCAGGACGACAGCTTGCAACGATTCGCACCTTCCCATTCCAATATCACTCCATCCATGAATCCTCCTCTCAATGTAAATGGCTACTTTGAGTTGGAGAACAGAAATATTAATAGTAACAGCAGCAACAGCAACAGCCAGTTTGATACCAGCAGTCTTCTCACTCATTTCATTTCTCCCCACATTAATTACAACGAACACACCTTCAACAACTTCAACAAGGAGTTTGAGGACTATTTGTCAGAATCAGGTGCGGACTCAAATCTTGTGCAACAGCGTCCGGTTTCGGGTCAATATCAGCTTATAAATAAGGAGCAGATCAGTATGAGCCGAGGAGTTCCTTTGGAAACTGATCCTGATGATGTGGGTTTTGGTGCCGACTTGGGCGGGTTCAACTTTGATGTTAACCCTCGAAACGAGTTGCTTGATCCGGAAAGTCTTCCAAAGCCAACTGTTTACGACAACAATGAGCTCGTGGCTACCCTGGCAAGCTCGATGTTGAATCCTACTCCGATCTACGACGACAATGATGCTCTTTCTGTAAACCAGCATGGAGCTACAAGTCTCAGCCAGAGTCTGGCCAATGGGTCAGATTTTGAACTGTCGGAATCAGACAGGGAGTCTAAACCATCGGGTCATCTAGACGTTCCACGACCAGTAATTGTTCGTTCCATATCCAATCATAGTGGCAATAGCAATTCCAATTCCAACTCGCTGCCTCCGCAGGAGTTCAGACACGACGACAACGATATATTGCTTCAGAAGCCCAAGAAGAAGCGGTTGCCCAAAGGTGCCGTTTGCTCCATATGCGACAAGTACATAAGTCGAGACTTGACTAGACACATGCGGATCCACAATGAAGTGGGCCGGTTCCAATGCGTATATCCGAAGTATATGTGCAACCACAAGACTCAGTACTTCAACCGGCCCTATGACTACAAGAAACATCTTCTCCATATGCATTTCCGCTTCGACGACCCCAAAGGAAAAACAGCCAACACCTTGACAGATAAGCTACCATTAGAAGGTATCTGTATTGCGTGCGGTGCTCGTTTTGTAGCGAATGACTGGTTGGAAACTCATGTGTTGACGAATTCTGCCACCAAGTGCCCTTCGCTCGAGAATCGGGAGTGAAAACTATTGACGAATAAGCTATATAGATGATAGTAATAGACGATAGTGAGAGTAAGGTGTATTTATTCATGGTAGTGATATTGTAAGATATAGGTATAAATACTACAGGCTATTTCTTCAAAGATACCTTCGTACTTCTGCATAACTTCATTATGAACCACCCTTGATGAACTGTATCAATTAAATATATTGCTCATTGGGTGCAACTTTTAGGATTTCCAATTTTCAATTTTAACCTCCGCAGCATCTCTTCTACCTGCACCAAATTTTAGCAATCAACTAGAACAAGATGCGAGGACTAGACTGCTGTTGGAGACAACTTTGCCCGTCTTCATCCCCTTCGGTTTAGAAACGGGAAAGACTCCTAGGCGTATACCACAGCTAGAATAACCACCTCATTTTGCAATCTACCAGTTCCGGAACTGCATGCCCAATCGGGACGGATATTTGCGCAAGAGCCTGTCAATTCACCCACCTGCAGGAAACCACCTGAAAAACACTTAACTGTGAGCAATTTATCTATACCATCTGAGACATGAAAACCCACTAATTTATCAGCTCCAGTGTATATATATGGGGAGTATCCAGATCTGAGTAGAATGGAGAAATTTGACAGATTTGAGATATAGCAGATTTAGCTATTTATTATTTGAATTTTTCACCAACAACACCGCCTTCACAATTGGCTTTACCACCACCTTATAGAGGATTCAGTAATTTTTCAGATCTGAACCTTGTATTGAGAACTCAATTCCACACTGAAATAATAAAAAACATCCATAAAAAATGGCAGAAATACTTACAATTGTCCAGAGACACATGGGCATGGACATGGGCAGCTCGGCTACCGGCTCAATGGCTATGAACGTAGCCTCCTCTACTATGGCTATGGCTATGACTTCTGCCACAGACTCTGCCTCTGACCTGATGGATATGGGAGGACATGCAATGCATATGTACTTCACAACTCAGTACAAAAACTACCCGGTGTTGTTTCTGCTGTTGAGTGCAGCCAATGGGGGCCAGGCTTTTGGTATCTTTTTGTTGCTTTTCGTTGTAGCTTTTCTTTCCAGAGGCTTGGAGTTCGTCAGAAACTACTTGGAACAAGTGGTATGGAAGAATCCCATCTACGTAGAAAGCCATCCTGGACAAAAACAACAGAGCCACAAAGAAGCTGACGTTGCCGTAAAGCTGAATATAGAACATCATTCTTGTTGGGCTAATTCTGAACAATCCTCAATCAAAGCCGATTCAACTAATACTACCACTGAACCTTTAGAAGGACAGCACAGCGCCAGCAGAACCAACCAGTTACCTTTGGCTTCTCGCTTCTTCAGAGATGTCATCAGATTGACCTTGTGCATCTTGCCTGACTTGTTTAATTACACCCTCATGTTAGCAGCCATGTCTTTCTCGTTAGTGTACTTCTTTGCCGTAGTGTTGGGCTCTGGTATTGGCAGATTTGTGTTTGAGAGAAGCCTGGAAAGGTTGAACGTAATACCTCCTTCACCTTTCAATACGCATTGCTAGTGCATTAATGTCATATATGTAAATAAACTAATACTTCACGGAATCACCAATTAGACCAACTGCAATTGCAGTTTGTAGCTGTTGACTCGATTATAGTACAACTAAACTAATAATACCAACCGGACTACTATAAAACGTAGTCCTCATATAACTACTGTATTTTTTAAACCCATATTGAACTCATCATAGCATCACCATACTTTTCTATTGTACATTGTCTATATCATTAGCTCTTCACTAATTCAGAAATCTTCTTCAACAAGTCACTATACTTGGTCTTATTAAACTGTGTCCCGTTTCCATCTGCCAACTTCTCGCTATAAATTAACCTAGCCATGTTGTTGAGCTCGCCTAGCGTGAATTTCTGCTCGTTGGCTCGGATCTGGTTCAACATGTTGAACTCGTTCATGGTGAACAACTCAAAGTACTTCGACGACTTATTGAAGTCCACCGTCTCTGGATTACTCGACAAGTTTCTCAACATCTGCAGCAAAGTGAAGATATTCAAAAGAATCCTCTTGATACCATTGGTGTTGACCTTGTGAACCAATATCGAGCCCTGTATAAGCAACTGGTTCAAGAAAGCCGGCAAACCCACAAATATTCCTTCCCTTTCCAACGTCGTCAACGTTTTGCTCAACTTGGCATCTATAGAAAATACTTCCTTGTTAAGCAAAGCTACAGGAGGGTCAGCATCGCCAGGCTCTGTTGTAGGAATCCAATCAGACTCTTTGAATGATCTACCTATGTAGTAGATAGATTTACAACGCAAATCGTATCTAAGAGCAAGCAATGTCTTGTCTCTTATAGACTCAAACACTTGAACCAATTCGTCAAAGCGTTGGATTTTCTCGGAATTGAGAGCCAAGAAGATGTTTTGCTGGTTTACGTCTACATTACCTGCGCCCACGTTTGTACCAGATCTGCCATTTTCCAAGAACGACCAGTTATGACGCAATTTGTCGACAACAGATATCTTGACGGTGTCATCGTCTTCATAGGCCAGATAGTTGGACTGCTTCTTGATAGAAGGAAGCCACTTCAAGATCCACGACGTTGTCAACAACAAGTAGCAGACTTGATTGAACGATTCGACATCAAGCAAATCGTCCTTGTTAATGTCAAAGGCTCTGGCTGGAACTTCGCTATCAGAGAGAATAATAGCGTTTTCTTTCACGATCAACGCTTCCAACTCTTGTAGGCTTGCCAGAGCATTGGCATGAAGCACAACTCCACTTATTTCCGTCAAAGCAGGAATACGCATCCATCTGCTTATTCTCAGGGTTGGCTTATTGGAAGAGTCAATAGCACTATTGTAGTTGTTGTGCAGGACGTTTCCAGTTGATAACAACTCCTGGTAAAAGCTGTTGTAAGCCATGGCAAAGCTTTCCAAGAAGTTGAGGGCCGTGTCACTGAACTCTCGTCTGTACGTAAGTGAAGTGTTGAGAATCAGGCAGATGTTGAGGAAAATCTTCTTGAAGTTCAAAGCATTCTCGTAAATTACCGTAGAGCTTGGAGAATCTGCAGGCTGCTTAGCGGTGATTATACCCAAATCAGTATTTCTCGTAAGCGAAACCAAGTCCAACTTGAGCCCTGTGATATGTGTAACCCCACCTTTGTCGTGTTCTGAGCGTATATATGTGCCTCCTATATATTCGCGGAATGAGAATTCTAGACTCTCTCTGACGTGCGACAAAAACGAGATCTTCATGAAATCTTCAAAGAACTGCAACGCTAACTTGTTGGCAGGGGCTTTGGTGGGATTCAGGAAATCCGAAAAAAGTCTCTGTGAGCCTTCAATGAATATGAGAAAAGGCTCAAGGATGATCCGCATATTGTAAAGATTCTTTGGAACCAACACCTCCACCATGGCGTTGAAATTCTCATTCTGGATGTATGGAGAAGACGAGTCAATGAGTCCGGACTTCTTACCAGAAGAATCTTGTAGTACAAATCCAGGGAACATGTCCTGGAGAATAGTCAGGAGATCGTTAGTAGTCTTTGTAGACTTTTTGTAGGAAACATCTTCGAATCTAAACGAGTCCTTTTTGCTGAGAATGTCATAGATTTTGCTCTTATTTTTGACTTTTAACAACTCGTTCGAATTCTCGGCTAGAACCAACGAGTCTCCATGGATGTAGTTGAGCACCAACGCCTGGAGCTCTTTCTTCAACATGTTCCACACACTGAGCAAGTTGTACGAACTGTTGTGGATATCTATGTGTGTCTTTTCGGCATTTGGAACTGCATTGCTTAAGCTCTGACCAGATTCCAAGAGATTTACGACTTCAGATACTACTTTGTGGCGCTGGAACACAGCCAATGCCTTACAGAAAATGGACCCAAACAAGTCCTGGAGAACGACAACAGCAGAATCGCTAAAGCTGTTGTTGCCTATCACATCAGCAATAGACGTCTGCTCATAATTCTGCAACTTGGCCAACTTTGCAAGCGCTATACCATTTCTCAGCTTTACTGTTTCAGTAGCCCTACTGATCAAACCGTGAAGTTCCAGTTGGTTGCTGTTAATTAAAATCTCGATCACCTGATGAAGTCTACTGAGTTTAGCAGCCGTGTGCAAGAGCATGTAGATATAGTGGAATGATTGGGCCGAGGACGTCAGCGCCGCATCAAGTAAGATAGAGTAGTTGATCTCAGAGCCTCCATCCGTGCTACTATAATGGGCATGTACTGACGGCAACTGCTGACTTACAAATTTCTCAACGGGCTCGGAAAACACCTCAACCACCTCTGAGATGTCGAGATTTGCCGAGTTATATACGTACTGCTCCAAGTTGTGCAGCTCTGTCACTAAAGCCTTGAACAGTGCAAGCTTTGGATTCGATGAGTTCACCAACGACATCCACGAAGAGAAGTTGCTGGTGCTGTCGGTGTTACTGTTTGAGGAAGCAGCAGCTGAACCTCCTTTCTGGTAAATTTCGTTTTGCAATTCGTCTACAATCATGTCAAACAAGTTGTTGGACTGGATTTCAAGATAACTCTGCATTGCTCCCATCGCCAGCAAGCTCCACAAGTTGTATTTTTCTGCGATCTTATATCCATTCGATATGACATCATACACTTCGTGAATCTTTTTTTCTTCCACCAACTGGTCGATCTTGTTGGGGATCGCTGTTACCTCTGATATGGCATCAAGGATCTCTATCATCTCCGAGTACCGAGCCGACGCTACACTCAAATCCGTTAAACTCTCAGACCGATCCTGTACGTCTTTGGCTGTCAGTTCCAACATCTGTTTGATCTGACCAGCATCCGAATGCGAATCCTGAAGCGTAGAAAGAAGCAAATGATATGAACCGATAGAGTTGTTAAAAAGCTCATGATGCTCGTTAACTACATGTCTTAATGCTGTCTCGGTCCCCTTCATAATATGCTGGAACTCTGGGAAACGATGTGCTAAACCGACTGAAGTGTCGTCCAATAGCGCGACGGCCACTTCTATCGGATTGGCATCCTCTACAAGAAACTGGGGCCAGTCGTATTTGATCGTATTGTGAACTTCTTTCAATTCAAAGATCGACTCGTCTATGGCACGGGAAGTTTGTGCTGCGGCAGCGCCTGGGGGCATGTTGAGCGAAAGTCGATGACTAACCATTCTGAATATGTGCTCTTTAGTGCAACGTGTAGAAAAGAGTAAAGCAAAGCAATTAATTGAAATATTTCAGGTGGTTATTTTGATTTGGTGGCTATTCTAGAGATCACGTGATTTTCTTGAAATGAAGCTACCCTAGTAAAAGAGTTTTCTACGACTTGGTAACTCTCCGGCAGATCACGCATGCATTATTTATCTATTATGTGTGTTGATGCTTACCAGCGATACACCAGCCCTATTCCAGCTACTTTTTTATAGACTCCATACTTGATTGGCAGGGCATAACTCAGTGGTCGGAATTGGGAATTGGGCACGTGATACACAATTACGGTCATATAGCCATAAGTAAGTACTGACTTCAGCTAACAGTCTGATTTTTAGACTTTAACAACATAATTTGGACCTCATAGTAACCAGGCTTCTATTTCACGTAGAAGTCAACCACTTCATGTCTTAGGTCTGTAGATGTCAAATGGTTGCAACTTCTGTTTTCATATTGTTCCACACACGACCAATATACGTATTTCATAAACTGTCTTCATTTTGATTTCTTTACTGAACTGAACTCGTTTCTTCACTTCAACATGACGAAGTCCGTAGAGATCATAGATCTCTCGGATATACCTGATGATTCTGCCGAAGTTATTGAAATGTACGTCTTTTCATCTTTCTGGAGAAAATCAAAGACACTATAGATATTTCATTCAGACTACTTTCAGATCATATACTAACAGCAACAGCCTAGACTCGGAGTCTGACGTCTCTAAAATTTCTCAACAGACGTGTCATATTGATGTAGATATACGAAGTCCCAGTTGCACTCAGCCATTGCCTAAAAGGTTCCATGACACGTCTTCTCTTGTAATTCTGAATAGAACTCCATTTTCCAAGCGAAATCGAAGTATTATACTTCTGTCATCTCCTCCTTCAACAGGACAACTTTTTGTTACAGAAGACGAGACAATTGAGGAGTCGTCTTTTTCATTTCTGCAGCAGAATCAAAAGCAGAGACAAGACCAGAATATCAATAAGGAACCCAATACTTCTATCTTAGATGTGGTCCATTGGCTTTCAGATAGCAGTATGATCAGCGAGTCTGACCCTAAAAGCGCTTCTCCTAGTATGAGGAGAAAGACTCAGAAACCTGATGTGAATATTCTCCCACAATTTGAAGAGGATGAGGTTGAAAATGCTGCCGTTTCATCTTTTCACAATAGCCAGAACTTAAACTTCACACTTTCCAGTAGCCAAGAGATTTCAATACAAGGAGCTGTAGATTCACACAAGAACAAAACGACGAGCGATACAACTATAAGTTCCAAACCAGTAGTTACAGAAATTTCACCTCCAAGATCCAAAACAAAAACAAATGAATATTCACTTTCATTCCAACTGAAGAATACATCTGTAAGTCCAACTTATGGTACCAATTTGGAACCTAAATCTAAAAAAGTTGAAGGTTCACCATCAAAATCAAAGTCACGCAAAGCGAATGTCAAGGTTCCAGCCGTGCTGAAGGAGATGAAAGACGCCAATAGAGTCACCAGAAGCAAAGAAGAGTTGCTCTCTGAAATGATTATAATGATGGCTCCCTGTGTGAAATCAATGTTTAAGCAAGATTATCTAGAAACACAATTTGAGAAGCCTCATATTTCTGATTTCATTAGTGATCTTCCAATGATTTGTTGGAACAGAAAAGTCAAGGCGTTGTACAATCCGGAGACCGATTTGTTTGTTCCCTGTGAAGAGACAGAGCTTCAGGAGAAGAATATAGTACTCTATTATGAGGCCCAAGAGTTTTTTGAAAAAGTTCACGAGAGAACACTCAAGTACCAAGTTAACCGAGCATTATCTCTTCGGAAACAAGACAACGACACTATAATGTACAAGATTATCATTATGGTAGAGGGGTATGATGTTTTCATCAACAAACTCAAGCGTATGGAGCAGAACAAGTACAAGAGCAAAGTTCTTGATCGACTAAACGAGCCCGATTCTTTGCTGCTGTCACAGTCGCAGCCAAAAAGACGTAAAAATACAATTGAACCAACGCTAGATATTACAGCTAAAGAGGCTGAATTGCTTATGAATTCTGTTCAGATCGAATTAAAGGTTAATATCTTCACCGTGAGAAATAGCAGCGAAGCCGTGGATTGGCTACTTTCATACACCTATGCCATCAGTTATTCACTCTACGACAAGTTTGAGAGAAACAGCTCATTGGCCAATATTGGCGTAGTTCGTTCTGGCTCAGATTCAAAATCCACGTTCATTGGTGGAGTGAGACAGTTCAAGTTGCTTACTGAGGCTAAGGCTGAAAGACTTTATAGTCACTATCCGTCTCTTCAATCTATTTATCAAGTGCTCACGAGAAGTGGAGCTCTTGAACGTGATGGCAACGGAAAGAATCTAATTCCTCCTTCTGCTGAAAGTGCCATGTTGAGGTTTTTTACGTCAGAAGACCCTCACGAAGCTATTAATGAATAATGATATAATGATATACGACGTAAAGATATGATGACTATCTTATATAGTCAAACTTACAAATAATGAATATACGGGTATTACAATTACAAGATCCAATGCGATTGGCCTGATATACTTGTCATTATAGAATATGTATTATATCTTCTATTACAATTAATGTACATACGCTTTAGAATCATGATACGATCTTTTTGGCAGAAACCAAGTCTTCCTCAGTCAATCTGTCTGATAACGTCTCGATCTGTTCCAAGCCTTGTGCTAACCGTGCAATTTCCGTGGATGTAAATTGGTACTTATAATGGGCGAGTTCAGAAATGATATTAAGTGCCTTTTCGATACAACCTATATGGCCATCTTTGGTCAAAATCGATACCAAATACTCAACCAATTTGGCATTCTGGATGTTTTCTTGTTTGTCTTCGTCAAGACCTGTGGACAAGATAGACGATACAGCTGACAACTGTCTCAACTGAATCTTGTGGTCATTTTCTTTGGAGAGACTGATGATGTTCCAGCCGTTGTTTTCTACGAAGTTGGCATATGCTGGCTTGAAGTTTCTCATGGCTGAGGAAAGAGCATATAACGTCTTAAGAAGCAAATCTTTAGGAGTCTTTTCGTCAGAAGCGATTTTGATCAACTTTTCTGGACCACTTGTCTTGTTGAAGTCTTCTTGTGCCTTTGGATTGTTTTGAACGGCAGTTCCAATCACTGAAGCAGCATAGACCCTGAGCGTAGCTGGAACTCCATCTTCCAATTGATTAACTATAGCTGGCCACAACTTCATATTTTCGATGTTGTTGGCGTTATCCAAGTTTTCTATGAGCATCTCGAAGTTATCGAAGGCAATTTCTTTATCTTCCAATGTGGCTTCTGGGTTCTGTATCACTGCTATGGCTTGTTTCATGAGCGTAGGTTCATCTGGTCCTCCGAAAAGTTGCTCAAGCATCTTGGGATCCGGCTGTCCGAGCTTCTGGATGGCCTCCTTGTCCCCTGACTGCTGGGCTATCGACCACTGGAGAAGTTTATCCATTTTGAAGACTAGATCTGTAAGAAAGTTAAGGAGAAGAAGAGAATAATGGCGGTTTGCTATTCAATCTCTTATAAATCGATATAGCTATACCAAAGATTTATCCTGTACATTCTGGAAGGTTCTTAGAGAAGAGATCCTGCACCAGGACCAGGGCGATTTGGGTGCAAATAGTTTATGTGAATAGAGAACAAACGGTAGGCCAGTAGCAAAAGTTGCATAGAATTGAGATATGTGGTGATGTGGCGATGTCATGAATGGGATTTGGAAATTGTTTTGCTGAAAGTTAAGAAATGGCTGTGTATCACGTAAGTGCTGATATCAGTAAATATTCATATCGTCTCGGGGCACATTCTCTTATAAAAAACAATATTAGCGTACATAGCTAGACAACAAAACACATATCTACTTTTAGGTATCGTTTCACAACCGTATTCTTCATTCCGGCTGGTTTTATTGAACTTCCTTCTTCTCTCGTGCACATTTCTGGCCCACCATACTTGCCAATTTTCATCTGCCAATGAGCTCTGATATCACGTGCGAGCTCCATTAGTCCGTACCAACGAAGCCCGGAACAAACCACCGACTCTCATGGTGAATTGGCCCGAAACTGGAGGATAGTGTAGAAGCTACAATAGTAACGCTATCATTGTACGCCCATTTGTGGTTTTGTGGAATCTGGTGATTGTCGTCTGAATCTGGCAATACCTGACTCACCTGATTCTTCCACCGTGCCCTGACCTCATCGTCCCGGATGGCCGATTCCCGTGGGAAGCTCCTGACACTGCGGTAGACACACGCTCGGAGTCGGAGCTGGAGAAGATTTCTCGGTAATTTTGGCTTTTCAGTAGCGAGGGAACCAGAGAGATGGAGCGGGAGCCAACGGAGCCAATTTCGCCTATCGAGCAAGATACTGCTCTCTTCAGCGAGGTACAGATGCTATATGTGTGAGAGACTACACGTATGTGTTTTTGGGACTCAATTGGGTCTGCAGCGTGTTCAATTGCAAAATGTGTTCCACGGTCTGCTCTCATCAGCTTGTGTGTCTCGCTGGGAATTCCCCACTAATTCTCACCAAATCTCGGTAGCCATCTGTGGAAGTGTTCAGTAATGCTCGCCATTTTCTTCACTAACAATCTCTAAGGAAAGATCGGTGTATTTCAAAGAGTCCGGCTAATAGCCAGAATTCTACGTAACCACTATATACACAGAAGCATTCTACGATAACCACTATATATCGAGTGTCTTGCACGCTCTCAGTACACTTTCTCTGCCATTACGTGGTGCACTAATTTCAGTCAAATCTGGTGAGCCGGGCTCCACGACTTTTACCCAATTGCACCTGGGCCTGAAAATATATGGGATGAAAAATATATAAGTGCACCGATTTCTACACAACCAGATTCGCTACAAGTTTCGCTTTCTTTCTTCTTTTCTCTAGTCTGTACAACGTTTGTGCGTAGTTTGTTTCTTCATCGATCTCAAGCTTATCCTCATTCACATCGCTATCTCTACATAATGTCGTTATCCAACAAATTGTCTGTTAAGGACCTTGATGTCTCTGGCAAGAGAGTCTTCATCAGAGTCGACTTCAATGTCCCATTGGACGGCAAGACCATCACCAACAACCAACGTATCGTTGCTGCTTTGCCAACCATCAAGTACGTCTTGGAACAAAAGCCAAAGGCCGTCATCTTGGCTTCCCACTTGGGCAGACCTAACGGTGAAAGAGTCGACAAGTACTCTTTAGCCCCTGTAGCCGACGAATTGGAAAAATTGTTGGGCGAAAGAGTCGTCTTCTTGAGCGACTGTGTCGGTTCCGACGTCGAGTCGGCTGTCAACGGTGCTACCAACGGCCAGGTCTTCTTGTTGGAAAACTTGAGATACCACATTGAAGAAGAAGGTTCTCAGAAGAAGGACGGTGAGAAGATCAAGGCTTCTAAGGAAGATGTGCAAAAGTTCAGAGACCAATTGACCTCTTTGGCCGACGTGTACATCAACGATGCCTTCGGAACTGCTCACAGAGCCCATTCATCCATGGTTGGTTTCAACTTACCTCAGAGAGCTGCTGGTTTCTTGATGGCCAAGGAATTGGAATACTTTGCCAAAGCATTGGAAAACCCTGTCAGACCTTTCCTTGCCATCTTGGGAGGTGCCAAGGTCTCTGACAAGATTCAATTGATTGACAACTTGTTGGACAAGGTCGACTTGTTGATTGTCGGTGGTGGTATGGCTTTCACCTTCAAGAAGGTGTTGGACAACATGCCTATCGGAGACTCTTTGTTTGACGAGGCTGGTTCCAAGAACGTTGAGGCTTTGGTTGCTAAAGCAAAGAAGAACGGTGTTGAAATCGTTTTGCCAGTTGACTTTGTCACTGCTGACAAGTTTGACAAGGATGCCCAAGTCTCGACTGCTACCCAGGAACAAGGTATTCCAGACTCATGGATGGGTTTGGATGCTGGTCCAAAGTCGAGAGAATTATTCTCTGCCACTGTTGCCAAGGCTAAGACTATTGTCTGGAACGGTCCACCAGGAGTATTTGAATTCGAAAAGTTTGCTGCTGGTACCAAGTCGTTGTTGGACGACGTTGTCAAGTCTGCTGAAGCTGGCAACACTGTCATTATCGGTGGTGGTGACACTGCCACTGTAGCCAAGAAGTACGGTGTTGTTGACAAGTTGTCGCATGTCTCTACTGGAGGTGGTGCTTCCTTGGAATTGTTGGAAGGTAAGGAATTGCCAGGTGTTGTTGCCATTTCCGACAAACAATAGTTGATGTAAGACTTTAATTATAAGAATACAATTGTGATAAAGACAATGTAGAAGTACTGTAGAAGTCATGGAATAGCTGATCAACTGTACTGTTATACAAAGGTACTATTAACAAAATAGACATATAGTTTCTATAACATATATAAACATCTATAACTTGGAGTCTCCACTGATAATTGTAGCCCAGGCCTCTTCCGTCAACTCTTCGTAGTTGTCGCCATTTAACCAGTAAATGAGTTCCGTGCCAGACTCACCCTTGGGCAACTTCTGGTTCTTAAATTGGTTCTTAGGAACCTTGTGGTTGTGAGAAGCCTCTATTCCACTGATCTTGATGAACTGTGGAATGGCGTACTTGGGCAACGTGTGGATTACATGATTGTAAATCTTTTTCAAGGCTTCGGCGTGCTTGGATTCGTCAGCAAACTCGTCAAGAGGCTCCAACACAGCAAAACAAGCTCTACCTTCGTGGTTAGGGACTCTGACACCGACGACGACACTCTGCTTGATGGTCTTGGATCCCATCAACTCGTTTTCAACCTCAGTTGCAGAGACGTTTTCCGATTTCCAACGGAATGTATCTCCCAAACGGTCTACGAAGTACAACATGCTGTCCTCGTCCCACTTCAACAAGTCTCCGCTTCTGAACCAGGCGTCGCCCTTCTTGAATACGTCTCTGAGGATCTTCTTTGATGTGGCACCTTTGTTACCGTAATAGCCCTGGAACGAAGCCTTGGTGTCCTGCGGGTTCTGGATCTTCATCAACAACTCACCTGGCTGGTTGATCCCAACCACTTCACAGAATCCAGTTTTCGGGTTTCTGTAGACCTCCTCTTCGTCATCAGGTTCCATTTTGATCAACGTCTGCTGGGTGCTCAAGAGTGCACTGGCAATAGTTCCAAATTTACGGCAGGCACCAACTCCATACTCACCGTATTGCATGTTGGTAGTAGCAATGGGCGACTCAGTGGAGGCGTAGAACTCACCCACAGCTTCCACATGGAACCGTTTCTTGAACTCCTGCCAGATGTCACGACGCAAACCGTTACCGTATGCAACTCTTACATTGTGTCTATCCTGATCAGGGTGTGGTTTAGCGTGCAACAAATAACGACACACTTCACCCACGTACTGGATATGCGTGGCTCCGACCAAACGAGCCTGCGTCCAGAACGAAGTTGCTGAGAACTTCTGGGAGATGGAAACCGTAGCACCAACCAAAAGTGTGGGACACACTCCCAACATAGCAGCAGTCGAGTGGTATAATGGCATCGCCGTCAAGACGTTGGACAGATCTTTGATCTTGACAATGTGCCCAAACATCACACCAGCCAAAAAAGCTTTCCTCCACGACATGATCCCGGCCTTGGGTAAACCGGTGGTACCGGAGGTGTAGATCAAGGCACAACAGTCGTAGTCCTGGTGTTGTGGGTTTCTGGTGTTGTCAGGAGCTCTGTACTTGGGTGTGGAAGGGTCTGTCAAGACCTTCAACAACTCCGGTTCGTTCATGTAGTGTAGCTTACAAGTTGGCGCATCCTGCTTGATGAGTTCCTCGGTGTCTCTAATAGGACCCGCACAGTCGGGGTCAATGAAGACCTGCGAGACATTGGCGATCTTCAAACAGTGTACCAATGGCTTGTCCTTCGTGTTGAAGTTCAAGAACGCAGGCGTGGCACCGATGTTCCACAACGCGAACCAGAGGAAGATAAACAATGGCTTGTTCATACAGTCAACACCGATGGTGTCTTGAGCGGTGACCCCATAGTCGTACTTCAAGATGTGCGAAAACCTCAAGATGATGTTGTACAACTCCTTGTAGGTGTAGGTTTCTGTGGTGAACTGGTCGTCATAAATTTTAAAGCCTTCTGAGTCAAGCTTGATTGGCGGAGGGTTGGCCTTGGGCCTGGGGAAGGCAATTGCCGTGTTGTTTGGCTTGGACAAGGCCGTTTTTTCAAACTTGTACCAATAACTGGCCTTTCCGTGCTTAGCATGGTACAAGTAGGGAAGATTGGGGATGATCTTGGCCAAAATCGACAAGTCTTCCAGCAAGTGGTACTTGGCCTCCAACAACAGCGTGCCCAAGATTCCGGCAGCAAGCAATTCAAGTCCTGACATGGTCTACGAGATTTCTGAAAAGTTGAAACTAAATCTGAAAATGAAAGTCAAGATTTTGAAAATGAAAAAGTCAAGAATCTGAAAAAATAATCACAGAGCTTATCGGAGTCAATGCAAGGTGACAGCGATATCGGTAATGTAGTGGGAAACGTATAATTGCCGGCCGTAGAGAACAGTTGGACAATATAGACTGCTTGGAGAGGGACAAATATCTCGTTTTTCGTAAAATGGCGATTTTATATTTATATATGGCTCTGTGAAAGAGTGCCAACAGTCTCCGCAATAGAAATATCACAGTTACTGTTTTAGAAAATTAATTTTTCATGTGTTTTTTATCGAGAATCTGCCATCAGAGGGGCAGCGAACCTGGTGCGATTTCCTGTGGTAGCACCATATTCTACAGTCTCGCCACTGCAAACTTACCAACTATAATACGAGCGACATCCAGCTACACTCAGCCCTCTTCTGCTTCTCTTTGCTTCTAATCGTAGCCAGTCTCTACAAGGTTTACTTTTGACAGACTCAGATCGCAATATCTGCGCCGAAAAAAAAGATGCTCGGTTCATCTCGGTTTCTGATCACATGGTCTGTGTGAAAGCTCCCCTGCCCAAAACTTCACAACCCACGGAAGATGTCACTGATGAACACGAGAAGCTGGGGAAAATCACAAAAGTAATCCACTCGTCGTGTAGGATTTGCATGCGTTGTATGTCATTATAGCTGCATTTGGCTTGGTTTGTGCTTATTGTTCCCTCTGCAACCTCCGTGATACTGGAGCACCTGCTCATCCTACGTTACCCAACAGATTTCTATAGGTTATTACTCTACTATAGCCACTATGGAGATCTATCTAGTTTTCACTTCCTCGGAAACCACTTCGTAGCTTGCTCCTGGATTACTTCCACGTCTCTTATTGTATTGTATGCTACTTGTAGATTCGTTGCTGGTTTCAGAGCTAACTTCATACCCTATTCATAGATAATCTCACAACTCTCTTGCAAGCTTACGGCGCATACTCGAATGCCGCTGGGTTCCATAGACAAGCCCACTAAGAAGTCCGTAGCTCAAACCTCCAGGCGTAATTGGTTTCTGGAGTGCTGTGGCATACATGTTGATTCCCAGCAGTTGTTGCGGAGAATTGGCCGAGACTGTAGCATTAGCGACAACACCAGCGGAAGGAACGTAGAGCTTGCCTCCTTCTACTTGTCTTTCCCACAGCTCTACTAGATTGTGGTCGCCTTGTTCTAGCAAGAAGTGGAGAATTCGGTACGAGTACTTGTGCAAACGGTGGTTGTGTTTGTGCCAAAGACCGTGTTGAACCAAAGCCTTGAGATCAGTATTATCTTCCAGTAAGTACTCGGCCATGCAACATTGGCTGTGCTTCTGGAGAAGAACATGGAGGAGATCGTAGAATAGCACCTTTGTATTGTGCAACTGTGCTACATCTACAGCTTGCGCTATCATGGGGATGAATTGCATGTAATCGTTGCAGAAGGACTTGACGGCTTCTCTCAAGAGTAAGTGGATACGGAACTCTCCTTCGTTAATGAAAGATGGAGTGGACGAGAGTGAAATCTCAGTATAATTGGCAGCTAGTCCTAACTGAAGGTTGCAGAGATACCTGAATATGGTGTCTCGGCTGCGAACAACAGGCTCTACCAAGTTCCACTTTTGAAACTGGCGTTGAATAGCGCTCGAGTCGTTGCTACGGTAATTCCAATGGGACCAGCAATAGATCAACATCATTTCAAGAAGAAGTAGCTGTGAATGTGAACGAACGCTGTAGACAAGCACTTGGAATACTTGTCCAGTGTCTATAAGATGCTCTATCAAATCATTAAAGGCTGGTAAGAAGTAGTTGGGGTTGCCCAAAATGGGATCAGACACTCCTATAGATAATAACTGAAGAACAGCTATGCAACCTGTGCACTTGTTCTTGTCGCCATAATCAGAGCCTGCGTCTGAGTCTGTCTCGAAGTCTGAATCACCAGCTTCGTTCATCTCAAGCTTTGCTCTGGCATCATTCACACTCTTGTTAGCATTCCAGGCAGTTTCAAACTCTGTGGCAGGAATATCTGCCGAATACCGCAATATCTTTGACATCTTGATCGACCGACTCTTAAGTCTGTGAGTTAAGTATTTGGTCAGGATGTCACTGTTGAGACTAAGAAGATGGCTAATACTATAAGTAGTCTTTTTGTTGGTCTTGGATTTGGTTCTCACTCTTGTAGGCGGAGGTGGTGGAGGTGGCAGTGGCTCTTGCGGCGAATCTTTTTCAGATAATAAGTTCTCTCCCTTGCTAATATCAGCAGACATAAAGTGTTTCAAGCCTGGAGATTCGATATCATCACGAAAGATTTGGATTTTCTCAAGCTCCGTCACCTGTTCTAAAGATCCGGAAAGGCCCTGGTTACTAGATTCTGTTTCTTCTATAGTGTGATTTTTTTGCAGCTGGACTCTGTTCTCTGTGAAATGAGTGAATCCTGAAGCCAACGAGTTCTCTGAAAGTCGATTTTGACTTTCTTCCGACTCCATGGGCAATTGTTTCAAATTGGAAGAAGGAGCGTTTGATTCAGGTAATGCTGGTGTTGTCTGTATCTGGTCATTACGAGCATTCCAAATTTCATCCTCAGCCTGCGGCGTAAAAGGGCTAGTTGCTGTATCCAACTTGCTCTTCATTGACAAGTAGTACTCTCTGACTCCAAAAGAAACAGCCCCTAGTACCACCGTTGCGAACACCAAGAGAAGAAAAATGTAAATCATATTGGCTAGAAGATCCTGTTCACTGTATTCTCTTACTTGTTCCAATTGGTGCAAGAGAGGGTCTTTGCCTAGATTGAAGGCTGTGGAACCAAAAGTTGAATCTGCTGATAGATCTAGAAAGTCTCTCTTTGTCCAGGTCATTTTGGTTGTAGATAAATGGATATGAAAACTTCTTGCACCTTTTATAACTTTTTGCAACTAAATATAAGATAATATAATAATGAAGACTGAAAACGAAAAAACTATCACAATTGTCAAACAAAACAAATGGGGATGGATTCTGGTCAAAAACCACTTCTCCTTTACAACTGTATAGTAAATCTTTTCAAAGAAGTAAGCTGAATACCAATATTAGCAGAAGTTTGTCTGATGACAATTCGCTCTTTTACCGCTGGTTGGCTGCGAATAAAAATAAATGCGACCTACATGTACGTCAGAGATAAAGAGATCCGTGCCGCAACATACTTAGTATATTACCTTATAAGTCGAATACATGGACAATCGAATACTTGGAAACCTGACTAATGCTAGCTTTATTAGGTAGGGTCAGAGAATGAATGTGAATACTCGTGTACTCTCTCTTTCTTTTAACACTTAAGAGCTCTCAACTACTACAGCTAATATATTTCAACTATATGCACACCAGAACTGAAAAATCATCCCACACCCGTCTGGTTTCTGATTTCATGAACAATTACTCTATCTTCTCCAGGTATTTCCACCTTATCAGGCAAGCAAAATACGGCCATGCTATCTAAGACGAGATTCTTTTTCACCAAGAACTCATTTGTGTTGAAATCCCTTGCCCAGAGCCGAGGATGTCGACTTTCCATAGCTTCTGGGGTCAATAATGGAATTTCCAGACAGTTTAAGTTGAAAAATTTCAACTTCTGGCCCAACACCATGAAGAGTCTGAGATTTTACTCCACAACTTCGATTTCAGCAGAAGGAGCTGCAAAGATTTCTGAATCTGCTGCTGCAGCAGCAGCCACTGCTGTCAAAAACGAGACGAAGAAGGTCATCTCCAATAAGATTGTAGCTTACTGGTTGATGGGTACGTCAGGTTTGGTCTTTGGAATAGTGGTTTTGGGAGGTTTGACAAGATTGACTGAGTCTGGATTGTCGATAACAGAATGGAAGCCAGTGACTGGTGCGATTCCTCCTTTGAACGAAAAGGAATGGGAAGAGGAATTCGAAAAGTACAAGAACTCGCCTGAGTTCAAGCAGTTGAATTCACATATCACCTTGGAAGAGTTCAAGTTCATCTTCAGCATGGAATGGGGTCACAGATTAATGGGAAGAGGTATAGGGATGTTTTTCATCTTGCCTGCTCTTTTCTTCTGGAAGACTGGTAGATTTAGCCCTCACATCACGAGACGAGTTATAGGCTTAACAGGCTTGTTGGGATTGCAAGGAGCTATTGGTTGGTGGATGGTCAAGTCTGGTTTAGATGAAGAGCAGCTTGCTGCCAGAAAATCCAAGCCTACCGTATCACAGTATCGTTTGACTACTCATTTGGGTGCTGCTTTCTTGATGTACTTGGGTGTCTTATGGACAGCTTTTGAGATCTTGAATGAAAATAAGTTGGTGAAACAGGCTCAACGGGCTCCTGAGATCGCAAAGGACGTGATGGCCAAATTAACTAACCCTTCCTTGAAGCCCGTACGTGTTCTTGCTACTGGTTTGTTGGTTTTGGCATTTGCCACAGCCATGTCTGGAGGTATGGTTGCTGGCTTGGACGCTGGTTTAATTTACAACACTTTCCCTCACATGGGAGATGACTACATTCCTAGTGCTAGCGAGTTAATGGATCCTGTTTACGCCAGAAAGGAGGACAAGTCAGACATGGTATGGAGAAATCTCTTGGAAAACCCTACTACTGTTCAATTGGTTCATCGTATCTTTGCTACCACAACTTTCTTCGCGATCTTAGCTGCTCATCTGTATGTTAACAGAAGAAAGGCTTTTATTCCAAAGCCAGTAACCAGACTGATGCACGGAGTCATGGGTGCCGTCACCTTACAAGTTGCTCTCGGTATTACTACCTTGATATACTTGGTTCCCATCTCACTTGGAGCTGCTCATCAGGCTGGAGCTTTGGTTCTTCTCACCGCCTGTCTTGCTTTCTCAGCCAAGTTGAAGAAGCCTAGACCAGAAGTTATCTCATACATCAACACAGTGATGAAAAACCAGTTGTTAAAAGCTAAAGTATAACTACTACTGTATTAAACTACAACCTCTTCACTCTTGTATATATTAGCGAAATCTGTAAATAGTTACGTAAAGTATGCAATATTAGTTATGATTAGCCCTACCAAATCCGTTTACTGGACATTTTGTAGCGCATGACATTATGGAGCGTATCGTTATCGCCGACTTGATCCTTCTTGGGACTGAGCAGCTGTTTTTCGTTTCTCTTCTCTTCCACAGTGGGAGGCACCTCCTCTCCATAATCGTAGAGGTATGACCTCGTTTTAGGATTGATCGATGAAGCTTCGCTATTAGGATTTCCTGGGAAATAAGAAATTGAGTTTATGGCTGAAATGGGTGACTCAATTTCGGGTATATTATCGCCAGATATTGTTTTGGATTCTACTAGAGTGTCTTCAGGTGTTTTGATGGGAGTATCCAAAGGAGTTGACGGAATAAAGACTTCCTTTTTAAAGTGAACTGGATCAAGCTTTGGCAGTGCTTCCGGAGTCAACACCAATGCTTCCGCGTTCTGTTTCTCGATAGCCTTTCTTTTTAGCTCCTCTTGAAATGCGATATGTTCTGCTTTTGTCGAGCTTGCCATCTTAAGAATCACCAAGCCGAGAATCAATCTGATGAGAATCAAGGTCAAAAAGGTCGCTACAATCAAGGCCCCTGAAGCAAGAATAGAATACGTATACGACGCCACTATGGGAAACACAAATACACGTTTGAGATCAGACATCGTCATTCGCAACGAACAAACTACCGATGCTAACAAGGGCAACCCAATACGTCTTGTCAAAACGATGTAGTCAGTCAAATCGTTAGCTTCGAGCTGGTTGTTGGGTCCAAGCTTGAAGACTTGCAAGAAATCGAGACTCAACACATACACGAAGTTACGATACACCCTGGGTCTGACCTTATTGAATTTGGAAATGTAGCAATGCTTGAGCCAATCTACCAAGATTTCGCTACCTATGACTACAATCCCAGGACCAAAAATGGCTCCGAACCAAGTATTCCAGCTCTTCCAGCTGTTGGGAATGAGCCCGATATGGTTGCTATTTAGCTGTAGCAAATTTCTAAGAGCAATGATGCCGAGCATGAAGAGAAGCTGGAATCGTTCTGTCAAGTCTGCCATGGCGATCTGGAAAAGACCTTCTCTGTCAGATTTTTTGAACACAGAACTCTTCAATTCTGAAAATTGATTCGATAGCAATAGGGTCATCAAGGCATTAGAATATGAGTTGGCCGCTACGTTTAGTGACACAGTTTGAGAGATAAGGATGTATGCATGCAACGACAAGTAGATGATGGAAAGCAAAAAGAAGACCGCAAACTTCGGTATCTGACTTCCTTTGCTATCTAAAGGTATATTGTACAAGATGTTTAAGATATCCTGGCCAAGAGACGAGCAAAGCTTTTCTGCTACTTCAAGAACACCAAACATCACATAGAGCTTGATGTGGGTCTCACCTCTGACTTCGTGGTACATACGCGAGATATCAAGACTTTTGGACGATAGCACCACGATAGAAAATGATACTATTGTTAGGGTAATTATATCCTTTTTAACGATGAGGAAACGACGCGATAGTATTGATCTGACACTTTCCAGGATTTTCCGATTTGTGAAATGACGATACAAATCTACTATTGTCGCGTAAGCAACTACAAGGATCTTGAGCGGAGCCAACGTGAACAACGTCAAGAATGAATTGACACAGACAAGCAAGCCAAACATCATGAAACGTTCCAAATAGAAAGGAATTTTCATCATATTGACCAATTCTTCGTATGAATGGTCGATTTCAGCATTTATAGGCTCGTCTTCTGAGGAATCATGATGATTTATATTGAGCTCTATACAGAGCAACTTGTAAAGTGAAAAACGATTCTTGTTGTTACTAGCACAAGCATCTGATCTGCTATTAGATCTAACCGGTCGGATTTCATTAGTATTATTGAAAAAATTGAAGATTGTAGAAGTTCCAGACACAGACGAAAATGAACGCTTGGAAACTCGGGATCCAGAACGAGATCTCGGAGTTGTACCAGAGGATTCCAGGTGTCTCTGGGAACCTGATGTTGATGACTTCAGACTCGGCCGGGACGACGTGCTATTTCTGTGCCGGGCCATAGTAGAGAGCAGGCAATGGAAGAGAGATTACCAGAATTGTGGAAACTTTTGATTGATGGAGACATCAATCTTCTTCAAGGCAGATATGGTATGGATTTGATATTGCACGTGACTTCACAATAGGTGACGACTCTAGATAGAAAACGGGTATATATACAGTCCTTGAATATCTAAATGTATAGCGAATTTCCTGGAACAACTCTTATTCTAATTTCAAGTACGACAGAGGAGTTGATATTTATATAAACCAAACTGTAAACTCTTGCAAAGATTGTCTATATAGTCCTTATACTGCCATTGGATCTGACATTCTCCTGGCTCGATTTTTATGGGCAAATCCAGTTTATCTGTGTAGATTTATATTCCTGTATACAATACAACATTTTGATTTTGCTGATCTGACGTCATACATAGATAGAGAAATTATACAAGTATGATATCTACTCTTAGGTATATTCCATACCAAGACATATACTCTTGATTATAACTATGAGACACGGCACCAGGATAGATGCTACTATATGTCGTTAGATAATACATTACACTGTATTATTCTAGACTGTACAGTGACCAATGATATGGCAATATATTTTAACAGAAACATGCATGCATATAGTAACATAGTCACGTGATACAAAACACGCGATTCATCGAGTCTGTTGGGGTCTTCCCCCAGCGATTTCTCCAACACTCAATCACCAAAGAGAGTAGTATAACTCTTGATTTCAGGCCAAAGATTCCACAAATTCTTCAAATACACGCTTAGAACTGTCCAATTACGATTGCCAACTTTTTCCATTTTTTCCGAAATTTTTCCGCAGAACAGCCATGGAATTCCTCTCTCTCGACGATTTCATCGTTGCCTTGCAACCGTTCGCCAACAAAGATCTCCTTACACCACCTGAATCTTCACGACTCCAACTTGTGATCACGGAGCTATTGGTGGACCATTTTGTCGACTTAAGATTGCTCAAGTTTCTTCTGCGTTTTCTCACTCAACAAGCCTATGATGAGATTATAGAAGAACGCAATATAGAGCACCTCTGTGGATACATACTATGTGATAAGCTGCCTCGCCAGCTGGTGAGACGACTTCTGACGAACTCCAATGGAACTGTACCAGCGCTGTTGAAGGACCCAGGAGCACTGACAAAGTTTCAGATCTATAACCGCAAGCCTCTGATGGTATTGCCGAACACGTATTTGTCGCAGTACTGTTGTAAGGATCATTACAGAGCTCTGATTTTCTACCGTAACCAACTTTCCAACGAAGCCGTCTTCTCTCGGAAGGATATATTGATAGAACCGCCGTTCCCTCAAACAGGAACTGGCTATTCCGTCTGGTACGAAAACAGCATTACTTGCTTGGAAGAAGTCATTGCTAAACACAAAGAGCTTAAAGAACAGGGCAAGTCGCTTTCTGATGTCATAGCCATGATGAACGGATTGTCTATAGGCGACAACCAAATGACTCCAGAAACCAGCCAGTTGATCAAACTTATCGAAGACTTCGAGATTGTGGAGAATGACCCCAAACCCCCTCATGAAGATTCCTCAGAGCTGTATGACGAGCTTAACCGCGATCAACTATCCAACTCTGTAGAAGGCTATATTACAAACAACAAGAGTTTCGGAGGGTATGTTGTATAGTAATCATGGTCTCATGAATTAATAGTACAATATGCTTCTACGCTTGGGATATCTGTCAATGGCCTGTTACTATTTAGTTATCCCAATTCAATTGTTACTAGTCCATCGTCACTACTCAGTTGACACAATTCAATTGCATCATACAAGTCAATTGTCACTGTATCTTCCCATAGACTCCTTGCATACATATCTACATATTACGAATTAACGAAATACTTCTATTAAAAATCAAAGTGGTCGTAGAATTCATCGCCCCACTTGAAGCAGGGCAACCCTGCTTCATCTAGATAGTCTCCTAACGCCTTGCCCATTCCAACTCCTTCTATATTAGGTATGCCTCTGTAAGTCTTTCTCGTCATTGAATGATTTCCGAGTCTCTTGTCATATGTCTTCCTTATCTTGTCTCCCAAATTGACGATATCGGAATGTTTATGGACCTGTTTCTCGTTCAATTTAGCTATCAAGTCACCGTATGAAACAGACAACTTATCGAAGTGTGTGAACATCTGTTGCTGCTTCCGTTCTTTCTCTTCATATAACTTTGAGTTAGGTCTTCGTAAGTCGTTATACTTCTTCTTTATTTCATCTGCCTTGGAAGCTAGCTCACTGGATGTGATATCTAAGGCTATAGTCCAATCCTTTACATATGCCTTTAAAGGCGTCTTATCATTTCTGTTCATTAAATACTCCCACAAGGCTTCACCCTCGGCCAATCGCTGATAGTGGTGCCGAGGATAGATACATTCGTCTGGACCAAATCCACCACTACCCTTAACGCTGTAACTGCCATCAGCAAGAAGATTCTCATCTTTCATTTTACCAGGAGAAGATTCCCATATATTTTGTAATCTGGCAACGAACAACAGCTTTTTAAAGTCTACAGCTATTTTTTCAAGCTGAGGAATAGTAGGGTAAGGCAATTGTAAAAAAGACAAAGTTGTGAAGGCAGCATTAGTTGTCCTTACCTGGACTTTACTAGGCCCTTTTTCATTAACCGTATGCGAAATCTTCTCGAGAAAATGTTTCTTATTAATATCAAACTCTAAAGATGGAATCACTACTGCTTTGATATACTCCATGTCGTAGGCAGTTTGTATAGCCGCATTTGCCGTGGATCCTTTGGGAACATGATGAACATTGCTCATGGAGTCTGCACTGATGCCATTACTCTCAGACGTATATGGTAGAAGTTGTGGCGTAGGAATCTCTCCGGAAGCTTGTTTCAACTTCAAGAACCTACGAAGTAAATGGTTGGAATGAACGCTGCTTCTTCTCCGCTCATTGTCGATAACTAATCGCTTCTGTCTATTGTCAAGTTTGTGATATATCTTAAGAGGATCTACTGGTTTTTTTAGTTGTGGTTTGTACTTGGCTTTCTTTTTGTTGACTTCTCTTTCTCGATGAATTTTCTTGTCTATTTCCTCTCTTCGGCGAAGATAGTCTGCTCTCCATTTCTGTTTCTTGAACTGACTCAGTCGGTATTCAAGTACAAATGTTAACAACTCAATTATGCTCTTTTCCTGAACGAACTTGTCCAAAAGTTGATCTAGACGTATACCCATTTCAAACTGTTGTACAAACCTGGAATCAGCTACCGCCTGGGAAGTCAACTTGAACGGTTCCTGTTTCTGTTTTTGGAATTCATTGCGGATTGAGTAGAGCAATTCAAAACGTAGATTGGAGAAGTATTGCTTTTGGTCTAATTTGATCTTTTCTAGCTCATTTGCAATATCCTTGCAACCTTTAATATGCTCTGAATCTTGTAGGATGTCAATATTGTTTAATTTGCCGATATTTCGTACAAGCGATCTGTAAAGCGAAAACAACGCCGTCTGGTGCAGACTCTTGTATCGAAACAGCCCTACAATCATATGGCAATCATTTGTGAACTCAGAGGAAGAAGGACTACTAAGCTGTTATAGAGAATGAAAACTAAATTTTTCACAGATTGATCTTCCGAACTTGAATATTCTGGTGCGTATAGAAGTGAAAAATATAGATGCGAATTTATTAATTCTCCAGATTATTCAAAATTGTTGATTCTTTCTTCACTAGCTACATTATCTGTTCAGAAGACATCCTAAGGGATAGCTGATACAGTCGCACAACAGCTTACCATAAGGTACAATTGCATAGGAGAAAATTCACTAGCTGAAGAGTCCACAAATCTCAATATACGCGTTCAAATTCATCATCTTTCTTAGATAATAATAATGGTATGTTTCGTTTCCACTACGATGACTTTAAGAAGTCTACTAACCTTTGCAGCCTCCAAAATCCAAAAAGATATCTAGCATATCCATCATCAAATTCAAAAGGGGAAAGTACACCTATGTTATTCCAATTGAATTCGAAGCTAAAGGTGCGAAGACACTTGAGAATATCAAGAGATTGCTTATCGAAGCGATTGTAGCCTCAGGCGGTCTCACATTGATCGAGGAGGATCCTTTACCTGAAGACGAGGAAGATTTGGACGAGGACAACATTCCCGTTCCAAAATCAGAATATATACAAGATGAGGAGGATATAGACAATCCCAACATTATTTCCGAATTGGCTCCTATAGATATAAGATTAGCCGTGCCTAAGGACAAGACCAACCCCTACGGAAACGAATGGATAGAGTTGGACGACAACAACTTGGCCAACATAGACTTCAATGATTACGATATTTTGGCATTTGCCTATGGCACTGAAGAGTCATTCGAAGTGATAGAGGCTGCGTACGAAGAGTAGATTGATGAATAAACTAGATACTTTACATATTAATACAAATAGATTTGGATTCTATATCGACATTAAAACGAACATGACCATGAGTAATCGGCGTAAGTTCAAATTCTAATGTAGAAATGTGAATAATCTTGAAATGAAGAAATGGTTGATGCAGAAAGCAAACGGAAACATGAAGATATATTGAAATGTATTCTTTTGGATGTTGACGCGGAAACAGAAATGAATATCTCAATCTATAAATGTTCACTTGTCATTTCCTCATACATTTCATTGCTTTCCTCTCTCCATACATTCCTAGATCTACATTTTTCTGCCTGATACGCCAGCAACTTTCTTGATTCCAGCCGACAGAACTCGAGAGCTTCCGTGATAGCCTTCGTTCTTGGATTGAATCATACCTGAGCTGACTCTGGAGCTAGATCTAGACTTGGGCATCTTGATTGAATGATGACTGGGTGACTGCTGAGGAGAAGACGATAAAGTTGTGCTTACAGTTCTGGTAGTGGTTGTTGTAGTTGTTTTGGTCAACAGTACTGGCTGGTTGGTGCCGTTGGTAGAAATTGACCTCAAAACTTTCCATTCACGAGAATGGTCTCTACGAGGCGAGCTATTGACCACAACACCCTCATCTGTGTTAAGCTCGGCTTCAATATCATAGTTAGAGTCCTTTCTACTGGTACTTACGTCCTGCATTGCTTCCAAATTTTCTTCATCTGAGTTGTTGATCAATTCCACTACACTGGAATTGGCATCTTCTTTATACTTTCTAGGTTGTCCTGGAGATTCGTTGGGTACTGCAGTTTGGATCTTTGCTGCTAAAGCTCCACTAATCTTTCTTCTTCTTATAGGCGTATGGAAAGAGGAGTCAAAATAGTTGACTGAAGAATTGACCAGCTGTTGCAGTTGAAGCTTTCTCTGTTTGGATTCTTGTCTCATTCTAGCTTTGAATTCATCATACGACGTCAAAGGGAACAAGCCGCCTATAAACTCGTCTGGTCTGTTATCCAAAATCATGGTGTGTCTCCAGTCTCTGAAGTCGTTCTGATGCAAATAGAGCCAATGCTGTTGTGGACCCACTACCATTCCAGGACGGATCATTCTCATATAGGCTATACATTCGTTGGCTGTAAAGCCATGGGTGTAGATCAAATGGGCACCAATAAGACATCCGGTTCGTCCAAGTCCGGCTTTACAGTGAACGGCAATCTTGCCTCCCTTATTTATGACGGTTTCGGCAGCACCAATGAACTTCTGGACATACTCTAATGTTGGACAGGTACCGTCGTCAAAGATCATATCGATATGCTGGATGTTTCTCTTTGTGAATTCGTTAGCATCATACAAATGCGAGTTCAATCTGACAACAAGCTGAACGTCGTTTTGCACAAAGAAGCTCAATACTTTACGGAAAGGTTCGTTCAAACCAGCTTTTCTAGAACTCTGCTGGGGTGAAGCAAATGCAATAAAATCTTTGGAGATCACATTGAAATCACCCTGGTCTACACGCTCATATTGTTCATACTCTTCCAAGTTGAAAGTGGTCAAATCAATCATGCCTCTCTCCTTAGCTCTCCACATAGCGTACACTATATCTTGAATTGTGATCTCAAAGTCGGCAGTTGAGTAACCAGCATCACGGAATCCCTGGAAAGGAGGATCGAGCTGGGCAATGGGCTGCAAAACTTGATGCGGAGACCAAGATTGAACCAAAACCATATAGCAACATAATAAACAGGCAGCATTACTCCTCATCTTTGGAGCTGTCGAACTATAAAAGACGATTGCTTTGCCCTGGTTAGATTCTTCGTTGAGAATGTTATGCAAAACTACAGCAAATCGGTACAAATTGCCGATGTGCAAAGGACCAAAGTCGAGATGGAAGGCGTTGTATGGAAGAGCATCTTCTACGGTAAAGTACACAAGCTCGTTGGTGTCTACTGGTGTGGAGTCAAAGGCTCCAAGGTAGATTCTGTCTGGGTGTGTTAGTAATGATACTATGAATGCGATAAAAAAGAACAAGAATCAGCAGAATGGATGGGTATATAACGGCATGTTTATAGATGACATTGATATGTCCAACAATTCTCTAGAAAAAGAGAGTCTCAGTAATCTAACTTGAAAAGCTGACCCTATAGTTGATCTTGTGGTTAATCTTGTGTTGATCTTGTGGTTGATCTTGTAGTTGCTCTTGTAGTTGCTCTCGCAACTTGTATGATCTGAACTTTATATCTAAGTTTCTGTTTCCCTTGTATTCTTTGCTCAATAACATAGCATGTTCCAATATAATGAATTTCTAGTTTCTTTTCATCCTTTCAATTCTTTGCTTTACTTACTCTTCAAGAACTCGATCACAGGAACACTGACTCTGCTCTTAGCCATCGGATCTTCTTATGGCGGTTTACTATCTGCTCTTGATAGTTGATGACGTATCGCTTCTACAAAAAAATCTATGAATACGAATACTTCTTTTCCCAATTCCAGTCAAGACTCCACCTCTAGACTTTTCATGGAGTTTTGTACCAGAGCGTCTTCGTTATTGGCTCTGTTTTGATTTCTACTGTTGCAGATGTTGTTATAATGGCATGCGCACGACCATTTCCCCATTCAGCCAAAGGTTGCGAAATGGGTGCAGCAGATGAATTGCGAAATGCTTGTAGGTTTACCAGAGAGATACACCTTACAACAACCCTATTGGATAGCCTGCCAAAAGAACGAACTTGGAATACTGGCCTATCTTCTAGTATTGCATCTGTAAGAATTTCGAGAAAAAAAATTGCGTTCAGAATCGACTCCTGCCTCTTCAAATTCATGGGAGAATTCCATTTAAATTAGTTAACCGAGATGATTCCAAAATGGCAATGCTATTGAACTCAAATGTTTTTACACTGACTATCTTAACACTTTATCTCCACCTACAGTATTCTCTACACTCTATATATTCTTTGAAATCTTCTTTTAGGTCCTCTCCATCTCCTACTCACAGACTTGCCTATCTGCTAAGCTTATCCGCAGTATTTGTTAGTCCCACGACATTAGTTATCAGAATCACGGACTAGGAGATTGAACACTTTGTCAATTCGCTATTCTTCAGAAACAAACCGCCATACTCTCTACGGCTCAGTCACCTAAGAATGGTAAGTCCTTTCGGCTCGTACAATTCGTCCAATGTATACTAACCTGTATTTCAGTCTTCGTTATACCTGTTCTCCTCGGAGACTTTGTCTGCTCTCCGAAAGTTCAGATTTGGCTCCGCCAGAGCCTCCACAATGCAAGCAGTGATATGTATGTGAACCAGAAACTGCTCCACAATGGGGGTACAATGTTGATCCTGAATTGCTTATTATTCTAGACAATTTTCACCGCCCTTATACTAACTTCTGCAGATGCCATAGACAACGAATCCTATGAGATCAAATCCGACGGAGAAATCATCACTTCCACCGAAGAATTGGTCGAAGAATTACCGGACAATTCCCCGCGCTATGTCGTGCTCTCTTACCCCTTCAAGACCCCGGACGGCCGTTTGAAAACTCCATTGGTTCTCTTATACTGGATGCCTCCTACTTCAAGCCAGGAAACTAGAATGTTGTATGCAGGGGCTGTTGAAGAGTTCAGAGAGAAGGCTGGTGTTTCTAAGTATGTACCACTAGAGAAAGAGATAGAAAGAGTATTACTAACATTAACAGACTCATCAAGGTCGAAGATGAAGATGATTTCGAAGACCTCGAAGAACAGTTGCAATAGATAATAGACTTACAGTATGGTAATACTATTGCTTACATAATAGATGACATAACCTCCCTATAATTAACGAACAGTCAAGTTACGGCGATTTCCGTTTTGTAGTGTCTGACCTACTGGAAGTCAATGTAGGTGTACCAACAACTGTATAGTCTTCTTCCTTCTCTCATACCATACATTTCATTTACGAATCCCGACTTTATCAAACTGATGAGCTAGGAAGGTACGATAATTACGCTGGACGCACAAATTTCAGTACCGATAATTCTTGCTTCACTACGGTCGTGTGCGTTACCAAACCGAAAAATTGAAAAATTTTTCAAACCATAAAAGGAAGCAAACTTTTTGAATTTTTATATACGTTCTAATAGTCTTTTCTTCAGTAAATAATCAGAAAAATCCGTCAACATGGGTCGTATGCATTCATCTGTATGTGAATATAACAGCGAACATGGACGGCATTATCAGTTGCAAAATACTTGAATAAAACGGAATGGATCGATTCGGTTTTCACGAAGTATAGCATAAAGACAAGGTCTAGTCAAGAGTGGTAGTCCAACTTCATAGTTCTCATAAGAATCTAGTTCTTATTCGAGATACTCGGACTACTGCAAGCTCTTGGTCCTGATACTCTGTCTTGCTTTCGTGGAGTTATGACTGGTCGATACCTTTTATTAAAGTGTAGTCAGAGGTCTAGTGTTGGAAATGTTCAGTGGAAGATTCTTGGAATTGATAAAGAGCTTGTGGACTTGCACATCTGACTGTTACATTTGAGACTCGTATAGTGGTGAACACTTCGAGTTTCAATGTTGGCAGAAGTTGTAATATCACTGTTGTTTTTGATTCAAACAGTCTTGTATAGCTGTCGTTTGCCAACCTGTCCTCTTTGCCTGAATATGCCTCTTAGCAATTCTTGTGCACCATACTAACTCAGTTATAGGGTAAGGGTATCTCCTCCTCCGCCGTTCCATACTCTAGAAACGCTCCAGCTTGGTTCAAGCTCTCCACTGACGAAGTTGTTGAACAAGTCATCAAGTACGCCAGAAAGGGTTTGACTCCTTCCCAAATCGGTGTTATCTTGAGAGATGCTCACGGTGTTTCCCAAACCAAGATTGTCACTGGTAACAAGATCTTGAGAATCTTGAAGTCCAACGGTTTGGCTCCAGAAATCCCAGAAGACTTGTACTTCTTGATCAAGAAGGCTGTCTCTGTCAGAAAGCACTTGGAAAGAAACAGAAAGGACAAGGACTCTAAGTTCAGATTGATTTTGATCGAATCTAGAATCCACAGATTGGCCAGATACTACAGAACCGTCTCTGTCTTGCCTCCTAACTGGAAGTACGAATCTGCCACTGCCTCTGCTTTGGTTAACTAGGTTAGTTACAATGTTGTATCATCGGCACTTTGTGTACTTGTATATTTATTGTAATCCACGATTTAGTTAAAACTGTATTATAGACGAATAATGGTAAATGTGCATTGTAGAAACCGATAGAAAATCGTTATCGTTGTCTCATCTCGTACCTCATCTCACTTTATTGCTGGTGTAACATTGTCAGAAAGCCGTCCCAACTTTCTTAGAAAAGCTGGATAACTTGAACTACACTTTCTTCTTGCCTATAGCACAATACAGTCTGAATTGTTCAGTTTATTTCTTACTTCTTATAATATAGCATAGGATTACACTTGGACTGATTGCTATAGGACTGAAAATTCACGTGACTTGTCCAATCTATATCAGACTATTTCTTGACTACAAGTCTTGTGTGATCCTTATCTTCATTATCTATCCATGGACGCGATATCTGACCGAGTCTTCACGGAGACTACTCTGACGGAGACCTCTAATGATGACCCGTCACTTTTGACGGTCATTCTCGATGTCTCACCAGCTGGTTGGTACAGAATCCGAGATCAAACATCAATCGACGAATTGGCCAAGTCACTTTTAGTTTTCATGAATGCCCATTTGTCACTCAACAATTCCAATCAGGTGGCATTTATAGCGAGTACACCACAGAAATCGAAGTTCTTGTTTCCTAATCCAGAAATAGACTACGACGAGATTCGAACCAGTTCTTCTAGCTCTGGTTCTGCCTCAAACCAGCATCAGAGTCAAGATATCGACTCCAATGCTAGAGAAGAAACACCTACTTTAGTATCTAAGGACATGTATAGACAATTTCGAGTTGTTGATGAAGCTGTTCTCGAGGAGTTGAACGTGGTTTTCGACGAAATTGCTAATGGGATACAAGATATAAATAATAACTCTACTCTATCCGGAGCTCTCAGCATGGCTCTAACATATACAAACCGAATGTTGACTCTTGACCAACTGATTTCTACAACTACGGCTTCAGCCATCAACTCTACTACTAGTATGGGAGCAGGTTCTGGGTCTGGAAACACAGCTACCAATTCTTCTACCAGCAATCCTTCCAACAGCATTACTTCTATGAAATCGCGTATTCTTATTGTCACAGCCAACGACGAAGACGATGTCAAGTATATTCCCGTGATGAACTCGATCTTTGCGGCTCAGAAAATGAGGACTTCCATTGATATAGCCAAGTTGGGCTTTGAGGACTCGTCATACTTGCAACAAGCGGCGGATGCTACTAATGGGATTTACTTCCACGTTCATGATCCTCGTGGAATTGTGCAGACTTTGACTTCTGCTTTTTTCATAGAACCTTCTATCAGACCGTTCATCATACTCCCAACCAACTCTAATGTCAACTACAGAGCCAGTTGCTTTGTCACCGGCAAATCCGTGGATATAGGCTTTGTTTGTTCAGTGTGTCTCTGCATCATGAGCAAGATTCCACCGTCTGGCAAATGCCCGGCCTGCGAATCGGTGTTTGACGAAAAGATCATAGCCCAGTTGCTGAAAGGTCCTTCTGTTCTTTCCAAGAAGAAGAGAAAGATAGATACGAATGGTGCAGCCAAATAGGTTCTTGTATATTAGTCTGTAATTATAGAAACGAATAGCATTTAAGTGTATCCGTAGTATATTTATCCGTAGTAAACGAGACAAGAAGTGTTCCACAATAATAGGAACTTCTATGATAAGCATTCAGTCTTCTGTTTTAAGTTGAATTATCTATTACGTCAAGAAACTGATCCTTGTTTTGCAAGTATACTCTCGTAGTCATATCCCTCGGTTCACAACATCAAAACGAAACAGTCGAGGATAGCCGTGTTTGTCGATCATATGGAGCCTTCTCTTCTTCGGAGTCGAGCAAACCTTGGAACAGCCATCTCCGTAGTTGAAACACTTGAAGACCTTGGCTCCTTTCTCTTGCTCTATCTTTACAAACGGGTTGTGGTTTTCGTCTATGTGTAAGTGGAGGAACTTCTCCGATGGAAATCGTCTCCGGCATTCATTACAGATATGATTATGGAATGAGAGTATATGAGTCTCGTATTCTTCATAACTGGAGAACAGTTTGGGCTCCGAATGACATGGAGGAATTGTGCATTCAATATGTTGTGGTTGGCTAACTACAGGTTGCACTTGGTCTTCATCTTCCTCATCTCTGGCTCGTTTGCTCATTGGACATGGTCAACTGTTGGGAGAAAAGATTAGTGAAATTTATTTGAAGTTGCTGAGCATCGCATTTTTGACATTCTTCTCCACACTATTTCTCCATTTTCCATACCCTATCTCTCTATTCCAATTACAATTCAATTTCTCCTACTGATACTCTCTATGGTACACTTATTCTGTGATCCATTCCTTGCTACTCTCTCTTAATGAACTCTGCTGATAATGCTTATATTAATGCCATAATTGTAGATAATAAGGTTCTTCAACCAAATGTCGTAGACTACTCGCCTATATCTTCAAACCAGTCTTCTGGTCTTTCGTCAATGAACTTCTTCATCAAAGCCTTACATTCGGGGTCGTTCAAATTCACCACTTCCACGCCTTCTGAACGGAGCAAAGCCTCGGCTCCCACGAAGTTCACATTTTCTCCCAAAACCACTCGCTTAATTCCATACATAAGACAGGCTCCAGAGCACATATGACAGGGAGACAAGGTGGTGTACATGGTGCAATTCTTGTACACGCTTCCCTTCAAACGACCGGCGTTTTCCAAAACAGACATCTCACCGTGTAAGATGGCCAGATCCTTCTGGAAACGCATATTATGGCCCCTGCCTAAAACAGTGCCATCTTCACTGATGAGAGCGCCTCCAATAGGCACGCCTCCTTCTTCGTACCCTACATTGTTAGTAACCTCTTCGATCTCATAAACGTAGAACTCACAATCTCGTAGAACTCACAATCTCGTAGAACTCACTATATCGTAGAATTCATTCACGATCTCTTCGGGACCATATCATGGATACCTCATGCATAGATACAATTGAAATCGCAGATATCAACAAATTGGCATATGGTTGATTTCCCATCAGACTCTGATACTTCAAAACGGTGAGATTCATAGAAACTACAAAATGATCAAATGTGTTACATAGTCTACAGTGCAAGAATCTACCAATTGTAGACTGCTGACAGCGAGATATCCAATATCACAAGACACTTACCCTTTTTGGCCTCTTCCAAGGCTATCTGCATGCCCTTTTTATCGTTGAATGGCATTATGCTGTCGTTGCTAGCTCGGTCCAAATGGAGAAGGATCCCACACTAAAAATGAAATCTTGTAAAATCACAGATCCCGCATTTCAGATGTGCCCCGCCAAAATCTTTGTAGGGTCCTTTCCAGCATTAATTGAGATTTCCGAGTTGCGCTCCTGTGAAGTTTGATTTAAATACGCCAACTTAAATATATCTCTAATTCCTGCTAGTGAAATGTATGTCTGCGCACGCCTTCAACTTAAACATTGTTGGTATTTTCTTAGCCTGTTTCCTAGCCGGTCACTAACTGCAAATGTAGAAGCAATGCAGCTTGTGCATGCTTGGTGAAATATCAACCAGCTATCCTTGGCTACCCAACAATACAAAATAAAACACGAAACAAAAAAAGATTCGAGCCAACCGTGTTCATTTTACCTAACTAAGCTAAATCTGCTGTTCCAGTCTAACCTTTAAACAAACTCTGCGTCTCTGCAAATCTTTGTGATAATTTTATAACACCGTAATAGTTATAGTCTTTATAATTACGATCCACATGAAAAAGTCCCAGATAATACGTCTGTAAGTAGGCTGTCTCAAGAAATTTTAGAACAGCTATTTTTCAGAAGATAACCAGCGAAGTCTCAACATGTAATTATTTAGGATATATGTAGCTTTCGGCCCTAATATGTGCATTTGAGTTCTGGTGATCTTTAGATAATTCTATTGTACGTAGACAGCATATCCTCACATAAGACGAAACAGAAAATACTGCAAGAACAAAGCATAAACACCAGCCTAACTAGCAAAATCACTTGCTGAACTTCGATGCACGGTTATTTGTACAAGTTGATATAGCCATTACGATCAGCAGATATTATCATTTCAAATGGCTTCGTTATGACGTCAATGGCCGTAATTGTATCTTGGTGTCTCGCCAATGCGTCCAGTTGAGACTTGGCCAATTCTTCTAGTGAATAGCTTCTTCTGTCGCTGGACTTTGGAGCTTTGGCATCCTTCAAAAATATTTCGTTAATCAAGCGTTGCCCCAGGGCATTATATGAATTGACGATAAAATCAGTCTCATTGCTAACGTTCAAAGAAGTAGAAGCTTTGATATTATCTAGATTCCAAGCGATAATTCTTCTATCCCATGTTGAACTGATAAAATAATTCTTCTTCCCATCGGCAAAACTAAAATACTTAATCGCAGTCATGCTATGATTGGAGTCTTCTCCCGAATCAGTGATTCCATCTACATCAATTCGGATATTTTCAAATATTCTATCGATGTCATACACCTTCCCAGTATTGTCGAGTTCTTCAAGTGAATATTTCTTCTGAAAAGGATTATCCACATGTGAACTTAAGACTAGCTTGCACTCAAACGAAGGAATGGACCACACCGAGATATCACTTTCACTGCTTCCTCCTATCATTACAAAATAAGAAGCTGGAGCTTTATTTCCAGACTCTGACATTCCATTGTCAGATTCTGAATTCAATTTAAATGCAGACGGTAACAACACCAACTTTCGAACAGAACTGTAACCCGAAAGAATACTCTGGCCCTCTTGCAATTTCACTTTCCAAACTTTAGTCAATAACTTAAATCTGAGATCCCACAAACAAATGATTCCCTGTGATGTGCCAATAAGTAGCCATGTACCTGAATGATCGACGATGAATGTCTTTGGGATGCCGTGAATCAATGGATTATCCAATTCAAATACTTTCTCCATTTTTATAATATCCAAACAAACTACCTTTGAATTCGAAGTAATACCAACCAACCAACTTTGCTTCTCTGTTAATACGAATTCGCAATTGACAAAGTAAGCACCCTCTGAGCTATAGTCGTCGACAAGGTCATATTTTCGTATTAATGACACTTTTGGATACTTTATGATTCTCTTACTTTTCCCTCTAGATACATCAATCCTAAAAATTCTGATTGATCCATCGATTGTTGTAACTGCCATTACAAACCTGTCAGAAATGAACTTGATCGATGTAATGGTCGACTTGAGATTGACGGAAAGACTCGAATGCTTTCCTGAAGTTACCTTTTCCATTCTATAATTATCCCATATTCTAAGCCATCCTAATTCAGATCCACTGACAAAAAATTCAGAAGTTGGACCTGACACCAAACAATTTATTCCATCAATTTCACCTTTACTATTACGTCCTGAATTAATTTGTGATACGAGAATACCCTTCGGAGACCACGGCTGTTGATCTGTGACAGTACTCATGGACAGCTTTGTTGATTTTACGATATTTCCAAACTCCGGAAAATCACTCAAGCTCGGATCGAAGTCTATGCTGTTCAAATAATTCAACATGTAAGGATTAAGCCCGCTGTAGCTGTGTTTTATGTTTGCAGTTACCATTTTCATTTTATTGACGACAAACATTCTATGCGTCGAGTTTGAACTTTTGGTTGAATGTACATGGTGATGGTGCTGGTGATATGAATCTGGATTTCCGACTTCATGACTAGTCTCAAGTTCGCCAAAAACACTGGCTTCAACAGTCTGTACCGATGCCTTCACTTTGCTGAAATTCAGCAATATTAATGATGCAGAACCACGTCTTGATTCGAAGTCTTTGAGTGACACTGACTCTCCTGGATTAGTCGAGGCATCAATATTCTCTTCGATAGTTCGAGAACCAGATAGTAACGGTTCTGACTTGTAGCATATATCAAAGAAAATATTCCTTGGAGTTATACTAGGATTCTCTGCTGCAATGTTAAACTCCTTCTCTTCTAAATCAAGATTTTGGGAGGAGTTACCACCGTTTGCAGACTTCGCTATATGAAAAATATAATCACGCAAAATAAATACTTTCCACAAACCTTTATCTTCTAATCCAACCGATTTCAACTTAATTAGCCACTGTTTGTCTTCTGGAGATAGTGGAAGTGTAGAAGTACTTCCATTAGCCATTGCAAAAGTCACTTCGGAGTTAAGTTTAGGTAAATAGACAGACTTACCCATATTCTTTGAGAAGGACACCAACTTCTTCTTAGATGTATTTAATTGGTTCAATGTTGAAAAGTTCTTCTGCTGCCAAAATAATGACTTATTGCTAGCATTAAGACACCAAGAAATTGCTAGCTCGTAAACTTGCTTTGTCAAGGGCTTAGTCAAACATGGATACAATGTTTGCCAATTGATAACAGACAAATCGTACGATAAGAACCCTTTAATCAAAGGGTAAAGGAAACAATATCTATCAGCATTGGTTAAGTTCTCACTGATTGAAATTATCAATGTCAAAACTGATTGTCGTATCCATTCGTTTGGATGCAAAAGCAAGTTAATTGAATTTGACAATAGCTCCTTGTAAATCTCTAGAGCATTAAATTCAGTTCTAGGGTTAATTAATCTGGTCTTGACGAATTCATTAAAGATCTCTAATACTTTCAAAACAACAAATTGCTCCAGGTCGCCCAATGCTTGAATCAACAACGGAAGAATATATTGTTCAAATGTGAGAACTCCAACATATGGAGCCAATTTAAGAGTGGAAGACAAAAATGCTAGCTTGAGACCAATGGTGCTAGTTTCGTTAAGGTAAGATATTAAATGAGGTAAGATTATTTCGTTGGTCTTGTCGATTCCAAAAAAATGGCAAAGTGGTAGAATGTTTTCCACAAGACTGATCCTCACCAGAGGGCTAGAATCAGTTAATAGAATGAATGTCAAACCTTCAAATTGAACATCTAAGAGTGCCTTCGGGATACTCAATGCATTATACAACGTCAAGATATCGTCATTTAAATTTTCGTTCACTGAATAGGAAACAATTTTATTGTAATCTTTCAAGGCATCGCTGTTGAAAGTCTTGGACATCATCCAAAATTTCTTCGAGCAATTTGCCAAGTAAGGAAGACATCCTGCAAGTGTAACCTTGATCATATTACTCTCATCCTTGGGTATGTTCAACAGAGCTATACTAGTAAGTTTTGGTAACAAATACTCAGGGAATGTCAACACATTTATAGGTGTAATGTAAGAACAGGAAAGGAGTAAGGTGGTGATGGAAGTTAAAGCTACGCATGCAACTTTCGAGGAAATCTTTACACTCTGGAACAGTTGAGCATGTGAACGATTCTGTTGAAGAGCGTTGGAGGAGCTTTCTACAAATTCATCTAATAAAGAGCACAATGACGGTAAGGACCGGTCCAATTTACATTCGTCGTTGACCCTTTCAGATAGAGCAAGGATCAACTCGCATGCTTTAATTTTGGAGGAAACCCTTTTGAGTGTCTTCATCAAGCTGAATACAACATTTAACAAGATCACAGCTGCTACATCTGGTCCATCTTTAGAGTAGTTGTTTGGCTTAATGACGTAATCACGAGGCATTCCAGGGAGATTAAGTTTTAATGGTAAGAAACTAGAGCTGTTCTTTCTTGATTTTTCCATAGAGTAGTCGAACTCCAAGGCTGTGACGATTTTATCGAAGTTGTTGTATATCCTGTCTAGCTTCAAGTCGTTGATGGAAGCGTTGTCATCATTTTTGTCTAACGTATATAGCTCGTTATTGTTCAAGTCTGCCATGAAGTCATAAAGGAAGTTGTAGAATACATTAGGAAAGCATTTATCCTTGTAGGAGTCGATCAATTCTTGAGCAGCTACTCTTTTCTCCGGGTCAAATTGGATAAGTTGGTTGATCAATAGTTTGATGTCATTATCCTCAATCGAACTCAAGTCAGGTACAAATTCGTTTCTCTTGTATTTGAACAACTGGGCCAAAGTGAAGGTTGGTTCACCATCTGAATACAATTCAGCTACTACACAGCCTAAACTGAACAAGTCCATTTCATCCGTAAGCCTGTTGACTCCAGAATAGTGACCATCATCGTCGATGTTTTGTATTACATTGGTGTTATCGTTAGTGTTGTAGAACCTCTCTGGAGCTAAATAGCATACTCTTCTGTCCGAACTATCAAAGTAGAACGAGAACTGATTTGGATTATCCTCGGGGATATACGTTGGTTTTGTGTATTCGGCAAAGTCTGCCACCATGAGCCAGTTCCATGAGGTTACAAGGAAGTTTTCTAGCTTTAAATCACCGTGTCTTACATGTAGAGAATGGAGGTCGCTTACTATTTTCAACATCTGAAATACTAAAAACAACTTCTCTACGGGATCTAGAAATGGCCTAAGTGAAAGTCGATCATACAAGTTGGTCTTTGCCATCTGCCGGATGATATAGCCAGCCCTGTCAGTTTCTATGATCTTGTGCCAGGGCAAAACGTTGTGGAATGGTGCTACGACTGAAGCCAGTTTGGCTAGCAATTCTGTGACTTCTTCGAGTCGAAGACTGTAATTGGACGAGGCAGTCTGTGTTGGTTTGATGAGAATTTTGATGATAACGAGATTGCCTGACTTGGTATCCACAGCCTTTATCGTTTTAAGAAAACGGGAGTTGTTGAGGAGCTCCACGTACTGGAAGGACTCTAGAACGTCTACATAGGACGAGATCGCTACTGTGGCCGCAGAGGGCGCCAAGAGCGACAACCGTGCTCCCATTGGCAGATATGACGATTGTGCGAGAGAAAGGATAGGCTATTATGGAGATTTCACTATCCAATGGTTGGTAAACTTGAGTTGTATTGAACTTCTGGAGAACGATTGTGATTAGAGAGGTTCAGATAGAGGCTCATTATCTTTGTGCCTCCTTTTAAGAATGCGACTCACAGAAGAAATGAGCAGAGTTAAGTAGGAGAAGTTTTCAGCACAAATTAAGGAGAAATGCGCTAAAGAAGACAGAGACGATAATTCTACGTGAGATTCCTACCGTTGAGGTTTTGTAGTTTTATAGAAAATCAGAAGTTGAATGGGCCTTCGGTAGTTATTTGTCGGCGACTTTAACTGTGAAAATGTTAACTATGTGATAATCTCAAATTGAAAAATTCATGGAGTGCGAAATCAAGTTGCAAATGAATTTCTATGATTTATTTCTGGGCCTTGAAAGACAACAGTCACTGGAAACCTGTAATTGGATTATACTATCTTGAAGAGAATCCCAAGAGAGCCGAACTTTAGTAGATATTAGGATTAAACAACAGCTGAATTATAGCATCTGGAATCGGAATCACAAGCTACCTAACAATCCTAACGTAACCATACCTGATACCAATTGATATCACCCATCGCTACAAATTGATGAAATATCAAAACATTTGATAACTCTGATAGATCATCGTCCCCAAGCTGATACTCCTACAGTAGCCTACAATTTGTATTTGACCAAATCGTATATCGCAGATAATGGATCGTTCTACAAAAAGACAAAAGTTGGAAGACACCCCAAGAGCCACAATGGATGCAACATTTGGCCAGTATCCAGCCTTTTCAGTAGAAACATCCGACGAAGACAACGATGTGGCACTTTACTTGCAGTCGGTACGAAGAGAAGCGGAAGAAGACAGCTGTGTTCATTTTGTTGAACGACATGAAGTAGAAGCCACTAAAGAGAATTCAGATATCGATAAAGCCATAGACTCAAAAATATCTACTACAGAATCACATCCACTCGACCAATGGTCAGAAGACCTTCTAACGCGATTCGAGTCGCTCAAACAACAACTACAAACCCTACAGACAGAGATACATTCTTCAGTGCCGTCTGATTTCGAAGTTCCAGACACAGCTAACCAATGGAGAAAGTTCGTATTTGAACATGAACCACCATCGATAGTGTATTTCTACAAAAATATAGAACGTGCTACGGTCATCAAACTTTTGGTGTACTTCACGAAATGGCTAACTCTTTCAAGTTCGGCTGTGCTTTCCAGGTGGATCTGGATAGCTCTCATAAGAATTGACAATCTTCTAGATCCAAACGAATGCTCGGTGATAAGAGACTTGGCAAAGAAGGCATCGAAGTTGTCCAGCAAAGATGTTGACAATGCTACACCTGCTTCCAAATACACTATCAATATGATTTTGGTGCTAGTGAGAAACTACTACGGCCAAAGAGACCTTCTAGATGCAAAGTATTTGTAATAGAGCAGAATCTATGAAAGAATGTCAAGTACAACAAGAACGTATTCTTTACTCCAAAACCCACTTCTGTTGTATCATAGCGGTTTATTAGTCTTTCTCTCCGTAAAAGAGTATAAGGAATAATTGAGGCTCATAACTTTCGTTTTCACGTGACCTGAACGATAACTCTCAGAGATTTCAAAGCGATCAAAGATGAAAAATCGACATAAATCTCTGATTGTTCAGACCAAAAAATCCATAGAAACACATAAAAAATGGCCAAAATCAATGCTAACTTGGTTGTTCCGTAAGTAACACTGTTTAGTTGGGGATTCTGTAATTTTCAGCGAATTTTCATCTGATTCGCTGTGAGAATCGCATTATCCACAATTTTCTACTTGACTTGTACTAACTTTTCTCAAGATACAAGCACTCTCCAGCCAAAGCACGTAATGAAGCATCTGGTATGCTTGCCCAGTCGTTGCCTATGGCCGCCATGTTCATGAGAAACAAGATGTTGGCGTGGTCTGCTGTCTTTTTGGCTGTGCAATCGTACTTGAACGAGCCTCTTAACAAGCCAGCTGAAGCTGCAGACTCCAACTCCACTCCTAGTCAGCCACCTTTGTTGAGAGTCTTGTTTGCTTTCATTGGTTTGGTAACATGTTACCTTGATCTCATTTTCCCAGGCACCAGTCCTTATGCAAGAAGAGCTGTCACCGAAGCTGTATCCGAGACTGTTAGCACTGCTGTCTCAAGTGCTACCTAATTTAAAAATGAGACCAATTCTAATTCTAATTCTACTTTTAAGATACGACTACAATAATTTGACTATCTATAAGCTAATGTTACAATACGAATATATACACCTGAATAATACACTTGTAGAATATATAATTTAACGCTCTACAGCCTCTAGTCCCACTATTTCCATTTTAGCACCACGCTATCAGCTCCACTGTAGGAAACAGAGATGTTGGACGACTCGTTATCCCACTTGACGTCACAAATACCTACCTTGGTGTCGTCATTGTCGACATGATCTGGAATCTGGAAGTTATACACTGCTAGACATCTGACAAAGTCACGAGGATCGTTCTTGGAGTAGCGACTCAAGGAAACGTCCCAGACAGTGACTCGTCCCAAATCATCAGCTAAGGCTAAATATTCTTGGTTGGGCGATAAAGAAGCATCAAACACCAACAAGTCGTGTGAATGGTGGAAATCATCGTCGCTATCGAGTTTAAAGTTGTCCTTGTAGCTAAAGAGATCTGAACTCTTGATGGTTTCTCCGGTAGAGCAATTCCAAATGTTAAGTATACCTTCCATTGAAACACTGAGCAAGGTACTGACATCATCAAACCCCTCGAGCCATTCCAAGGCTACAATAGGCGATGTGTGGAGTTTTGAGGTTTCGTCTTTCGTGGTATTCAAATCCAAACTCTCCTGGGAAGATCCTCGGATCCACACTTTTATGAGGTAGTCGTAGTCAGAACAAGAAGCTAGCAACTTCGATTTGTTATTAAGTTTAAGCAAGGAGATGCTGTTTTCATGGCCATGGAGAAATCCTATAGTTTGGACATCGAGCTGGTTCAAGCTGCCAAACTGTTGTGGTGTAATTGAGTATATCTTTATCGAGTTTTTCACTGTCGAAAGTGCAAATTTATCTTCATTGAGCCAGCATGCCGTAATTACGGATATGTTATCTGCTGGAGCTACAGGTGGATTGATTTGTTTAATCAAGGAAAGCGTGTTTCCGTCCCAGAGACTGACCTGGTTGTTACTGTCCAAAGAAAGAAGAAGTTGGCCATTCTCGTTCCAGAGCACATTCGTTATCACTGAAGACGTCCTTTCTATTGGTTCAACATCAGACGCGGATACGGGTATATCGTCCGAGAGCAAGTTTGCAATGTTGCGCAACTTTCCGTCCGGAGACCATGCACGTAGTTCTCCGTTTATCCCGGCTGTGATTATCAAGTTTCCTTGTGGAGCCCAAGAAACAATGTTGATTTCGTTTTTCAAGTTCAGAATATTGGGATGCACCAACGTCACTGATTCAGCAATGGCGCCGTCTTTGATAGCATTGATGACGGCACTAGAGTTGCTCTTCCCGTAGGCAAACACTGACGTACTTGGATGCCATTCGGACGTTAGACTCTGGCCATAAGTGATTATAGGCTGCAACGACTGGGTAGTGAAGCTCTTAGGAATCATTTGAGAATCTTCAGGTTCAGCAAGATCATTCTGTATTTGATTTTCGTGATTACTGTCACTTTGGTTGTCATTCGATGTCTCGTCTTTCATTTCTACGTCTTCATCTTCATGAGTGCCGTTGAGTTTGGCTTCTGCCTTCAGCAAAAAGCGTTTGCTGACTTCTTCCTTTTCTTCACTACTTGTGTCTAGTTCGAGATGGTCAGAAAGCAAGGCGCCAAATAACGATAGTTTTGACCCATCGGTATCATCTTTGTCTCTTTCGGCTTCTTCTTCAGCTAGCGAGAACAAAATGCCTTTTTGCACCAAGTTGACGAGACACCCTGGTTCAATCTTGGAAATTATGGCAGACGACGTTTCTGATTCATAATGCAGGCAGGAAGCAATTTTCTCGAGAGCGAACGCCGCTAGTTCGAATCCCGCTTCCTGGAGGTAGCGCCACACCAAATAGTTGAGTTCCCTGCTGGTCAAGGACATGCTGATGTAGAAAAGAGAAATGTAATTGGTTTAGAAATTTGTTGTAGATAAATCTGGTGCAGGAGGCTGGTTAAAATGAAAATGAGAAAATGAGAATAGCGAGAGTAGTGAGAAAAAAGTGAGAGAGAAGAATATTTTAGGGAGAATAGTGAGAGTAAAATAGAGAGCCTGAAACGAACATTTATGTCAAATTTGCTGATAACATGGATTGATTGTTTATATTTGATAAAGATCTTATAAGACCAGAAATAGTACTCCCTCCTCAATAAGTCTAGTTCTCACTTTTTAAACCTATTCACTATTCTCTGCGTACTTATTCTTTCTGAGTATTCTCACTTTTCTCGCTATTCCCAATATTCTCAGTGTCTTCCTTGATTTTCCTCTCTAACTGCCCTCGCTAATTTTTGAAGTCGTACACTATTCCAAATATTTATTCAATATTTATTTAGTTGTCTTGATCTGAATTTCACTTCTTCTTTAGCAATTCTCCATGGATACCGATTTAAAATTGTCCCACAGAAAAAGCAGGGCTCCGTGGCAGAGTTCTGGGCCGTCGGCCAAAGCAAACAATCCCTATGGCCGAAACGTGTCTGGCGCTCTGAATCCATATGCCACCCACGACAATAAGAGCAGGCACACCGATTATGAAGACAATAACAGGAATGTCTACAATACCAATTCCAATAGCAATAATAACAGTAACAACATTAATAACAATAATAGCAATAGCAATTCCATTGGTAATCAGACCATTGGTAATCAGATTGCTGCAAATAACACAAACAATAAGAATTATACATCTAAAAGTAATGCTAGCAAAGTCTCTGGCTATTCTGATTCTGATTACCAGCCTGTCAATGCCAACGCCGCCGCCAGAAAACACACCAGAAGACTCAGTATCCATGCATCCGCTGTAGCCCACGCACACGGCAAGTCGTTTTCGCAGGCTGCCCCACCAGCGTTGGATTTACTTAACTTGCCTCCACTCCCCAAGATAAGCACGTCTGACTCCAGAATGGCTGACAAGCCAGAAGAAGACGAGTTCAATGTAGAAAAGAAAATCTCGACCGATTTGGCGAACGGATCCGCTGCAGATATCGACGACTACTACAAGTTGTTGCAGAAACAGAAGGCACTTGTGATTAGAGATATCAAACAGAACATCAACCAGAATCAGAAGAACATTCTCCAGCTTACAGACGACTTGAAAGATACGCAAGATGAGCTTTTGCAATTGAGAGTTCTTACGAGAGATCTCTACGAAGTTCTAGATTATTTCAAAGATACAGCCCAAAGACGGTTAGATTTGGAATTGGAACCTCAGCTGAACCAAAACCAGGCTATCCAGTCAACTTCTACGATCTCACTTAAATTGCCGCCCAAAAAACGGGACAGATCATCAATCTTGGTCCTTGAAAAGATCTGGGCCAATGAACTCCAATCACTTTTCAAACACGTAGAAGGTGCTTCCAAGTATGTCCAGGCACTACCAGGTAGACATGTGCTCGCAGAAAGTGGCCGGTGGCAGGAAGTCAATGTAGGAACATGGAAGCCCAACAATTTGGCGCACTTGTTTGTACTCAACGACTTACTTTTGATTGCTGGAAAGAAGGCATTGCAAGACGGAGGAGGCAGCAAGTCTCGACTCCAGGCTGTCCAATGCTGGCCATTGAACCAAGTACTTCTCACAGAGATCCATGCGCCCAATACGCTTCACAAACAGGACGATACGAAGGTGTATCTCATCAACATCAAGTCTAAGACATTGAGCTATGTTTACCAGACAGATAGATATGATCATTTCTTGAAAATAACAGAAGCATACAATAAGGGCAGAAATGAATTGCTCCAGAAAGACCGGCTCAAAAACGCCGGCAGAACGTCTGGAATAGATTTTGGGGATTCGAAAGAAGAAAAACGGCAATTACGCGAATCGCTTAGAAACTCGGGGGTCTATTCTGAAAGTTTGGACGATCTCTCCGGGAAAAGGTTGAGTGGATCCAAGAGAAACAGTGCCGAAGTCTTATTGCAAGACATTTCTGCTCGAGTTCACTCGAGAAACAGATCACATGACTTTGGCACAACTTATGCCAACATGAAGAACAAGAGCCACTTCTTCAATGAAGTTAAATCTCTAGAATCCCGTTTAGACGATATTGATGTAGAGTTGGCCCACAACCAGTACGCAGCAGCAGTCGGTTTGATAGCACACATAGAAGGAAAACTACGTGGCATTGAGAATGCGCTTATCATGAACGAATCTCCAGACAACGACATCAGCGATGAGTTGCTTCTTATTGATGTCACAAGATTAAAGTTGAGTAATAGAAAGGAAAGCGTTCAGAAGTCGTTGATTTTCGACTTACAGTACGACATTGCCAAGTTGACGGACGAAAAAATCGAAAACATTGTCACCTGGTTCGAGAGTTTGGACCAACTTGATAAAGGTGTAGAGTCGTACCTCGCTGCTATGTCGAACCACTTGTCAGAAACTGTCTCTCGTTTGATTGTAGGAGTTCAGGGCTCTACTAAGATTGACGTGGTCAACTATCTTTCCACTTTGGTGGTGATCCACATATCGATTATCAAACGGGCAGTTCTTGTATACAACAAGAAGATCAGCCCCATCTTGAAGAAACACAAGGATGGCAATGTAGACTCGAGTAGTTTGATCAACTGGTGTGTAGAAGAGATCACCAAATTGGTTGCTGAAGTTAAAAAACATCTTTACGGTACGCTTCTCACCACAAAAGGAGTGGACCCTGAAACTGACAAACAGGTCTATAAGGTCAAAGACAGAAAATTGTACCACGACTTACAGCAGGTGATTATACCACAACTTGCCGAACTTAAGAACGTTGGCGTGAATGTAGACTTTATCTTTGAAGATATTCTTTCTGCACAAGACAGAGAATAGATGTAAAACCGTGTATTCGCAGAATGAAATACATAGCATTATATGGTTTTAAACTTAATATACTTGTCATTTAATGAAATAAATAGATTATTGAATGTCATGTAATTGTCATTGAATGAAATACCTAGACACATATGATTTAAACCTGAATCACTGAACATTAGTAGATAATTTTCGCAAATGTCACTAATATGCTTTAAATGATTGTCATATACTGTCACCAATAAAAATCGACGTCAAGTTTCTATAGTTTGTCGTATAATTTTCCCAAATCGTAGTTCTCTCTAAAGTATTCACCTTTTCTCTTCAACACCAATAAGGTGACAGAGGCGACTGTCATTATTCCCATCAATATGGAAAACAAAATACCAGGACCAATCGCTCTCAAGATTGGTTCGACAACAAAGGTTGCAGCAGCTGCCAAGATTTGTCTAATAAGGTTGTTCAAAGCTACACCAGTTGCACCTTTTCCAGGCAAAGTGTCTACCAAGTATGTAACTGTAGCTCCAATGACCAACATAGAAGCAAACCCAAAAAGGGCAGTACCGATCAAAGGAATGAACCAGAACTCACCGTACTTCAAAGTCCATCCAAAGATCAAACAAGCTGGAGGAAAGAGAATTACAGCTGTGACGATATTCCATGAGATTCTCGATTCTGGCGCAAGTTCACCATTATGAGATTTGGCGTATTTGGAAAGCAAATGATCGTTCCATTTGCCACCGATAAGGGATGCAATCAAGTATGTGATTGAGTTCGGGATGTATAGCAAACCTACAATTATACTCTTGAAAGCATACGGTTCTCGGGCGAATTCGTAGGAAATCGCCATGTTGAAGAAGTAGATCACTGCGAAGCATATAGCAGAGTACGAAATTACCAAAGCAACTGGTGGATGTTTTAGCAAAACTAGAGAGTGCAATGGTCTGATGGTCATTTCGTATGCCTCACTCTTAAAATGGCTAAATCTGTCGCTTTTTTCAGGAACAGCAGTGCATTGTGTAGCTTCTCTACGTAAGCCTTCTTCGATCATTTCCTGGGCCACTTTTCTGGAGTAGGTAGTTCTATTAGTTGCTAGTCTTGAAAGAGTTGGCATTACAGGATCCATCACTGGACCTTCCTCTTCGGTAATGTTTATGTGAGCACTTCTAGTGCTTATTCTCGACAATGTCGTCGCAAGCCTTTGTATCTCTTCCTCTATTTCATCTTCTGTAATATCGTCTAGGATCTCGTCCGAGTCGGTTACTTGCTTATCAAGGCCCAACATGGCTCTGATGTTGCCGAGATTGTCGCTTTTCCTTAAGGTTTCCGGCAAGAGAAACAAGATGAGCATACAGTTACATCCAGAAAAGATCACAAGCAACCATTGTGTCGCTCTCCAACCCCATACTTGTGCCACAATACCTCCGAGAATCGGAGCTAGGAATGGTCCCATCAATGGCCCCAAGTAGTAGTAACCCATTGCCGTACCTCTGGTTTGAGGAGTAAACAAATCAGCTATTGTACCAGCACCTACTGCTTGAACTGAGGCTGAACATCCACCTTGAAGAACTCTCAAGACAATTAAGGCAGAAATACTCGGTGCTAGAGAAGTTCCAATGGAAAACGCCACAAACATCGAGAACGAGATTAAGTACACCGACCTACGGCCACTTCTCTCGCTGAATGCAGACCACCAAAGTGGAAACACTCCTAGAGAAAGCAAATATATACCCACAGAAACATTCACCATAGAAACAGAAGTGTTCAAGTCTTGCACAATATCGTCGATAGCAGGCAACATGATAGAAGTACCCATTGGGCCGGTAATAGCCGCAAAGGCAATGATACCTACGATGGTATACTTTCGCAATTTCAGGTAGTCTCGAGCATCTTCGATTTCGGGTATAAGCACCACCTGTGCTAGCAACCCTCGACGATCCTTGAGTGGGACCTTGACTCCGCCTGTAGTCATCTGACTCTTTTCCTCCGCTTCTTCTGACGACGCATTGCCGTTGTCATCATCGTCATTTTCGTTGTCAGCAAACCTTTCTTTCGGATGGTGATCTTCAAGGTTGTGAGTTTCATCTTCATCCTCATCCTCATCATCGTCCTCATTTTCTACTACCTTATTGCGAATATCTTCATTAGGATTTTGATCTCGAGGATTCTGATGACTTTGGCTATCTGGATTTGTAAATTTCTCGTGGTCATATTTTTCGTTGTGGCTCTTGGGCTTGTCGATACCAGCTATACCAGCTACATTAGTAGTGGAGTCTATAGAAACGCTGGAGTCTAGCGAAAGTGTGTCTGCTAACTCATGAAGTGCAGAGGTACCCTCTCCAGTGTGTGAAATGTCGTTGTGGACGTTCGACATACTCCTTGGACCTTTTCAGTGTCTTCTAGATCTCAAAATCGGCTTCAGAATGTATGGGAACGTGAAAAATTCAGCCTTACTCTGTAAGACTCACAAGATGACTAAGTAAATAAAGTCACTGGTGAGAAAAAACTGGAATAAATAAATGTTATTGGAAAACTTGGACAAAGTTGACGTTGTTCAAATCATAAGGAATCCTTCAAAGTCCCCAGAAAGAAAGAGATATCATTTTCTCATTCATTAGCCCTTTTTCCATGTCCCCATTGGGAATACCTTATTAGTTAGTTCCGCTGCATGCCGGAGTTAGTTCTTGAACAAGTCGCGGAACCTTGCTCGTCCTGATTTGGACACTAATGCGAACACTGATTCTAACCGGCCCTAGCCGTCCCACGGCAGTTGGGGTCATACGGACACCTTCTGGACAAGCTAACAAGGAGACAGACAGTATGGCTCAAGATAGCAGGCGGTGGGGCACATTTGCCAACTCCGAGATGTGTCTCGCTCCAGTTGGCTTAACTGGACATATGGGAAAGTCGGCTGTAAATTGCATCACGTGCTTCGATCGGAAATAGTTCAAACTGACGAGACCAAGAAATTCGCCGGTTTGACATATTTGCGGAGAAACAGGCACAGAAAGTTAGGTTGAAGAGGGGCAGCGGGTCTGTAGCACTGAGCGAGTTCCAAGCTTAAAGTGAGAGTTGACGCTACCGTGGGAGGGACAGCAAGTTCTGAAGCTTGTAGTGGGAAATGAGAAAAGCTCTGAAAAATCCGGGTGTTTCGAGCTGAAAAGTGAAGCCTGAATCCCGAAACCGAACTAAATTCGAAGAATAGAGGTAGAGTGGCCGCCAGTCATGAGCTCCGACTTTTATGGCCCAGAATTAGAACAGTATGAACAGATTTTACTGGCCCTGGGCTTACAATTCTTGTTTGTCGTTCGCTGAGAATCGTTTTTTTTTTCAGCTTGGGCCAATTCCTTTTGAACCCGTTCACCACTGCCTTGCTTTTGCATTCTGACGTCCACACTATTCGCCATACAAGCAGGCTTGGGTCGAATCTTCTTCTGAACCACAAAGCCATTCCACGACCTTCAGCAACAGCCGATTGCCAGCCGAGGCTAGTGTTGAGATCCGATTTTAATGGATAGTCACGTGCGGAACATAACTCTGAGATTTTGGGGCATCTTGAGCTTGTAACCAAAGTTGGTGCAATTTGATTCTTTCCATCTCATTCAGCTCTTAGGAATTCGAAAGAAGTGTATAAGCGTGTTTGGTAGTACCAGAACGTTTGTAGTATCTTGAATTTCGGACTCCGGAAACTCCGAGAAAGTCCGATCTTCTCCGTGGCGTCGGTGGCCAAATCCAAATCGTGAATCATACAATATTGACATATCTTACTATAGGAGTATTGTTGCAAGTCTTCTTTTTAGATTGACTGCCCCAGAAATTGAGAAAGTGAACAAAACTAGGCTGTCCTCGAGACCTATTGCTTAAAAGTGTAAGAGATACGTATTGAAGGATTAATCTGTAACTCCGCACTTTGTTGAACTCGTCAAAGCTGAAACTTCGTATTCAGATTGTTGAGCATTTGAGAATACTTCAGTTCCATTGCCATTGTTGAATTGAAATTCAAACAAAGATAGTCCAATTCGTGACAATCAATTAATTCAACTCCTATACCTTGAAGAGTCATCGAAAGTTTGATTTTGATATTGGTTAATTTCAATAAAAAAAAGATTGAACCAATTTTCGATATCCGTTGCCACTGTCGAGGTTGCCAATTGAAATTTAATCTAATCTTCTGATCTTCCAGCTGAAAAACATCTTACTTCTCGTTATGTCTTTGTCTAGACACTCGCTCCCGGTTGTTATAGTCCGTACAGCCTTGATTACTCCGTTTTTCATTTTTGGTGTTCTTTCCATTGTATTCACTCAGTTTGTTGGTGCGGTGATTTTCAAATCCAGCCCTGCAAACAGACAGCTGGTAATGAACTTGACAAAAAACCATTTCATCTTGCTTATTGGTTCGATAGCTCGGTTAGTATGTCCTTGTGAAATCAGTGTTACTTACGATAAAGAGACCTTGCCTGAGAGCGACTCGTTCAGGGTCGATTCTGGCAGACACTTGATATCACTGTTGACGCCTAACTCTGTTATCATTTCCAATCATCAGATCTACACCGATTGGTTGTTCTTATGGTTTCTCTCATATACAGCTCGTTTTTCGTACTATATCCACATTATCCTAAAGGACATGTCCAATATTCCAGTGTTGGGCTTCGGAATGACAAACTACAACTTCTTGTTCTTGTCCAGAAAGTGGGAAAAAGACAAAATCCAACTTTCTAATCAATTGGCTGTTCTTGATGCCAATTCTCGTGGAATGGGGCCAGCTAACGGTGTCCAACTCGTTGCTACTTCTGCTACAGAAGGCGGAATTGTAAAATGGCCAAAAGGTAGAAGGGAAAATCAGATTTTCCCTTACCAGCTCATCTTGTTCCCTGAAGGTACTGTCCCTTCTGTAAGGACCAGAGGCAAATCAGCAGAATACATTAAGTTCAAAGATTTACCTCCTTTGAAACATGTATTGTTGCCCCGTGTAAGAGGGTTGTACTTGCTGTTGAGAGAATTAAGAAATTCAATCGAAGTTGTCTACGACATAACTACAGGCTACTCTGGTTTGGTTGCTGGTGAAATTGGTGAAGAGTCCTTTTCTTTGAAGAGACACTTCCTCAAGGGATACGGACCTTCGCGAATCAATTTCCATATTCGTGGCTTTAAGATCTCAGAAATCCCGCTTGGCGATAGCAATATCGACATCGACGATGTTCCTGAGGAAGAATTGCAAAAGTTCGAAGACTGGCTACTTAAAGTGTGGTACGAGAAGGATGCGTTGATGGACGGATTTTTCAAACACGGACGATTTGTCGACCCTAAAGATCCAGAAAACAAGGAGTTCTTTAAGAACTCTGTCGTAGCGGATTTGAAGCTCAGAAATCCACTTGAAGTCTTTGTTCCCTTCACCACCGTCATCGCTGCATTATTGTTGCTTAGGTTGCTCTACTTCTTTATTAGAAGTGCCCTTGGCTATTAGAAGTCCATGATTTATTCAATTGTTTGTTTTCCTGCCTGCTGCACGCACTTAACTAATATTTAATAACGAGTTACTGAAATACGCTTCTATCCTCATTGTAGAGTTGTAGCATTGAACGTATATTTTGAAGGAATTTAATAGTTCCAAATTTGTTTCGTTTTTCAGCTAATTGTCGCGAAAATGGCTGCGAATTTGTATATGCAAGTTTGCAACATAATTGTTTCACTAACGGTTGCAAAATATGAAACAACAAAAGGCTATAAAGACATAGAGACTTTCTACATTCCCCGTAAATTGGTGCTATTCTTCGACTTCAGATTTAATTCTAATAGCAATGATATTCGCAATTGTAAAGTTAATCCTGAGGTGTTACTCGTTGGTACTACTCTTTATAACTGGCTTCCTTCTAGGGTTCCTCTTGATAGGATGTCTGGATCCAACTTCGCTGTTTTCCAATGTATACTTATCCAAGTTCGAGTTCAATAAAACTTCTGACTTGTACAGCAATGTCAGGGCCGCGTACAAAAGCACAAACTCCTCAACAGAATTGGCTGAAATGTCCATCAGAGTGGGCTATCTAGGAGTCTGTGTAAATATACAACAGAATATGACATGTACTTCTTTTAGTACCTTGAACACTTTGGCAAACGTATCTGGCATCTCTATTATTCCTACTAGCACTAAATCGACCCAACCTCAACTAGATCTTGTTGGCCTAGCAAAGGTCTTCAGTAATATTTGTCATCCGCATATACTTATGACAGTGATAATTCTTGTCTTGGTAATGTTGCTACTAATAACATATAGCTCCATTCCCGGCTTCCCAGGTAGACAAAGAACCACAATGATTACAACTGGGTTTGCCCTATGTACTGTGCTACTCTGGGGTTTGGGAGCCATGTTGCAGTATGAATGTGTGAGTACTACAAAGAAAATAGTTGCGAAAAGTAGCATGGGGGTAATTTCCGCCGGAGCAGGCAGTAGGGCACAGGCCATGTCTTGGACGTCCTTTGCATTTATCTTTATTGTATTCTTGGACTGCGTGTATAGAGTGGTGAGGATTCTCAGAGAGAATAAGAAGAGAGGAGTAGCTGAAAAGTGTTGATAATCGTACTTCCTTACAGTAGGAAAACACATTCAGCAATAATCGAGCCTACATCAGCAAAATTAAGAAAAAAAGTTAGTAGCTAAAAAAGTAGATTCTGCCAATATATAATAAGCTTACATTACATGTATATAATATTGAAATTCAAAGAATGAAGTCAAATTCCACTCCACACTTATAATTATACTTCTAAGTAATTAGCCTTACTATCTTTTCTAATGCCCTGCACACAATTGTTTGGTCCGTTTTCTTTGCGCGCGGAACATATCACGTGACAAACTCGAAAATTTGGCAAAGTCGATTTCCACTTTTTTTCACATTGTTAACTAAGAAAATCAACTATAACAAATAGAGAATACGTTTTTTTAAGGATATCCTAAAATTTTTATTAAGGCCAGGTCCAGTTTTAGTCGATATATCCGGACAAATGTCGTACACGGCACAGCTAGACGCGTTTGTTTCGCGTCTCAACGACAATGTCGATTATCGGACTGCCCACTCCATTCTTCTGGAGCTCTTGGACATGATTGAGACGTTCAACGGAGCTGCTGAATACGAGTACTTCTTAAAGAATCTCGTTCCTATCTTCATCAAAAATCTCGAGGATGTCCCCATTTCGTTTGTCAGCACTTCTCCGGAGCATAAGTTGCGAAACTCTATATTGGAGATTCTCCACCGTTCTATTATGAATGAAACTTTCCAACCTTTTTCAGAACAGATTCTCGATGCATTGACCAAGATATTGGTAGACGAGAACGAAGACAATGGGGTATTGTGTATGAAGATCATTACCAGCTTGCACAAGGCTTATAAAACGAAGTTGGCAGAGAAAGTGCTGCCGTTTGTAGAGATTATCAGCAAGATATATGACAATATGCCGAAGACGGTAGCTGATGGGTTCTCTAATAGCGTTGCCAACAACACGGCAAACTCTTCGCAGCTGTCAGAGGACAACGAAGCAGCCAAGGAAATGTCACCTCCACCTCCTTTCAGCGACGAGAACTCTTCCAAGACATTGAACAAAGCAATGTATTCGTACAAAACACTTGCAGAATGCCCCATAACTATGGTTTCCCTCTATTCTTCGTACAAAACGCTCGTACAGACGTCTTTACCTGAGTTTTTGCCAAAAATCATCGAGATTTTGGTTCTACAAGTCGAAGAACAACGTGTTTTCAGAGAAGAAGCTTCGAAAAATAATAAAATCACCACATCTATATCGCCCAAAATCAAGAACAGACAAGCATACAGTGACTTCATCTTGGGGCAGGTTAAAGCGGCTTCCTTTTTGGCTTATGTCTTCATCAGAGGCTATGCCAATCAGCATTTGACTCCACAACAATCAGAACAAGTACCCGATGTAATCTTGCGATTGCTCCAGGACTGTCCTGCCGAGCTTTCTGTAGCCAGAAAGGAATTGTTACATGCCACCAGACATATTTTGTCAACTTCTTTTCGTGCTCAGTTCATCCCTAAGATTGAGCTTCTTTTCGATGAGAAAATTTTAATTGGAGATGGCTTGACTTCTTTTGAAACTTTGAGACCATTGGCATATTCCACCGTGGCAGATTTCATCCATAATGTCCGTAACGAATTGACTCCTAAGCAGATATGGTCTACAGTTACGATCTACTGTGATTTGTTAAAGGACGACTCATTGGCGTTGACAGTGCAAATCATGAGTGCGAAGTTGTTGTTGAACTTGGTGGAACGCATCATGAAGTTACCCAACAAGCTTGAGGGCAGACAATTATTTATGATCATTATTGACTCCTATGCCAAACGGTTCGAAAGCTTGAACAGAAAGTACGACTTTATCATTAACAAACACAACGAGTTCGAAAAGAAACGCGGAATTAAGGAAATCGAGTCCAAGAAAGCAATTGCAAGGTATTCTTCCAAGATAGCCTCTGAAAACGAAAACGTCATAAAAGATGAAAAAAATGATACCGAGGACATAGAAATGATAGACGCTGACGAAGAAACTGCTGCCATCAGCAAAGACACGAATACAATTGTAGAACCGAAGAAAGAAAACGATCAGGATTTTGATATCGAGAAGTTCATTGATCTTTTCAACATTGAATCATTCTCCCCTATTGCAACTTCTCCTTCTAGTACAAATTCTGACTTATTGAAGGATGCACGCTACCTTTTCAGAACGTTGATGACCTTTTTGAAGTCAGTAATCTTTGGCTTGAAGAATTGTAATCCTCCTGTGCCTCCTCAGCCTACTTCAACTGATCCTAAGAATCCTGGTCAAACTGTAAACTACGATAAATGGAACGATTCTGCTAAATTGCGATCCTTTGAAGAGGTTAACGTCTTGAGAGCATTGTTCCGTGGTGGTATAAGCTGTTTGAGATTTTTCTCTGTAGCCAAACCAAAGCCAAGTGTGGCTCAAACAAAGGCATTCGATTTCTCCACTGGTGGACCAAATCTCCCTATAACTTCTTCCAAGGAGGAGAAGGATCTCATGGAAATATTTGCTACAATATTCATCCATATAGCTCCAGCTTCATTCAACGAAATCGTCAGTGCTGAACTCCCTTTCATGTTTGAAAGCATGTTGGAGAATGCCGCCTTACTCTACTTGCCGCAGTTTTTCTTAGCCAGTGAAGTTACCTCTGCCAACTTTTCAAGCATCTTGATAGCATTCTTGAGAGAACATTTGGGACAGTTGGGAAAAGTAGAACTCGTAGAATCGAATATCTTGATAAGGCTTTTCAAGTTATGCTTTATGTCTGTCAACTTGTTCCCTACGGCAAACGAGAGTGTGATATTGCCGCATTTGAATTACTTGATATTGGAATCTTTGAAGCTTGCTACAAAGGCCGAAGAACCGATAGTCTATTCCTATTTGGTGAGAATTTTGTTCAGAAGTATCTGTGGAGGAAGATTCGAAAATTTGTACAAAGAAATCATGCCCATCTTACCAGTTCTTTTGGAGAATCTCAATAAGATGATAGCCAACGCTCGCCGGCCATACGAGAGAGAAATATACGTGGAGTTATGCCTTACTGTTCCAGTACGACTTTCTGTTCTTGTTCCACATTTGAACCATTTGACCAGACCATTGGTTTATGCACTTAATGGGTCACAAGAGTTAGTCAGTCATGGTTTGCGAACATTCGAGTTGTGCGTTGATAATTTGACAGCAGAATACTTCGACCCAATGATCGAACCAGTGATTGATGAAATCATGGCTGCTTTGTGGAAACATCTAGAACCAGTTCCATACCATCATCAACATTCACATACTGCTATCAGAATCTTGGGTAAGTTGGGTGGTAGAAACCATAAACACTTCAAGCCTATCAACAACTTAGTCACGCAATCAGAATTGGACCAAGAAATCAAAGCTTTGTTCCACATTCATGGATTGAATGGCCAAGTTCCCGTATCTATTACTCCAGGTATTCAGTCTGCTATCAAGTTGTTGGAGGATCCTAGATTGAAAGTGCATTACAGAATAAGTTCGTTCAATTACTTGTCCAGCATTCTCAAGTTGTTCATAGATACTACTCCAATTCCAGAAAACTACTCCGACTTCATTGCTCAAGGTGTCGAATTCTTGCTGCAAGAAAAGATGAACGAGAGTATGGATCTCGAGAAGTCTGGAATAAAAGACGTTGGTAAATTAGATCGCCAACAAAAGTTGTTCTCTAGACTATTGGAAGTTTTGTTTTTTTCCATCTCTATTCCTGAGATCAAGGACGAAGCCAACGAGTTAATCGATGGTATCACTACGCATTTCACATTGTTGTACCTTGGAACTTCTGTTACTGAAAAGGTCAAGAAAAACAGACCATTCTCAGTAAACGACAACGAAGGTAAAGCATACATCAACGAAAATGCGTTCCTTAATGCTTTAAACTATGCTTTGAGTTTCTGGAATAAAGAAGTCAGAAACAAAGGTATTGACACCATAAAGAGAATATATTCCACAACCGTTACCATTTTTGGTTCTGATGAAGCTGCTTTGTTTTCACCTGTTTTCCGGTCAATGTTCTACAAGTTCACGCACTGTTGCTATAATGAATATTATTATTCTAAGTTGGGAGGTATTCTAGGTCTTACTACTATGTTTGAGGATTTAAATATACCCGCCAAGTGGTTTTTCAAGCGCCAATTTGAGCTCGTTAGATCCATTTTCTTTATACTAAGAGACACACCTGAAACTGCTCCATTTGAGGTAAGGGATTCTGCCAAGAAGTTAGTTTTGAAACTCCTTCACGATTGCAACAAGGATCTAACCAAGGAAGTAATTTTGGAGAAGCCTTTCCAAACACTAGTAGGAGCATTGGTGTATGATTTGGCTAGTGCAAATCCACACGTGAGAGAAGTTTCGCAAGAATCTTTGAAAGTGTTGTCGGACACCACTGGAGTTCCAATTGCTACCATAATGGGACCATGTAAGCATCTTCTACTTACACCTATTTTCGGAAAACCATTGAGAGCTTTGCCTTTTCCTATGCAAATTGGTAATATTGATGCTATCACATTCTGCTTGAATCTTTCAGATACATTCTTAACCTTCAACGAGGAATTGAACAGATTACTTTTGGAAGCTTTGGCTTTGGTTGATGCTGAGGATGAATCACTTGCTAACGTGCACAGACTCTATGAATACAGAACCTCTAACCAATTGATAGAGCTACGTGTTGTTTGCATCAAATTGCTTTCGCTTGCCTTAACAAAACCTGATTTCTCGTTGGGTTCGTTAGCTGAAGCTCGTATTCGTATTTTGGGTGTCTTCTTTAAAGCATTGTGCAACAAATCTACTGAGATCATCAATGCTGCTCATTTGGGATTGCAATCTAGTTTGCAGGAAAATGCCAAGCTTCCTAAGGAGCTATTGCAAAACGGTCTTCGTCCCATGTTGATGAATTTGTCTGATCATAAGAAGTTGACGGTCTCAGGATTGGAGGCTCTTGCAAGATTATTGGAATTGTTGATCTCCTACTTCAGAGTTGAGATTGGCCGTAAGTTATTGGATCATTTAATGGCATGGGCCCAAATTAACACATTAAGACAAATAGCTGGCCAGGGTTTGGATAATAACCACACTGTTCAGATTGTTATGGCAATCTTGAATATATTCCATCTTCTTCCACCAAAAGCGTATACATTCATGGAAGAAATCATCAGCACTTTACAATACTTAGAAGGTCACTTGGATCGTCACCAAAACTCTCCCTTCAGAGAGCCAGTTTCTAAGTTTTTAAACAGATTTGCTGAGAATTGCATGGATTATTACATCACCAACTTCAAGAACAGAAAACTCGGGAACATGCTTGCTTCGATTGCTGGCATGGAAGGCAGTGAGAAGATTAGAAGCGTTGCTAAAGAGAAGTTGGAAGCAATTTTTACTGATGTTCAAAATGAATCTGTTGATGAGATCAAGGTGGTGAAATTTGCTAACACTATTGATCTTCTTGAGTCAATCACAAAATATGAACACGAATGGTTTGACAACCAGAAAGATTTGTTGCTTACTCTCTCAGAGTTGGTAGACAATATTGCAGATATCAAGAGCAATGCTTCTTTGATTTCCTCAGCTCATTTCCAAGCTGATCAGGCCATTGAAAAGCTTCTGACTATAATTGTTCAATACTTGGTAAGAAACCCCAATCAGGTGGATATTGTTTTCACTGTCGTAGATCGTCATTCCAAATTGAAAATTAAGATTCCTAACCAATTAGAAGACTTTATTTTTGATAACATTGTGAAATCTGATGACATCGAATTCAGACAAACCTATTTGAACAAATGTATTGATTTTGTTAACGAAAGTGAGCCATGTTTGAAGTCCAAAATATTTTTCTTGAGAAAGGTATTTTCAACAATTCTTATATACGAAGCTGAAAAGAATGGCAAGATTGACGTGTTCTTCAGCGAGGACTCGTCGCCTGAATGGCTCACAAAGATTTCCAACAACATATGGAAGTCGACCAATGATATCATTACTGATCATACCTCCGGTAAGATGGATAGCTACAGATATGCCTTGTTGGAGGTGACAGCGACCTTACTTAAATTGGCTCCTACCTTCATTAGTGGATTCCGTAAGGATATCATCAAGTTCAGTTGGAACTATATCAAGTTGGAAGATAATATTACGAAGCAAGTTGCCTATGTTACTACTTCGTACTTCATTTCTGCCTACGAAACTCCTGCTAAGCTTGCTACTCAAGTGTTCGTTGCGCTTCTTAGAACACACCAAACTGATTCCAGACATTTAGTAAAGCAAGCATTAGACATTCTTGCACCTGTGATGTCTGTTAGAGTTGAGCAAGATTCTCCAGACAGTTGGTTGAAATGGCCACGTCGTATTCTTTCTGAAGATGGGTTCAATGTAACGCAAGTATTGAATGTCTATCAGTTCATTATTCAGCATCCTGACCTTTTCTTTGTGGCGAGAGAACATTTTACCTCCAACATAATCACTGCAATGGGTAAGTTGACCATATTGGCCAATCCTGCAATTGAAAATCAGGTGCTAGCCATTGAGTTAGCCGAACTTATCTTGAAATGGGAAAGAAAGGCAAAGTTGTTGAAGAGTGAAAAGGAAAGCAATGGAACCCTTGAAAAGGTTGAGGTTACAGAATCAACAGTTAAAGATGAAGAAGCAGACGAAAGCATGGAAGTAGATGAAGAAAAGGTGAATCCTGATGAAGCCAAAGAAGAAGCTGGTAGTGAAAATGATGCTACAAATGGAAATGAAGAAGAAGACAAAAAGGGATACGAAAGCGATTTCACTACTTCTCCTAGTTATTCCATTCCCTTTGGCCAAAGAGAAGCATGTGTTACTTTCTTGATTAGATACGTTTGTATCAGTCCACAGAGAGCATCTGAAAGTGAACTTGGTCAGAAAGCCTTGGGCATCTTGTACGATTTATTGAGTCCTGATCACTGGTCTGAAGTTTCTGTCAAGCTTACCTTCTTTGAGAAGTTCTTGTTGTCGAACGATTTGAACTCATCGAACTTGTTGGGCTACTGTTTGAATGCTTTGGAAGTTTTGGGAGTTGTTCTTGAGTGGAAAAAGCTGGAATGGATCGTATCCAACCTTCGATATTTGCACAAGCTCTTAGAGAAGTGTATCAAGTCTGATAATCATGATATCCAAGAGGTATTACAGCGTGTTCTCCGTATAGTTTTGCAAGCTATCAATGACCAGAGGGAATCAGAAGATGACGAAGAAGAAGAAGAAGATGTCAAGGAATTCATTAACTTACTTTCTACTACAGTTTCTGAAGATTTGGGTGACATGCCATCTGTTGCTGCTGGTGTAACTTTGTCGTGGACATTAGCCAACTATAGACCATCTATATTGGATGCTCTCTTACCACTGATTATGAGAACATTCAGCAAGTTGTGTAAGGATCATATTACCATTACACATCAAGGATCTCAATCATCTTCTAAGGATAGTTCCAACTCAGAATACGAAGCTAAGATGACTACTAGATTGTTGGAGAAGATTCTCAATTTGTCTTCTATGAGAATCTCGAATTTGGGTGACCAAAGAAGAATCTTCTTATCTTTGTTGGCACAACTTATTGAAAGATCATTGGATAAAGACACACTTGAGAAGATCATTAAGATCGTAAAGAACTGGGTCTTTTCAAGAACAGATCTTTTCCCAACTACAAAAGAAAAGGCAGTCATTTTGTCAAAGATGATGGTGTTTGAAATCAGAGGAGAGCCAACATTGTCGAAAGAATTCTATCAGATTATTGTAGATATCTTTGAAGATGATACTTTCAGTTGTACGGAGTTGACAGTCAGAATGGAGCAACCATTCTTAGTGGGAACTCGTTCGGCAGATGTTTCTATTAGACGCAAGTTGATGTCTATTTTGAACAGTAGCTTGGAGAAGGATATTAGCAAGAGATTGTACTATGTGATTCGAGAGCAGAATTGGGAATTCCTAGCTGATTATCCATGGCTAAACCAAGCAGTTCAGTTGCTTTATGGCTCCTTTAACTTGGACAAGAGACTACAAGTCGTCGACGAAGAGAACAAGCTTGCGCCATTAAATGCCTTGAAGGTTCCTGATATGGATGGTAAGATGGAGATTGAACGTGAAACCAAGGACTTGCAAGAGTTGTTGAAGAAGCACGATGATTTCTTGATCAAGGTTGCTGACGTTAAAGCGGGTGATGTTCTTGAGCCATTGATTGATTTGTTCTACCAAAGCAGTGAAGCTATTCACCGTGCCTGGTCCAGCATATTCCCCATTGCTTTTATGTCTATTCCAAGATCTGAACATCTAGATTTCACGAGATTTTTGGTAATTTTGTTGTCGAAGGACTACCACACTCGACAAATCGATAGCAGACCTAATGTGATTCAATCTCTTTTGGAAGGTATTGCCAAATGTGACGATCTTCAGTTGCCACCATTTGCGGTAGAGTGTCTTGCTTCCAACTTCAATTCCTGGTCGCAAGGTATCCATATTCTTGAGAATATTGAGGAACAATCAGTAAATGGAAATGCTGAAGTTCGTGAAGTTACTCAAGATGCTCTCGCCAAATTGTATGCAACATTGAAGGAAGACGACATGTTCTATGGATTGTGGAGAAGAAGAGCCAAATATGCCGAGACAATTGGTGCTCTTTCTTTTGAACAGATAGGACTCTGGGACAAGGCTCAACAATTATATGAGACTGCTCAAATAAAGGCAAGAAGTGGTGCATTACCATACGGTGAGTCTGAGTATGCACTTTGGGAAGACCATTGGATCTTGTGTGCCGAGAAATTGCAACACTGGGACATTCTCACTGATTTGGCCAGACACGAGGGTTTCTCGGACTTGTTGCTTGAATGTGGCTGGAGAGTCGCTGATTGGTACAACGACAGAGAAACTCTTGATCAGACTGTCAAGAACGTCATGGATGTTCCTACACCACGTCGTCAAATATTTGAGACCTTCCTTTGTTTGCAAGGATTTGGACAAGGTAAGGAGACTTTGCAAGACCTCTCAAGGTTATGTGATGAAGGTATCCAATTGGCTTTAAGAAAATGGCATGGATTACCACACAGGTTCAACAATGCTCACATTCCGTTGTTGCACACTTTCCAACAGTATGTTGAATTCATGGAAGCCAGCCAGGTTTATGCTAGTTTGGTTTCTACTAACGCTCAGAACTTGGATGTGAAGTCTCAGGAATTGAAGAGAGTCCTCCAAGTATGGCGTGAAAGATTGCCCAACATCTGGGATGATATCAACATCTGGAACGATCTTGTGACGTGGCGTCAACATGCCTTCCAAGTCATCAATAAGGTCTACATGCCTTTCATTCCTATGTTGCAACAATCCAACTCAGGTGGAAATGCCAACTCGTATGCCTACCGTGGCTTCCACGAGATTGCCTGGGTAATCAATAGATTTGCTCATGTAGCCAGAAAGCATAACATGTCTGAAGTTTGTATCAAGGAATTGACAAGAATCTACCAGTTGCCCAACATTGAAATCCAAGAAGCTTTCTTGAAGTTGAAAGAACAAGTTAAGTGTCACTACCAGAATCCTAATGAGTTGAACACTGGTCTTGATGTCATTAGCAACACCAACTTAGTATACTTTGCTACTCAACAAAAGGCTGAATTCTTCACGTTGAAGGGTATGTTCCTTAGTAAGTTACAGCAGAAGGTAGAAGCCAACAAGGCATTCGCCACTTCAGTTCAAATTGATCTTAACTTGCCTAAAGCTTGGGCCGAATGGGGTATGTTCAACGACAGAAGATTCAAGGAGAATCCCAATGACATGATCTATGCCAACAACGCCATCAGTTGTTATTTGCAAGCTGCTGGTCTCTACAAGAACGGTAAAACTAGAAAGTTGTTGGCCCGGATCTTGTGGTTGATTAGTTTGGATGAAGCTTCTGGTACGTTGTCTCAAGCATTTGAGGATTTCCGTGGTGAAGTTCCTCTTTGGTATTGGATTACTTTTATTCCACAGTTGTTGACTTCGTTGTCTCATAAGGAAGCAAAACTTGCTAGACAAGTTCTCGTACGTATTGCTAAGAGCTATCCACAAGCTTTACACTTCCAGCTTCGGACCACAAAAGAAGACTTTGCTGCTCAACAACGTCAAGCCATTGAAATTGCTCGCCAACAAGCTGCACAGTCAGCTTCTCAGAATGGATCAACAAAGAGTGCCGATACCAATGGAGCAAAGACTGAAGAAAACAAGCCTGACGCTACTGAACCTGGTGCTGGTACTGGTGCTGGTGAAACTTCTCCTACAAACGGAGATACAAAACCTTCTCAGTCGGAATCTCAAGCTTCTCCATCAGCTGCTACAAGTGGAACTAAGGCAACTGAAAATCCGGTAAAGCCAAACATTCCTGGCTCTGTTCGCCAAGCTTTAGAGCATGTAGAAGAAATCATGGGAATCTTGAAAACAGCCTATCCATTGTTGGCTCTTTCTTTGGAATCTCTTGTGGACCAAATCAATCAACGATTCAAATGTACGGCTGATGAAGACGCTTACAGACTTGGAGTTGCTCTTCTTAACGATGGTGTTCAGTATTTGAATCGTCTTGGCAATCCCCGTGACGATGCCAAGTTACCTCCTGTCACAGAGGCCAATATCACAAGATTTGCCGAAACAGTTCTTCCAAAGCAAATCAGAGCTGAATTCGAAAAAGATCTCGTTATAGGCAAACCTAACTTGGAGACTTACATCACCAAGTTACGCAAATGGAGGGACCGTCTTGAAGATAAGCTTGACAGAAGATTCAGTGAAGTCAACTTGGAGAATTTGTGTCCTCATTTGAGTGAATTCCATCACCAAAAGTTCGAAGATATTGAAGTTCCTGGCCAGTACTTGTTGAACAAGGACAACAACAGCCACTTCGTCAAAATTGAAAGATTCCTTCCAACGATTGGTTTGGCTCGTGGCACGAATGCCTGTTATAAAAGATTAAGAATTCGTGGTAACGATGGTAGTTTGCATACTTTTGCTGTACAGTTCCCAGCAGCTCGTCATTGTCGTCGGGAAGAGTGTATTTTCCAATTGTTCCGGATTTTCAATGATACCATTTCAAGAAAGGTAGAAACTCGTCGTCGTAACATCCTGTTCACGCTTCCTATAGCAGTACCTTTGTCACCACATATCCGTATCATTAGCGATGATTCCAAGGATATCACGATGCAGAAGGTTTACGAGGACTATTGTAGGCGTAATGGTAAGAGTCGTGACGAGCCCTTCATCTACACTATTGAGAAATTGAGAGCCGCCTTCGACCAGCGTTTGCCAAAGCCTGACATCATGAGTATAAGAGTTGAGATCTTAAGTGCCATTCAAGCATTACTTGTACCTTCAACTGTGTTGAAGAACTATTTTGTTGACCTTTATCCACAATTTGAAGACTTCTGGTTATTCCGTAAGCAGTTCACCTCACAATATGCTTCATTCATCTTCATTACCTACATGATGTGTGTAAACACTAGACAGCCTCAAAAGATTCACGTCAACATGGGCTCTGGTAGCGTTTGGACTTCAGATATGTTGCCATGTAAGATTGCAAGCAAGAGTGCCTTGATCGATAACCCACAGGGAAGACCTGCTCCTTTGTTTTACAACGCTGAAATGGTTCCATTCAGGTTGACTCCTAACATCCAGAAGTTGATTGGTGAAACAAGCTTGGAAGGGGTTTTGGCTGTTTACATCTTATGCATAGCTAGAGCCTTGACTGAGCCAGAATCTGACTTGGAACAGTTCTTGACTTTGTTTGTACGTGATGAAGTTGTCTCATGGTGTGCTCAACAAGATCCTCCTCGTTCTATTCCACAAGACAAGCAGTTACGTGAAATTGTTCGTATTAACGTAGAACTTATCATCAAGAGAGTTATCCAAATTGGCCATATCTCGTCTGGCCCTTCTGTTGCTACACAAAACGTCTTGGAGTTGATCTCACAAGCTGTTAACCCTCGTAACTTGGCCGCAGCCGATACATTATGGATGGCCTACTTTTAAGTAACGACCCAGATTTATTGTTATATATGTATACTAGACTCTTAAATGTTTAATTAATCAAGTTGAAGTAATTAAAACGATATTGTTACGTAAAGTGGCGAAAGTGATAAACAGAAATAGAATTACATCAAATATCGTTCTTATGTATATATGCTCGACTATATCTCTTAAATTCGTATTGAACTAAGCAGCGTATGCTTTCATCTGCTGCATCTGTACTTCTCGTGGTAGCTCAGTTTCCAATTCAACGAATCTATCCAGGTTTTTGAGCACTCTCCTATCAATCTTGCTATAGTAGTTTTTGATAGCATGGGAGCTTAGGATGACATTCATCAAGAGTACAACAAAGGCTATGGTGTTGACGGCCATGGAGACCACAGAGATGACCTGAATATAGGTGGTGACTTGAACTTTAGTAGTAACCTTCTTCATGCTATCATATTCGTACAGGTACATAAGCGGGGCGTTTAGACAGAGAATGGCGGCTGCAACACTGAGGACGAGTTCGCCAAATTCAAGAACAAGGGAGCAGACGAGAACCCTGAAGGTGACAATGGTGGGCATGTTGGTTGAACATAACGGGAGTAAAGTTGCGTTTGTTCCAAACTAAAGTACGTTAGTATATATCACAGAAATGGGCTCAAAATTCTTCGGCTTACCATAAAGAGACAGTATAGACTAGAAATAATACAGATCACGGGTCTGTTTTCGATGTCATCAAAAGGAACTCCAGCATAGATAAGGATGTATTGGATAAGAAGAAGACCCATATACGTTTCAAAGACGACCTTGAACGTTTTGGAGTCATAGACACCTTCCACCAGCTCAAGACGGTTGAAGTTCTCCAAGTCAACTATGCGATCGTTTAGTTCCGGGAACAATACACTCTGAATAGGTGTCTGGGCACTCATGGCACACATCAGTATGAATGAACTTTGTTATTGCTGAACGTATCTAATGGTGGTAGCAAAAGCGATATAAATATTGTGAAAATGGAAATAGAGGAAAATGCAACCCTCTTACAGTGGCTGCGAAAAATTGATATTCTCAAAATATAGTAGATAAGGACAGCACCTGCCGACACTACGAAACTTATCCATATCCATTAGAATGAGTTTACATATCAATACATTATATCTATTCATTATTTAGAGAATAACTACAAGTTGCTGGTCGGCGTTGGGGGAACCCAGGGGTTTTCACCTTGGCTAGCAACTAGTCTACTGTACAACTGTCTTTCCATTTTGGGGAACACCTTTTGTGACTGTTCTACACCATCGCTGAGCCAGAGACCCCAAGAGCCCATCATGTTGGCCATCAACATATCAGTGAAGAGCCTGTCGCCCACAATGAGTATTTCGTGAGGAAGTATATCGAATTGCTTGAAGTATTCGCCGATTTCTCCAAAGCAGCCTGGTTTCTTAGTGGGATGTCTCAATACAGTAACCCCAGTATCTTTTTCCAACTTAATGGCTTGGGTATAATTGATATCATCATTAGTTCCAGCAGAATTGCTTACAATTAAGAGGTGCTCTTTAGGAAAGGCACCCTGGAGCTTTTTCCAAGTTTCCTAGACACGTTAGTAGATTCTTCATTGAAAATGTTTTTTTGATATTCTAGACTTTGTCATTTTTATATTGCCCTGCCTGTTGTTCTGGAAATACATACTTCATAAGCGGGCCATATTTTGTCGTCGTGGTCCTTGGCTATGCAATTGTCTTTATCCAACACAACTCCTTTGATTTCGACATCGGGATGGTTGGGGATACTGAAAGGAAGAGAAATCTGGTCAAATGATTTCAATGTCACGTGCGGAAGACATAAACTCGGGTTGTACAAGAGTCTGGAGACGTTGAGAGTGGCACTGACGTTAAACATGGTAGAATGTGTATTGAGTGCTAAGTGGAGTAAAAGAAGGAAAGTCTACTAGTTTTGAAAGTTTGACAGTTGATAGAATGATCATGTGACCATGATCAGCTGAAAATAAGCAGGTTCAGTGAAGAAAGGTTTCGGGATGAGCTAGGAGTAAATGTGGAAGTTGATGCTGAATGTACCAGATACTAGAGCATTTTGTGCAATTGGCAATGGTAAATGTAATAAATATTTGGTTTTAAGTTTTAGAATTTAAATCATTTTGCACCCATTCATTTTCGAAGATTACTTAGTGAGAAAAATACTACTCAAAAATATGGCTACAATAGGGCGATAAGGATGCAACTTGTAAGAATAATAAGAATAGTGTACATAAATACACTGCAAACATACCTATATGGGTACCTATGTGCATTTTCTTTCAGTATACCATCTACATTGGTTTATGTTCGTACTTGACTCAACGATTCCAGAGTCGCATTTTCTCCATTTTTCATCTGTCATACTAATCTTGACATTTTTTCGATAATAATTCGCATAGTTAAGCTGAAAATTTTCGATTCTTACTAAACTTCAACATTGAATTCTATCTTACTCTTTTCACACCACCAACCCTAACCCCCGATATATACCCCCGCCATCTCCAACATACCATGTCTTCATCTACTCCATCTACAAGCAATTCTACGGAACTGGGGAAAAACGACATTCCGCGCAAATCCCGAGTCAGTCGGGGCCCAAGGCAATCCAAGCCCAAAGCTGGAGGCTACAGAAGAAATACTGGCAATAAAAGTGAAAACGCAGAGCCTGAAGAGGATCTCGACGAGTCGAACCAATGTATAATCTGCGCTAATCGTATCCAGTACGCTGCGCTCACGCCTTGTAACCATACCACTTGTCATAAATGTACTTTCAGACAGAGAGCATTGTATGAAAAGGCACTCTGTTTGATATGTCGTAGTGAAAATGACCAGGTAATCTTCACGGAGGATATTGAGAAGAACTACGACGACTTCTCTGCCCAGAACTTCGTGCTGTTTGACGAAAAGTTTCGTATACAATTCACTAACGACTACGTCAAAGAAGATACCTTGTTCCTTTTGGCCAATTCGTGCCCCGTAGAAAGTAAGTTGTTCACCTCTTTCAAGGGATTATGTGACCATGCTAAAGAACTGCACGCAAAGTATTATTGTCTACTTTGTTCAAAATTCAAGAAGGCATTTATAGAAGAGCTTCCACTCTATACGCAAAAACAGCTACAAAGACACCAAGCTGATGGAGATGGAGATGACAGTGGCTTTAAAGGCCATCCAGAATGTAAGCATTGTCACGGTAAACGTTTCTATCTGATAGACGAACTCAACGTTCACATCAGAGACAGACACGAGCGGTGTCATATCTGCGACCAGTATTCGCCCAAGACCGCAGACTACTTCAAAAACTACGACACTTTGTATAACCACTTCAAGCGGGACCATTATGTGTGTGCCGTACCCCTGTGTGTTGAGAAACGGTTTGTAGTGTTTAGGGAGGATCTCGACTTGACGGCCCATATGTTGAAGGAACATGGTGGTTTGGCTGGATCTAGAGGTGTTGTTATTGGTTCGAATACTCGTCATTTCCACTCGCAGTTGTCGTCAAACTTTACTGAAGGATCTACGAGAAGAGCAGCGTTAGCAGCGGCAGCATTTGACTCTGGAAGCGAAGAGGATGACTACCGGTCTATAGAGGTTAAGAAAAGAAGGTTTGAAGAAAGAGCGAAACACTATCTCAACTATAATCTGGAGACCGTGCGAAAATTCACAGATGCCAATGCCTCGTTCCGTTCCAAGCGTATAAATGCTAAGGAATTGCTCCAGATATACACCAAGGAGTTATTTGTGCACCAGTCAGCCGAAGAGCACGGCTTGCTTTTCAAGGAGTTCATGGAGTTCTTCCCTGAAAACTCAGCTTTCTACAGAGACTTGGCAGAAGTTGCAAAAGATTTGCAAGCCCTAGAAGCTCGTGAACTGTTCCCTGTTTTAGGCGGAACTAATGGTAACACCTTCAACGCTTCATCATGGGTGTCTGGGGGCTCAGTAGCTCGTACGTCTTCACCATTGTCATCATTTCCGGCATTGGCAAGACCCACAGCCAAAAAGACTTCCGTATCTCTGAATCCACCAATCAGATACACCACCATTATTAAGAAAAGCCCTGCAAACAAGACGTCTGTAACCAGCACTCAAGCGTCAGCTGATTACAAACCAAACTACTTGAGCAACCTCGACAAAACTCCGCTGGCTACGTCGTTGCCTGTTTTGGGCCAAAACCGCAGTACATCGATACCAGCTTCCATTTCTCCTTCGATCTCCAGCTCTTCTTCCCGTAACAATTCATCTTTAAACCTTGCCGACGAAAAGAAATTCCCAGCTTTGGAGAAAAAGGGTCCGAAGAAGAAAATCATACCCCGTGTCAACCAGTACAATATTGCAGATCCTGGCCAGTGGGGTTCGGCCAGTGAGCAGCCTGCTGTTGTAATTCCTGCGGAAGAAGACTTTGGAATCGTCATCACGGATAAGAGGAAACAAAAAATGAAGAAGAAACAGGATAGAATCCTCTTCAGCAACGGGATCTGATGCTCAAATATTGTCGATTCTGAGTTTGTGGAGAAGAGGCTAGAAACCTGAAAGATTAGCACTCATAATACGATTCTTGCCAACACCGAACGCATCCAGAAATCTTTATTAGAGACAGTATTCTGAAATTACAAATACGACAATTCAAAACTGAAACAAAACTCCAGATCATATACCCGCACTAGTAATCTCCTAGACATCTCGGGGTCGAGACATAGAATGAAGCGTAATTCGATTTCGTAATAAAAGATTCTAGAATATAGAAAATATAAAGACAGTAGATATTTTTCGCAGCTTTGTTCTTTGACACAATTCCCGATAAGACGGGGATGACTGAAAACCTGTTTGCACCGAAGTTCCGATAAATAGCGCACTCAATCTGGATTACGGCTGCACACGACTCTTATCATGTTAATCACCGAGGTCATGGCAAGCATGCAAAAAGGGGTAAGTAGAGACAGTTGGAGGACCTGAGTCGCTCCTATTCCAATTCATCACAGCCAGGGATGCAATTTAGAATACTCCGCAACCTTTGTTTTTCTTGCAATCACTGACAGACTTGTTCCAGTTCCTTAACTGCACGTGACGCGCTATTTTTTCACTATAATTATGCAGGACTTTCCATCTTTGATTTAAGCAGGCTGGCATCATACATAGGAACAGAATGGGGTCGAATGATTTTACATAGTAGGCTGAAACTGGGAGACACCAGTGGAGTTCCCGAAGCTTCCATCTGTTTTCACATTTTATATTGACTTCTTTAAACAGAGCAAATTTTCATGCAAGGAGAATCCGCTCTGTGGAGTTCAGGACTGTATATATCCCTGTTTTCCAATTCTTCAACTTGACTTTTCTTAGTGAAGAAACAGTAAGGTTTCTTTCTGGAAGCAGTTCCAGATTCAGTTGTAGATCTTGGGTTCGTGCTTTGTCGGGCAATCCCTCGACTGACTTTCTGGCTCTCTGCCCTTAGTTTTGAGTGCATGGGAAAATGGTTGTTGTATATAGCAAATTTGAATTGATTGTACCGAAAATAGAAATAGAAGAGCTTGTACGGAAATATCCTCAGTTAGAAAAGAATGTTATTCAGAATAAAGTTGTCGGTGAAGATTTGAATGATAGAGAAAGTGATAACAGTAGAAGAAAGAGCAAAAAGAGGAAGATACAGTATGACTTTTCTACGATAGATGGCCAGTACGACATTACTGAGATTAGTGTACGTGAATACTTTGGCGTACCAAACTATAGTTTAGATAGAACCAAGCTATGTCCACGTATTCCTAACAGGATGGAATATTTACGGATAGTAGAAGAGTGTTTAATGGAAGCTGAAGAGGTCAGAACCGAGTTTGAAAATGGCTGCGAAATAAAAGGAGACGAAGAGAAATGTGGAGAAAATACAAAATCAGGAAAAGAAAGGTGGATCGTTGATGTTGGCACTGGCTCCTCTATGGTATATCCCATTATAGGGATTGGTATGAACGACAATAACCGATTTATAGCCACAGAGATAAATCCTTCTTCATTTTCGCATTGTCGTACTATTCTTGAAGACGATGAGCGAATGAAATCCAGAATTATATTACAGAGGATAGAAAGCCAGACGGAAAAGTTACTTCCTTTGGAGTTGCACCCAAATGTTCACATCAGATATACTGTTTGTAACCCCCCATTTTACGAGAGCAAGAAGCAGTTGGAGAGCAAAGAAGAGTTGAAAGCCAGGGGCAAGCCCAATGCCCTCGTCAGCGACGACTCCGAGATGTACTACCATAAAGGGGGAGAAGTGGGGTTTGTCATGCGCATCATCGATGAGAGTGTTGAAACCAGCAGGATCCCACAGTATCAACATTGTTGGTATACTGCCCAAATAGGAATCCACGACCATGTGAGAGAGCTCGAGAGCTATTTGAAGGAGAAGAGTATTCCGAAGGTGTTCCAAACTGCAATTGACTTTTTCACCAAGAGATGGGTGCTAGCGTGGAACTTTGATGAGGATCTGAGACTGCCGCTAAGCTACATTCGGCCAAGACAGGGGTGGCCCAATTCCTACCCCAGAAGAGATGACCTGCTAGCAGAGGGGCTCGACCGGGAATTGGCGCTAGTCAGGGTCGAATTTCCTCAGTTTCAGTACCAGGTGGTGAAGATACGGGGAAGTAGCAATGAGAACAAGTTGTATGTGGCTTGCAATGAGGCTGTATGGATAAGACGGGTGCGTCGGTTGTTAATCAATTCGGAGGCGCGATCTGGTAGTTCCGAGGGAGACGTTGCGAGTGCCGGGGCGACCACAAAAACGGATAACACGATTAAGAAAAATTCCGCAAAAGCGCCAATCTTCAACAAGAGTGTGGTAGTACGGATTATCCTAAAGTACGAGAATGAGCTCAATGTGGAGGTGGCTTTCCACGAGGGCTACGATAGCGCGGAGACCGTGGCAAATAGCATGAGGTCTCTTGCCGGCCGGTTATTGTGTTCCAGCTAAGCAGCACACTTGCATTTCACACTTGCAGGACCGCGGAATATACGGCTGATAGGTGCTTACGGCACAATTAATAATGTTTAATCACTCTCTCGAAAGGGTCGTGACAACTCGCTGGCCCGCAGAGTATAGGTGAGAGGTGACAGGGCAACAATGCAGACGTTTTTACGATATAAATAGCAGAGAAATTCTTTCACTCACAGCTCCACTGGTTGATTTGTACTTGATACAAATATAGCATTGCAAAATTCCTATACTCTCACAGTTTTCTTTAGCTACCCTGAATTACTAAATACCGTAGTTATCCACGTCTCCGTAGCCTTTTTGGGTTTGATATTCCTGCTTGCCACTTGTCTATTGCCATTACAGCAGCAATCGTGCTCCTTCGAATATTGCATCCAATCCATCTGCACCGATTCCGTTTATTGCACCCATTTATTTCACTATTGCGCTTTTAGCTAACATACCCATAACCCAATGTTCATTGTTTCCAGTGCCACACGAAAAATTGACCAGTTATACCGTTTGTATTACTACAACAGCCCGATTCCGGTTATGACCAACGGCGAGACGGTGATCTTCAACAGCATCAACTTCTGCCTCTTGCTCGTTGGCCTATACTACGTAGTTCATGTTCTTCCCTCCATAGTAGTTCACTCCTTTGAGAAGATGTACTACTATCTCACAGGAAACCTCGTTTCAGTCAACGTCGTGGTGCTGCTGCTATTGTTGCTCAACACTAAAGACAAGTTGTACAGCACCTGTGTGGATGTCTGTCGGTATGTGAGTAGCAACTACTCGTCCAATTCAGATTCCGTGAAAGTCAACGTCACTCAGGGTGCCAGAAACGGAGTGATGAATGGAAAGTACATAGACAAGTCGCTCTACAAGTTCAGCAAGTTCTAGTTCCCCGATCAATCCCAACGGATTTGCTATTAGAAGTCAACTATACAATCGCAATATCTACTTGATGTCCTGCCCTGGGCTCACTGAGCCGGGCTTTAATGTCTACACATATCTCGTATGCCGTTGTCTGTATGGTATATACATGCCTATATATGCTAATTAATGTTTCACGTTCAATGTAGTAGCAGATATAGTCACCAGACCCAATTGTCTTCAGTATTGCTATTTCTTCAGAAATTGAAACTTTTCATCTCGTTTATATTAATATGAGCAAGATTCCGACTCACTTGTATGCTCACATCCCGAACAAGCCCCAGTCCTCCACAAAGTAATTATATCCTATGTCCCTGAACACCAAATACTGTTTCTTTAAGTCTTCGTAGGCTTCCACGACTTCCCCCAGCGATCCCAAGTACTTCAAAAATTGCTGAGGGTCGATTTGTTCAGCAAGCGGCACATTCAAAGTGATTAACACATCGGTTTCAACTCTATCCAAACGGATAAAAGCGATGAATGTGAATACAGCTACAGGCGAATCTGGCTCTGCGGCATCTTTACGAGAGTTGGCGTGTTCTATGAAGCTGAAGTTTACTTCCTGCTGAAAATTGTCTCTGGTCAAATTTTCAATAAACCAATTGGTAGCCGATTCATTAGGCTCTACAAGTTCTTCTATATGGGTAGCTATGGCCTCTGTATACGACTTTGCCGGAACGCTCTCTAGCAAGTCAAAGATGAGGGATTTGTCGAACTTGGGGTTTTTTCTGTGGTCCTCAATAAGGAACACTTCCTGGTTATCTGGGATCTGACGGATATGTGAAACATCCACAAGACAAGCTTTGATGGGAGCAGGGATGGCTGTGCAGATGGCTCCAGAGTATAACTGCAATTGTTCGGACATTATTTGCACTGCTTTGAACTCTGTCGGTCTGGATGAGGAATGAAGAGGCTCTTGAAAGAAGATGGAGGCAATGCTAAATCGGAGTGGTCATTGTAGTTAAGGAACATACGATATCTAGGAGGAGATGTTCCTGTCCATAGCCAAAGTCAAGATTGGAGCAAAAAGTTTCGCATGGTAGCGATGACATAGTAAGAGAACAAGCTGCTAGAAATGGGAGTGAGTTCAATTGGTATAGGTAGCTGGAATTAAGTAGCTACTATCAAATATCTAGAATCTCCTCGTTTTGAATCACATATTGCGATTGAGGTTGTCGCAGTTGGCGTCCATTAGCCCATCCTTGAATCAACTTCTTGACACCACGGCGACATTCTACGACATGTATTTTTTTTTCTGTGGCATGTCGTACATCACTATCGCGCTGGCATGTCGTCGTTCTACTCTAACCAAACTTTGATGTTGTGTTAAATTTCACAACTTCAGCTTCTTTTTCAGCAGGCTGCTGTTTTGGACCAATTTAGCGTGAGGCACGCTTCATCATACACGTATTTATCAGCTTTACGGAGACTTCTGCTATCAAATTCAAAGCTGAAATCAAAACTGAACCGAGAATCAATTTTCACCTTTCAATTCTGATCAAATCAAACTGGACTTTTCACCATCATAAGTGACAGTATTTTGATATACAATTTGACTGATTACACCGATTAACTTCAGTATCATTTCAATTCTATCCAAAGTAAATCACACCATTTTCATTCATGAGTTTGCCAATCTTGCACAACCGAAAAAGGCCAATAGTGATAACGGTCGTTGTACTAGTAATACTATTGTTGATCACCAAAGTATCGACTTCGAAACACTCAGCCAAAAACATCCAGGAAGTGCTTCAGAGTCTTCCCAACGAAAATATATTAGGTCTCTCCAAACTTGTAAACAACGAAAACGAGAAGAGTCAGGATGAGTTCTTCGCTCGTTTAGAGAAGCTGAACAAGAAATTCTTTCTGTCTCAGGAAGCTCGCTTACAAAAATTGGAGAAACAAAATGAGTTGTTGCTCAAGGAAATCAAGTCACTCAAACAACCTTCAAACTATGCATCACTCCGTGAAAGATTGTTATTTGTGTATCCATACGATTCCTCTGTTCGTTTCCCAGCGTACATATGGCAGTCTTGGAAACATGGGTTAAACGACGAACGATTTAACGAGAAGTATCGTGAGGGTGAAAGTCAATGGGCTTGGAAAAACCCCGGTTTTGTCCACGAGTTGTTCAACGATGACACGGCCCATACGATGATCAAGTTCCTTTACCATCAGATTCCAGAAGTTCTCGAAGCATACGAAGCCATGCCTGAAGTCATTCTCAGAATGGACTTCTTCAGATACTTGATCTTATTTGCCAAGGGAGGTGTTTATGCCGATATTGACACATACCCATTGCAACCTATTCCCAACTGGATTCCTGAAAACGTTTCTCCAGATGAATTGGGAATGATTGTTAGCATAGAAACCGACTCCAACTCTCCTAACTGGAGAACGGAATCGGTTCGTAGATTGCAATTTGCCCAGTTTGTCATTCAAGCAAAGCCGGGCCATCCAATTCTCCGTGAGATCATCGCTCAGATCATCGAGAGAACGTTGCAGAAGCGCAAGGCATTGTTGGATACCGAGAAGTTGAAGTTAACCGGATCGTCCAACCAAAGAAGCTTGGATATTTCTCGCTGGACCGGTGCTGGCTTGTGGACAGATGTCATATTGAAGTACTTCAACGACTACATCCAGAGTTCCATCTACCAAAAGATCACATGGAAAGAGTTCCACGAGTTGAAAATTCCCAAGTTGGTCAGTGACATTTTGATCTTGCCCATCCATTCGTTTGCATCTGATATCGAGATTCCAAAGGACGGAAAGATTGAGGATCCCCTTGCATTTGTGAAGCACTATGCGGCAAAGATCTGGAAGACCACTTAGCTTCTTCAGCATATTCAGACAATTAATGATAGAATATACAATAGTCTTAGCTCGCAAGTAGTGTAATAGAAGGCATGAAACGTATAAGTAGAGCGAATATAAAGCTCCGATGTAGCAGCAGGGGCAATTCGTATTGCTACACCAAGTTTGCTAGATACTTAATGTAATTGCTTATTTCTTTTCGCATTTAATTTTTTCTTGATTGCCCTCATAGTTTTAAATCAAGAATGGTTGCACTTTTTCGCAGCCGCTCAAAGAAGCAGAATAATATGGTTGCAATATTATATTCTGCAAACATTATTGCTTTTAATATAAGAGCTGGACACTATGTCCGTGTACAAGTTTGCTATCGACTATTGCTACAATGGACCCGTAAATAAGATTACTACTTTAGTTGACTCTGTTATGACGTTTGTGAGCCCACAGGAAGGAGAAAGTTCTACCTCTACTATTTGTGCTAAAGATAAGACTAGAGTCGACACTTCTGCAAAAGAAGAACAAATTCAAGACCAATTTGAAGTTGTGAATGCAGAAGACTATGCCCTGGCAACTGAGACTATTACCACGGCACCTCCTTCGTCTGCCGGTTCAAGTTCTAAGAGAAAATATAGGAAAAAGAAAAAGAACAGGAAGAGAAGACATGGCAAAATATATGCTTCCATCCTGCCAGTGCCATTTCCAAAGTCTGGTGAAGAAAGCATTTTTGAAGCCGTCCAGGAAGATTCAACGGAAGAACCAACTGAAGAGGAGCTTGCCTCCTTAGAAGGACTGAGCTTTTTTGAAAAGCAGAAAGCCGCATTCGATAGCTTCAACAAACTTCTGGTTCTTTCCAAAACAATTGAAGATTCGGAGTGGTTAGACAAAGAAGATATAATACATCCCAAGAGCGGTATGCCAAGGGACATCTTCCAGGCCATGAAATTAGGGGAAAGTCCATTTCAGATGCCCCCTCAGCCTTTGGTACAAGATGTTAAAGCAATAGGGTTGCAACCCCCGCTTCAGACAATCGAACAAGCAGTAGCAGATGCTGCTGCTTCCGAACCAAAGCCAACAAAAGAGGCAGCCAAAGAAAGCAAGATGGCGTTGTTGCGAGAGATTTTGCCAACAAGCTTCTTTGAAACCCCCAGACGAGAGTTCCAATACAGAAAGACATCGAAGATGGAAGAGATTTTTCAATCTATGGAACTTGGTGGAAGAACAAACCCACCTCGTTATTTGATTCAACAAAATGGAAGGGTTTCACTTTTGACTAAAAATATGGAATCCTTTATCTCAGAATCAGAATCAAAAAGAAGCCAGGTTTGCTATCAATATCTAGCAAACTTCAAACAGTAGGCAAACAGTATTTATATCTTGTTTCTATTTCTAAAGTACACTAATAAACATAATGAATCTAAAGTCTGGCAAGAGCTCTAGGAAAGACCTTCTTCTCGTCATTCTTGTCATATTTACTTTTATCGTCATGGTTGCTCCAGGTGTTGTAGCCCCAGTTATCAGGAGTGTAGAAAGTAGGTCTTTCGTACTTAGTCAAAGGCTTGCCTTCAGCCAATCTCGAGACCAAATCGGGGTTAGAGGTGAAGTATCTCGAGAATCCCACAAGTACTTTATCGTCATTAGTTTCCTCCTGAATAGTCTTGAAGGAGGGAGCATCATAGGTGTAATTACCAGCTTTGACAATGACTCCCTTCCAGATGTGACGAACGAAACTATTGTCACCAACCCATTCATCAACTGTGACGGTACCTTGAACACGGGGCTCGACTACAGATATGTATGCTAACTCGTTACCCTGGTTAGCTCTCTTCTGCAACTCGTTCAACAAGTAGCTGAAAGTAGTGATAGGATGAACTTCTTCGTACTGAGCTCCCACACCTTGAACCATGGCCCAGGGAGAAATTCTCAAGGCCACTCTGTTGGCACCTACAGCCTTAATCAACTCGTCAATTACCTCCAAAACGAACCTGGCTCTCTTCTCGATGGAACCACCGTAGTCGTCTGTTCTCTGGTTGGACAGGGGATGCAAGAAAGTGTCTAAAAAGTAACCGTGAGCACCGTGGAGTTCAATGTAGTCGAAGCCAGCAGCAAAGGCATTCTTAGCAGCATTGATATAGTCATTGACTATGATATCCTTCAACTCAGCTCTAGTCAAAGCTCTGAGTGGGTTACCTACCTTTTCAGCTTTCTTCTGGTAGCCGCCTGAAGGGTATACGGCCGAAGCACCCACCAAATCGTGGCCATACTTCTTCAACAAAGCTGGATCGCCTACACGGCCCAAAAACCACAACTGACAACTGACAAAGGAACCCTTTTTGTGAATGGCATCAGTGATCTGCTTCCATGCCTTGGTTTGCTTCTCGTTCCAGATCCCAGGAACTCGGTCATACAAACCTGCTCTCTCGGAAACATACGTAGCCTCTGTAATCAACAATGTGCCTGGGTACTGAGCTCTGTCTTCATAGTACTTCAACTCCAAGTCTGAAGGAACGAAGTCTGCTGTGGCTCTCATTCTAGTAGTAGGAACGTACACGATACGGTTGGAAACTGAGTTTTGACCCACTGCAACGGGCTTAAACACATTAGTGTTCTTCAAGGGGACACCAGACTGTGACATGATTAGTTTGAGAAATATAGACGAGAATACTGCTGTGAAATAGAGTAAATTAGTGGCTTGCAAAGTGAAAAATTTCAAACCTTCGATGTCCCACTATTTATTCTTTACAGTGGGGAAGTGGGGGACGGAAATAGTGCGCATAATGAACTCCACAGTCTTATCGGCCGTAGGGGAAGCCGCGGTCTGATAACAGTGGCAGAAGGATCAAAATGAAATCAGATCGGTTGCAATTTGTCCCGATTACTAATTCAGTTTTCACTTTTTGAAGTTACTACTGAGGTTTAAATCTGTATTAAAGTATAATATGGTGGTGCTCTTGGTTAACTATTCTATTTTATAATTTTTGGCACTCTTTTCTTCTCCTTTTCTTCATCATAATGTCTCCGGTGCCCGTGCTCGTTCCAAGTATTGTAGCCCCAGTTATTCCACTGGTAGAAAGTGTCTTCGTCGTATTCTGCGAGCTGTAGACCATCACGGAGTCTTTCCACAAGATCGGGGTTACTGGTGAAATACCTCGAGAACCCTACCAACGTCCTGTCGTCTTCTATATCTCTCTGGAGAGCCTCGAAGTTTGGTGCATCGTAGGTGTAGTTAGCCTTGACAAAGACACCCTTCCATATTTTGGAAGCAAACGCATTGCTAGGAAGTTGGTATACCTCCAAAGGATCCTTGGGTGGTGGACCTCGGGGTTCAACTAACGAGACATAAGCTAGTTCATGGCCAAAATTCGCTCTTTTCTGAAGTTCATTAAGCAAGTAGCTGAAGGTTGTAATTGGATGAACAACATCATCTGCGCCTTTCATGCCTTGGCCCTTTCCCCAAGGAGAAACCCTGATTGCCAATCTATGAGCACCCACTACAGACACCAAATGGTCTATTAACTCCAATACGAATCTCGCTCTGTTCTCGATGGAGCCTCCGTATTCATCTGTTCTCTGGTTGGAACAGGGCTGAAGAAACTGATCTCCCAAATAGCCATAGGCACAATGGACCTCTACGTAGTCAAACCCTGCCTCTATTGCACTCCTAGCTGAGTTTGCAAAACTTTCATATATAAGCTGGTGCAACTCATCTTGAGTGTATTCCCTGAGAAGATTACCGGACTGATGTGCAATCTTCCTAGCTTCTTCACTATGGTAGATGGGGGAAACTCCAACATAAGGTAGATGTCTTCTTTTGAGAACTGCTGGATCGGCCACTCTTCCCAACATCCACAACTGTACTGACGAAAACGACTTGTTCGCATGGATCTTGTCGTTTATCCTTTTCCAAGCTACAATATGTTCCTTTGACCAGAGTCCTGGAATATGAACATCCAAGGCTCCCTTGTCAGTTGGAAAAGTCGCTTCTACTATCACCAAAGTTCCAGCAAATCTCGACCTCTCGTCGTAGTGCTGAAGCATCAAGTCAGTAGGAGTATGGTCATCCAGAGCCCGGACTCTCGTTGTTGGAGCAAACACTACACGGTGAGAAAGCTCATTGGTTCCTACTCTTAGAGGCTTGAAGAGCTTGGTGGTTGCTAGAGCCCTGTTCGCGGGCATTATGAATGTGCTTAGGTTAGGTAGCTGTGAATTCTATTCAAATATAGCTTCACATGAGATAGAGTAAAGTATCATGAAAGCATCCAATTCCCTTATTAAGCAACTCTCCAATGAAGATGATTCTTATAGGAAATATCATCATACCACTTCCCCATACTGCACACTATTGCTGATTGGTTTTCAGAGCTGGTTTTCAGGGCTGGTAAGGGCTGATTGGCAAACCTGTTCTACGTGTTGATGATCACAAATATCGCAATATTCTCTATTATACAATCTATCGCTTTATATATCTAATTACCCTTTATCTCTTGGGCGACAACCTTAACCTCTTCTTCTTCCACAAACTTGTGCTCAACACCATACTCGTTCCACGTATTGTAGCCCCAGTTATCTCTGGTGTAGAAAGTGTCTCTGACGTAGGGAGTCAACTCCAAGCCGTCTCTCAATCTCTTGACAAAGTCAGGGTTGGAGGTGAAGTATCTAGAGAATCCAACCAAAGTACGGTTGTCAGCAAGATCTGTACGCAATGTCGTAAATTCAGGAGCGTCATAAGTGTAACTACCAGCCTTGATGAGAATACCCTTCCAGATCTTGGAAATGAAAGAGTTGTCACCGACTTGAGCGTTTACATCAACATCATAACTGGCTTGAACACGAGGCTCGACTACAGAAATGTATGCCAACTGGTTTCCAGCATCGGCTCTCCTTTGCAATTCATTAACCAAGTAACTGAAGGTGGTGATTGGATGAACTACGTCTTCTTCGGCCTTCATGTTTTGGAACTTGGCCCAAGGAGAGATTCTGATAGCCAATCTGTCGGCTCCTACAATTGGAATCAAATGGTCGACCAATTCCAATACGAATCTGGCACGGTTTTCAATGGAACCACCATATTCATCAGTTCTGTGGTTAGTTGATGGTTGCAAGAACTGGTCCAAGAGATATCCATGTGCGCTATGGATTTCTACGTAGTCGAAACCAGCTTCAAGTGCGTTCTTAGCAGCAATGGTGTACTTGTTGTAAATGATATCCTTGATTTCTTCTTTGGTCAAAGGTCTCAAAGGGTTGCCTACTTCTTCAGCTAACTTCTTAGAATCTTCGTTCCAGTAAACGTCAGAAGCAGATACAAATGGCAAACCAGCTTCCTTAAGCAACTTGGGGTTACCAACTCTGCCCAAAAACCACAATTGAATAGAAGAGAACGACTTGTTGGCGTGAATTCTCTCATTGATTTTCTTCCAAGCAGCAGTGTGCCTGTCGGTGTAGATACCAGGAATGTTGTCGAACAAACCACCTTGCTCAGAAGAAAAAGTAGCTTCGGTAGTGATCAAAGTTCCTGGGAACTTGGATCTGGCGTCGTAGTATTCCAATTGCAAATCAGAAGGTGTGTGGTCCTTCAAGGCTCTGTATCTAGTTGTTGGGGCAAACACGACTCTGTGGCCGATGTTATTTCTGCCAACCTTGATTGGCTCAAACAACTTGGTGTCACCTAAAGCTCTTGGGGCAGTCATAATCTATTGCAGTCTATTGTATGGCGATCTGTGTCTGAAGAATGGATGCAAAAAAATGTCTTATATGCGATTGCTTTTATACTGACGCACGAGTTCCAAATGCGTGCACAAAGTTGCAGATGTTGCGCCACACATTAGTAATCACTGGCGAAGATGAGCCGCACCGCCCTAGAGCTTAACGAGAACACTGCCGTGCCGTCAAGTCTCTACCCATTACTACTTGCTAAATTTACGACATTGGAGCTATATGTAAAACTGTGAAGTGAACAAATATATATGATGGAACTTATAGGAATTTATGGTCTGATTTAATCACTTATTCTTTTGGCTTCGGTAATCTACCTCTCATCTCCTTTTTTAGTTGTTTCAGTGGTGCGAATTTGTTCTGTCGCTAAAACTTTTGTGCGTGGGGGTTCCATGAAATGCCGTTTGAAACCGTACAACAGAAGCAGATCGCAGGACAAAGCACATTTCCATTAGTAATACAATGTAGCTTGTAGTATCAGCCGTACGTCCCAAAACGGGAATTTAGCCACAAGTAGTGAGGTATTTGCATTTTGCTGCCGATGTGCCTATTAAAATATAATTCGCAAGTAGAAGAATTTTTATTACTGCGAAAAATGTTCATATCTTTCTCCCGGGAGACTCGAAACATAAATTCATTGTCTTAAATTATACGGACCTGATGACAGGCAATTTATAATTCCAATCTAACTTGTAGATGCTGTGATTGCAGTATACTCTTTGCAATTATTGTTTCTTTTTCTCAGACAATGTAGAACTTCTGAAGGAAGCTTTCAATAACGAGAAAAGAATTATAGCTGAGCCTATGACTACAGCTATTGTAGTAATAGTGTTGACGCTGTCGAAGTCCGACGTGCCGTGAGGAACATTGACTACTACCAGAGAGCCGCTGTTATGTGTGAAGTGATAGAAAACAGTATCATTTGTGAAGTACAGTTCGTAGTTTCCACCTATAGTTTGTTTGGTGTCAAATGGCGATTTGTCAAGCAAATAGTCGTCACGAACACTACATCCATAGAAGATCAATGGTAGCGAATTGTAAATTTCTGTAGAATCTGTTTCGTTGCTGGGCTTTTGGTAACGAGAATGTAATGGAAAATCAATGCTGGGTGCAGAGAAGTTGGCGAACTCAAATAATACTTCGTTGCCCCACTCGCCTACCTTGTACTCTGGGAGTTCGAGATCACGAGAGCCTTGGTTGACTACAAGTTTTGCTCCATTCGGAATCGACTGGAACTCGTCGAAAATCAACGACTTGTTGAGACTTACGTAGTAGTACAAATTACATTCCTGGACATCCAGGTCTTCCGGAGGTGTTACTTCTTGTGCAAAAGAAGTGTGCAAAAGCGGATGTAAACCATTTTCCTCGATGTGAGAGTCTATACCTGTGTCGATGTATCTGTGTCTGGGCTTTGTATGGAACAAAGTCTTGAATACATTCTCTTCTTCCTGATCATCTCCAAAAACGACTCTGAGTCCTGACAAAACTACATCGTCTTTAGAGCTGATTTGTTCATCTACCAAGAATAAACCAATCTCTTTGTACAATCCATTCTGTTTTCGGATCGACAAGGGCGAATCTACGGAGTACAATTGTTTAAATACGACTCCAGACCCGGAATTATATGACAAGTCAAAGTTGATCGAATCCTTCAATTCACTTGATTTTTCGAGATTAAGAATTGAAACATCTAATCGAGGCCTTTCAGCACTGTGGAAATGCAAAGCATTTACTGATTTGGTCCAATTTTCTTTGTTGACTTCTATGTCTAACAATTTGTTCAAGAGGCTCCTGACCTGGCCAAAGAACTCTTGCTTATCTTCATCGGTTTTCACGTGCTGAGGAGTCACATATACATTGACGCCTTCGGATAAGCGGTAGTTGAAGACGCGGTCTTCTGGAAACAGGTTGTCGCTGCTTTGGATACGCAATTGCTTAACAAGATCGAATTTCAGAAATGCCAGAGACTGCGAAACAGTGTATTTGTTCTCTACTAAGAAGAAGCTATTTTCAGCAGGTTGCACAGCAAACTCGGCCTGGTCTGCTTTCTGAACCACATTGTCGTGAGTGGATAAAGGGTTGAAAATGGTAGTTCTCTGTCTGAACATTCTGAGATTGTTGGAGAATGTAAAGCAATGAAAGTCTGATCTGAAAAGTACACAAATAGTTTAACTGGGGACTCATAGAGCTTAACTATGTCGAACCAAAATGCAAATCTGTGGATATCGTGGATCCATATGCAGGTAATTTTCACTCCCACTATACTCTCTCTTTATTCAACCTTCTATTCCTATATCTTCCTCGAATCTCTAATTTCCACTTCTACATTCTTACAAACATACATTTCTTATATTCTCAACTTTTATATATTGTAATATCCTTCGAGTCTACATCTGGCCTAGAACATCTCTCCTAGACCGTACTCTTTATCTATTTGTAGATGCAACTCCATCAGAAGTAGTCTGACTCACGTCTCTATAATACATGTTCTATAATTCATCTTTCTCGTGCAGCAACTTCTGTGCCTTACCCCCAGCTACAAGGATCTTGTACTGGATGAATAAATCTCCGTAATCATCATTATGGTCCTGGTGCTCATCCAACAATGGCATCCCCTTGCCCTTGATGATCTCTACTTCTCCGTCTGTAACCCTGACACCTTTTTCTCTCTTCAACGTAAGAACGTTATCTTCGGCATCCAAAAATGCAATCTTTCTCTCCCAGCCTCCTTCGATGGATTCGTTCAAAGTCAAGACTTCTGTTCTGTACAAATTACTATGGATCCGTCTGTAGCCCCAGCTCTTGACGAACTCCTCGCGGACATTAATAATCAAGTCGCCGGGAACCCAGTCTGGATTCCTGTCACCTTCGCCATGCAAAACAATGTTGGAATCGCGCGGCTGGCCCGGTTTGATGTATACTTCATAATGTCTGGGTCCAGCATGGACACCCTTTCCTGAGCAGGAGCCACATTTATGGGCTATAGTCTTACCCTTACCTCCGCACTGGTCACATTGCATTCTGACCTGTTGAACCATACCGGGAGCAAGCTGATGACGAACTGTCACTACTCCGGCACCCTTGCACTTGTCACATGTATGGGTTTGTCTATCCTTTGATCCAGTACCCTCACATTTCTCACAGATGTTCATCATCTCAACATCAAACTCCAACAACTTTCCATTATAGAAATCGCCAAGTGCTACATGCAAGTTTACTTGTGTGCTGTCACCCTTACGTACTCTCTGGCCGCCTTGACCACCACCACCGTGACCTCCAAAGAATTGTCCAAACATATCTCCAAAATCAAACTGGAACTCCTGGTTAGACGGTCCTCCGTTGGCGTCACCAAATTTGTCGTAGTTTGATCTCTTTTCGGAATTGCTCAAAACGTCGTAAGCTTCACCCACTTCCAAAAACTTCTCGTGTGCTTCTTCACTGCCAGGATTCTTATCTGGATGGTATTTCAAACTCAACTGTCTATAGGCCAGCTTGATCTCTTTTTCGCCAGCATCCTTGTTCACTCCAAGAATCTGATAATAGTCCTTTTGCGCAGCCGCAATAAGAAGTGCGAAGTTTACGAAAAGCACTGCTAGTATCGTGACAACTCTCATTGCGCTCTACAAGTGTTCTCTTTTGCTGGAGTAAATAAAAGGTGTAGGAGTTGCAATATTTTTCATACACGTCAACATTTAAATCGTTCTGACATTATGGAAAACCGGTATATGCAGTCCTGTTAGATCTAAATGTATAGCGATTTTCGAAGAATTCTATCTTTAATGAGGCAGAGAAGTTGACTATAAATTGTATAGGATTCATTTGGTCTTCGGAAAGGATAAGGGAGATCTCAAATTCTCTTTATTCCGTTTCTATCAAAGCCAGTCCAACTATCCCCCATAAAATTTCTGGAGATATACAAAACTTTGTATCTGATTGTTGGTTTACGGCTGTGTCATGTGACCCAACTAACTAAAGATAGACGGTTCGGTTATCTTGGAGATTTTATGGTAGCGCTGAATATGTATTTTTGGAATGGCTTATTCTTACGACGGTGTTGTATTACTGGTTTCACTTAGTTGGGTGGTCTTCGTTGTCCTACCAGCTTTTGATCGTATAACTCTACTCAGCAAACAAAATGCATATGCTACGAAATTCCGTGCAACTTTCAAAAATCTTATTGCAATTATCATAAGACCTTTTTTCGCATTCTCCAGCTTATCCCACAGTTTAGCCGAAAGTTGGGGAAACTTCTTCCGTCAGAATCTTTTTTATATAATTCATTTTTCATTCCAGTTATTCTTTTCTTGCTTTTCTTCCACTCTCGATGCTGTGGTATGCTTGTTCTGTAGCAGTACGCTTTGTAGGAAAAGAAGATACCCATGCTACTTCCGGAATCCATTTGGTGCAGAGGTCTGAGGCTGGTTCTGTGATTTCTGACTTTGTGCTCACGGTAGGCTACTTTGCACAGCTTGACAGCTTGCGGGTTCTTGTTAACTCTTCAAACAACGCTAAGAGCTCATTGAAGGAAATCTTTTGGTATCCTGGAAAACTTGTTGCTCAGTATGGCATCGCACTGAATATGGAGGTGTTGGACGAGTTGCGCTTTTTCAAGTCCTCCAGCTTTCACTTGATTCCCAACGATATTCTCAACAGACAGACCTTGGGCAACTTGTCTTTGTTGCACATCGAGCTTGGATCAGCTGCTCGGAACGAATACTTTGCCAATAGTACGTATGAGCCAATCAGCTTCGACTGGAAGGTTCTGACAACTGTCGGGCTGAGCATTGTTATAGTGCTGTCCCCGTTCAACTTCACTAATTCGCTACTATTTTCGAATTTTCTCTCCAGTGGAACAGTCATATATTCATTTCCTGGCGGTGTAGGCTACTTGACGGATATAAAGTACTTGGAGAACATGTGCGGAGCTGTGGTGAACCGAGCTGACAAGCCTTCAGTATCACTCGGTTTGGTATTAGGTAGCTTGAGAAAGCAGAATGGCGATGGTGATCTCATGATGATCTTGTCGTGGAAGATAATACGAGACTTGATGGTGAAACACCAGCCTGCTGGGCGTGAAGCTCCACAGCTTCACAATAATAAATTGGCTAGCAAAATCCCCTCTGTGGTCCGAGAGCCTAGGGAAGTCGAGTGGATCAAGAACTTTACCGTCTCGCATAGTACTTCTGTCTTTCCCATTCGTATTACTACTGCTAGTGACAATTCGTGGGGTACTTGTATCTACTATAACGAGACAACACTAGTAACTAACTTCCACGTTCTCAAGCCGTTTGTAGAATCGGACTCGGCAGATGCCAGGTGCGATATCTTTCTCTCGAATGCGGTGATTCTCACACTAACACAAGACGATTTGATATTCACGCCGTTCAAGGCAATCGATCTCTCGTTCATCAAGCTATCTCCGAAGAACTTGTCCCTCTTGACCAATAGTAACAAAGATTACGAGCCAGTTAAGCCAACTTACGATTATAAAGTCGGTCAAAAAGTCACTTCCAAGAGCTTTGGCTTATTCCTCAATACCACCAACGTCAAAGCTTTGGAATCAAAAGGAATAGTAAATAGCATATTTCAATTGGCTCTTCATGATGACGGGAAAGCCACCATTAATTCCGTCATCATCACATCCTCGTCTTGCTGGAATGGCTCCTCGGGTGGTGCTATTCATTTGAACAGCGATAACAGCTTTATTGGTATCATCTGCTCGAACGCACAGGTCAAGCTCCCGCTTTTAGATGTGGAGCTGGAAGAAGACAAGATCGAAAAGCTTCTGCGATTCTCTTTTGTCTTACCGGTACAACTTATAGACTACAGTTACAATTACGTAATGAACAAAAGTGCTGGTCCAGTTCATCTAAGTGGACAGATTCGCGATTCATGGCAACTCAAGACTTTTCATGAAGACATAGTTCTTGAACCAACGAAGTTATGAGTGAATATATAGATTATATTAGGTATCAAAAAATTAATCTTATCGATGTTAGCATTTATACGTATACATATTCGCAAATCAATAAATCTATCATTATAACATTAAGGTGTAAATTACTTTATATAATTACATAGGTCATATGGGTATGTTAATAATATACTTCTACTCTCTAGTCCTTGTGAACAATGTTGCTCACCAAAGTTTGCATACTCTTGCTATCGTTGGACTGAGTATTTGCCTGTTCGTCTTCTGAGATCTTGTTGGAAAAGCTTCCACTTTTCGGCAAGATAGGAGGCAACAAGAGCATATCACTAGCATTTGGTTTGGGGTTGCTGGGAGAAGCATTGGTACCATTTCCATTCATACTCATGCCTGGGGTTGCCAAGATAGGAGGTAGTGGTGGGTACGTTGAATATGAAGAGTAATGGTTCATCTTGTTGTTTCCGTTAATAGCCACTTTGAATTTAGGATTATTATTAGAGGGAACAACACCATTCGTAGCTGAAGAATTAGCAATGATAGGTGATTGTGATTGGTACTGGCCCTCACCACGGGTGTGTGAATTGCCCAATATCCCCAATGTTATGGAGTTGGATCTTCTATAATTGCTTGTGTTGTATTCTGGATAGTTGTATGTTACCATTGGGTTGGGTGCATTGGCTGTGGTTGGGGTAATACTCGCATTGGCAGCTGGTGGAGGGTAGAACACTTCGTGGCTCAAAATGATCTTGTCTTCCTTGGTGGATTTAGCCAATTCAGACTGGTCCAAGTCGTTGATGAATTTGTCCAAGGTGACTCTCAAAAGAGCCAAGTTGGTGCTTGTTGTGTTGCTGGTGGGTGCGTATTTTCTGTTGCTGGTTTCTCTGATGAAATCTAACCATGACTCGAAGATGGTGTCAAACTTCATCTTGACAATCCAAAACCACTTATTATTGAACGCAAAGTTTTCGTGGTAACTGATTTCGCTGTTTACAATGGCTGCAGCAGCAGATAATGCCATGTTGGAGTTGGAATTAGAGTTTGACACCAATGATGCAGAAGACATACGTGGAGAGGTGTTTGTTGGTGAAGGCATGTCCAAGTTTAAGGTGTTGCTTAAGCAGCTCTTGTTGTCCATCAACAAAAAGATGAGATTTTGCAATATGTAGTTCTCATTGAACAAGTCGTTGTTGCTCCAGATCATTAACAAGATCTTGTTCATAATCAAGTACCATTCTACCAAAAACAAATTGAGGTTATTCAATTGTAAGAAGTTGAACTCCTTGATGTTGATCAAACCGAGGTTCAAGTAGTTCGTGAAAAACACAATAGGGAAACTGATGATGCTCAAGTTGTTGTTGATATCGATGGAGTTCTGTTTGTAGTTGAAGAAGTTCTTGAGCCTGATTTCCAAGTTGGACGCGGCAGGATTCACGAAGAAATCCTGTAACGTTTGGTTAATGGGATAGTTCAAGTTGATCTCCTGCAAGGTCAAGTTCAATAATTCCCAGTTGTAGTACAGTTGTGGGATGAAGATGTAGTTGCTCAAAAGCTCGTGGAACTTCAAAGGGCTGCTAATAATCACGCTCTTTTTGAACAACTCAAAGAGTTTCATCAACGAGAAGTCCACATTATGCAACTGTCTGCTTGTGTTGTGGATGTTGATTGACTTGTTGATGAGAATGATAGAGTTGTGTAAACAGTTCTTGTTGTTGAAGATCAAGAAGTTGTCGCCCTTGACAAACTTCTTCAACTCGTTGGATAACGTGCTAATGATGATCATCTTCAAGAAGTCCTCGTCGTAGTCTAACTCTACCAATGACTTGGAGAACTTTAGCATTAAAGTGCGCAATGTCTCTTTGCCCTTGACAGACTTGTTTAGGAAAAACGAGTAAAACTTCGGAGGTTGGCCCTGTAAGTATTGTGAGAGCAAGATGTAGATGTTCCAGAAGAGATTGATGTTCAAATCTATCAAGTTCTCGTTGGAGTTGTTCAAGTCCTTCAAGTTGGATATGATGATATAACTAATGTCGTTCAAATAGTTAAGGATGATTTCATTATTGACAAAGGCACTGTCTTCTTCATCATCTGTGCTAGCACTGAATGCTTCGAGATTGTAGTTGAGGTATATATACGACAACAAATACAAGTTGTTCAAGATCTCGATCTGGTCGAGTAAATTGTTATTGTTGTTGTAGTTGGGGATGAGCTTCTTGATCAATAAGTACCACGCCATCTTGAAGTACTTGAACGACTTGTTGTAATTGTTGTTTGTAATGTATCCCATGGAAATGACGGAGTAGATGATGCCAATCTTGAAGTTGTTGGGTTGGGAGCCAGGAATGGGCGAATGTATTCCCAGACTCAGCTGTCTCAATGTAGGGGAATTGGATTTGTTAGAGTTGTACGAGTTCAAGTAGTAGATCAAGTCCTTAAGCATCTTGTCAAAGATGGGGTAGTTTCCCAGTGCTTGTTGCAAGTTTATGTAGCCGATCAAAAAATGGTCGTTCAACGAGTTACTTTCGTTGGAAATGTCGTAGCTAATCAAAAGCGACTCCAACTTTTTGGCTATTGAAAGCAAATGAATCAAGTCGTGATTCAACCCATCTTTAGCTGAGTTACCATTGCCGTTACTAACTATGCCATTGGCTGTGGACAATGTGACAATATCGTCCACGTTCTTTTCGTGAGTCTTCTTTCTTCTCTTTGCGTTCGGTACAAGACCTGAATTATGATGGTGACTGTTATGCAGAGTGGGCGAGAGATCATTTCTGTTGTCAATAGAAAGAGGCTCGATATCGTTGATGTTGTCTTCAGAAGAATTAGAAGCTGTAGAACCTAAACCATTGAAAATAGTCAATGCTATACTGGAAGAATTTAACATAGGCGTAGAATCCTGGTTATTGTGAAGGTAATTTGGATTCTGAATTTGATTTTGATTTTGATTTTGATTCTGGATCATCTGACTCTGGTCATGTACCTGGTTCTGGCCCTGGTTATGCTGGAAAGTCTGGACCTGGTTGGGTCCCGAATGTGCTGATGCAGCCGCCTGTGCTACTTGGATTTGCGCTGGTGCTGGGGCCAATGGGGGAGCAGGGGCAGGACCAGAGCTAGCAGCTTCTGTTTTGGGCTGGGCACCATTTGCGGCACTTGCCATCTGGCTGTTATGAACAGTACGACAGTGTCGTTGAAGCAAGTCTCTTCTTACAAATGACGACGTACAATGCATACAATGGAATGGCTTCTCGTTTGTGTGAGAGCGCTCGTGCCTCTGCTTATGTTCAGACCGAGTAAACGCTCTGGCGCAAAAGGCACAAATGTATTTCTTCTGTGTGGTCATGGCACCGATAGGTTATGATACTAGTACGATGATAGATGAGTAATAGGTATGATGCCTCTGATGAGGTGAGGTTTGTAGATGTATATGTATAATATGTGATTTCAAGTCAGCTGTGTTGCTTGACGTGGTGCTGAAGTATGATGTCCGAGCAAGGTGGATCTGTGGATGTTATGTAATTTTACGGTTGTTCTGGTTCGAAAATTTGAAGAATCTTCACGAAAAATTCAACCAACTACAATGGTGGTACAATTGCTAAAAAGGAATATTCAGCGTAGTTATAAGAACCTGTTTGCGCTGGTGTTCTTTCCAAAATATGTGGTTCTTCGTTAACTTCTTTCACGGACTAAGTATATACTTTATTTTGAATGCTAATGCCGGTGTGCTCTGCCTTGCGATGCGCTGATCAATTCCAGATTGGGCAGTTCGACGAGTTAACAGGAAGGTGTATGTGTGACGGTGGTAGAGATTCGGACTATTCAGAATTGACAAATTAACTTGGAGCGTCTACACATACATTTGGCATGCAACATGAAAACTCCACCAGCTGGTGACCAAAATTTTACATAGATTCTTGCTCCTATATATATCAGATAGTACGATTTACTGAGAAGGGCATGCACCTGCACGCAACCATGTCTCCACCTCAAAGTAAAATTTTTTGCGTCCGTACCCCGCAAATGTAAGTGAATAAAAAATTATTGTGGGAGATAAAAAAATGTTAATAGGAGTCGAGGAAGAAAGGACGGGATATTGGTTTCACCTGTGGTGGTTAAGTTCGTCCTTCCTTGCAAGATGGGGTGTTGCGCGGTGTAATTATCAAGCCTGCAGCAAGTCCCGCAGCCTATTCAGCTTGCTGCACATTCTGGTTCTTCTGGCTTTTCTGGTTCTCTCAGTACCGCTCAGTAGGCTCAAATCTTTATCCTCTAGGAGCTCAAGGGACCCTAGCTTGCCTAATCTGGTTTATACTTTTTATTCTTATTGTCATCTTCATCTCTACACCAACGTATCCCCATTGAAAGGGTCAGGAGTTGCAGACTGATCTCTGCTTACATGCTTACGACTAAAGCTTAAGCTAAAAGCATTTATGGCGCAAATCGTCCTTCGCAGTCTGCAATTTCATGTCTGTCAAGCAGCGCTGATACTGCCTCAGGGAGTATCTTATCGCAGGGTACAGGGACTAAGATTAAGCGCACCTTCAAGTTGTAAACCATTGTAGAAGCCTAAGCCATTGGCACGATAATATCCCAAATTATTTGCCCATCCGAGTGACAAGACGACTACGAATTTTGCCTTTAAGGGGTTATATACCTTGAAGTCAATGACTACCGGCTCTGCCATTTGCAAGTAGTACTCCTCAAAAAGAAAAGCGATTTCAAGGGTGGAAGAGAGACGAGAGGGGAATTTTTGAGGTGTGTTTATGATTCTAGACGTGGGTCCTCTTTACGATCTACAGATTTGCTATCGTGAATGCACAGGTGCACTGTTGCAATTGCAATCTACACCTGGATCTTATTATTTTGCATGCTCCCTCTCGACTACAGAGGTTGGTAGACCCTTCTCTGACCTTGTCCAGAGCTTCCACAAACTTTTCAGAATAAAGACAATCTTCGTGATCCAGCTGAGATAGGAGTCTAAGCTTTTCTAAGACAATTACTAACCACACATGAACTGGTTGGGAAAGTATGTGCACAGGCTCTTTCCAGATCCCGCCGCCGTTCTGGTCCCGAGATACCCTCCACTATACTGCTTGTGCCATTTGTCCCGGTAGAAAAAGAATCGACCCTCCAAAAACAGCCATACATTGATAATTTTTCAGTGGCTCTATCAACTCCAGAATCATACATTACCCCTCTGCACCCGGCTGGAGTTTAAAAATAAGTCCATTTGGAACTGGCCCGTATAACTTATTATTTTGTTCCAGAGTTCACCGATCAAGTCATATTATTCACATCAAGTATGATAGCAGTCACTGGCGTCATTCATGTCCACTTGTCAGAGCTACAAGATTAGAATAAAAATTAAGGATTTTGTAGCCACCTCCATCAGGCCCCCTAAAACTCCTCAACATCCTGTTTGTTCCACTTTGGTTCTGCATCAAGTCACATCTCCCCAGCACAACAAGATGTCCCCCACTACCTGTCCCTTCCGCCCTGGAGAATCCCCCGCTAAGGGCTTTGTGTCTCTTCCAGATGACAACTTGCAGATGGTTTTGTAAAAAATCAAATGGAGGCCCAGCACCGAAATTAAATCCTATTAATCTTCCATTGTGCCCTGTGAGAATCTGGAAACGTCGCTTATCATTTGCTATCTCTCCACAGTGTTTCATGTTTCCAAACAAATCTTGCGTGCCCTGTAAAAGTCCAACTTTAATTTTCGGCCGGACTTTCGCCGCTCGGTGAGATTTTGCATCTATTTTTCCACCAGCTTACGTCCCCTCAGCGCTTTTGTGTCATGGTTTGCTGTTGCGGCATGGAGGCGAACCCATAGAACGAGGGGGAGGGTGGGGTAGTAATTTTTGATTCGATTTGTGTGGGATCGAACATTTTCATTTAGGTGCAAAAAGTGAAAGTGGCTGCATTTTTGGGGTTTGAAACCCTAATCGTCTACTCGTGAATCACTACGACTTCTATACATTGCTCTATATGTTGTAGTTCTATCTTGTCATTTCACATAACTAGGCTTGTTATCACCTTTGTATTTCCTGTACTCTTGTTCTCGCAATACCAAGACTATTGTCGCTAGCTTCACCGCTTCCTCCGAAAGTTGCTCCTGGTAATCGAAAAGCTTAATGGTTCCATTCTTCAAAAAATTCTTCTCTAGTTTCTTGCTTCCTTCGTCCACAAATGTTACTAGAGGAACTGGAACGAGTGGCTGTTCAGCTTCGATTTGTTGATTCACACCCATTCTGTCCTGTTTTTCGATAACTTTCAGTAATTGGTTTCCGTCGCCGATTTTTATTCTGGTCTTGTGATGGTCTTCCGGTTTTAGAACTGTAATGTCGTTGGTAAGTAAATTGGCATTGTTTTTCATGACAAACACCTTTATCAGACTATGAGTTCCGAAAGTAGAAGACGTCCCCGTAACACCAACAATACGGAACTTGCTGTCTTCAAGCTCAAAGTCTACCGTAGGCTGGTGGCTGTTATTATTGAGTAAAAGAACCGTTTCTTCGGCACTATCATCGCCGTGATTGAACTTTAGTACGTAGTAGTTGATGTGGGTAGAGTAGATTTTAAAGTACACTTTACAATAGTCGAATTTCTCAGTAGCCAGTTTATATCTGCAGATGGTGAGAATTGGAGAATTCATCTTGAATATGTTCAATTTGGACGAAGTCGTTTGTAGTATGGGGTATGCCAGCTCCCTATCGCCCTGCCTATACTTCTCGTATTCTGCCATCGAGCTGAACAATAGCACTCCTGAATGCAAAAACGTAGAGATCAATGGAAACTCTCGTACCCTAGTGAATGTCGTTACAGGAAGCCGTAATACGCGGGCAATCTGGTTAATCATAGTTTCGTCAGACAAGGTTGTAAATAACGAACCTTGGTCGGAATTGTCGTTGGTCTCGGCATAAATAGGTGGTCTGTTATGAGAAGGACTTCCATCTGAACTGGGGATTGAACCAACAAGAGTTGACATAGACTCTCGGCTGGTTATTCTTGTCATACGACCGTTAGTACGAGATTCAACATTTTGCAGCTGGTTAGAGTTGGGATTTCGGCTCGCTGCTAGAGCTGCTGTTGCTAGAGAAGTGTCTACGGTGTTATTGTTCCTTCGTAAGAGGTTATTGAACATGAAAAGTGTACCGGTGAAATAGGAATATGATTAGAAACTGAAATCAATTAGTTGGTTTGTGATATTTTTTGATAAATTTTTTTCCTCTGATTCGATTTTTCGGCACTGAACTACAAGAACAACATCACAATCAGACAGAAGCAGTCTAAAAGCACAATAGATTGCGATGACGTACATGCGACCTTTTCATGTGGGACACCATTGTTAAACGGTGTGAAAGACTGGGGAAAGCTCTGAAGATTTTCGGTCATTTCTCGGTACAATACAGCCGTTCGTTCGGAAGGACCCAAAAGCGCAAATTGAAAATAGCTTCAGTTTCTGAAATGCTTTTTTGGTATATCTTCAGGAGTGACATTGCATGTTCACATCTGTTTTACCCAAGGAGGGCATAAAAAGCTTGTTTGCGTTGAATTTTCGGACCCAAATTCGGCATCCCCAAAACTCGGAGTTTGAAGCAATTTCTTACTCTTAGTGGGGCATATCCCCTGCTTTCCACAAACTGTTCAAAATGGGCCAAAATGAAATCTGTTGTGGCGGTGAACTGTTTCTGTAGCTAGACTAAGTGGGACATTGAAACCAGCTCCTTTCTAGCGCACTTTAGCCTCTTGTGCCTACCCCGTTCTTGCCCCTCTTCTGCCTTCTGCCCACAGTTTCGGAAATCTAACTCGCATCCCCTTGTATATTTTTCACCTGCTCCAGAACAGGAAGCAGTACCCAGCTTCCAACTTCAATTCATGGATGGTAAGGTGGAACCGACTACTACTACTGGATCAACAATAGAGAAAAATACACGGGTTTTCTTCCCAAACCAGCACTCTTGGTCAATTGTCTAATTGTCGGTTCATACCATCGGTATTATATTTCGGCGCTAAGTTTTCGTTTTTTTGGGCAATTTGTTGTTGAATTGCATGTGTCTGGTTGATATCTTGGAGAGATCTGGATTCTCTCCACAAGATGAGACGAGCCCGCAATGTAGACTACAGATTTTTGAAAATGCTTGCATTATCTAACTTTGTAGGTGATCTCGTATAAAAATGCGTATATTCTCTTGGCTCCAAAGAGTCTGGGGTCAGTCTGTAAAATGATTTAAACTCTGAAAATAAGATAAGATGAGGATATTGTTTACTTGAAGTAAGTAATATATATAACTTGAAGCAAAATCCCAATTAAATGTAGAGAAGTCGATTAAATCGATACAATTTGACATCTTCATTTAGGTTCTGGAAACCATTTCATCTCCTTACATTCGAGCAAAGGCTGTAGCTAAAATATATACTTTACTCCAATACTCAAAGAACCTCCTCTGGTTTCAAATGTAGTAGTCACCATCTTCTCTTCTACAAATTCAACAACTATCCATACTTCAAATTCAACCTAAATCGTAATCGGTTACCATTTCTCATATTCGGCTTTGTTTGGTATAGCGATGATGTCATAGATCTTCGGTAAAAAATAAGATCTCGCAACCATTTTTTTTGCAATCTAAGGGGTACCATAAAACCCTGAATAGGTGCCAGGACAGGGAAATTAAGAGCACTAAATCCTACTGTCCACGTTTATTATTGATATAATGTTACTTATAATTGCAACCGACTATTAGTTCGTTCTACCTACTTGCCGAAAATCAGGCTATTATTCCATCTCTCCATGTGGCTTCAAAAGTCGCAATTTTGCAAGTAATTTCATACATGGTGCAAAAGAATAGCTGTTGTACTGATAAAATCACGAAAAACACGGGATAAAATGCAATGCATTAGTTGCCAGGATGCTCTCCCATCTTATCACCGTTGCAGCTCGTGTTTTACCAAAATATTTCATCTTAAATGCTAATCTAAAATCAAGAAACTGATTAGGTTCTGCACAGACAATAATAAGTTTATTATTGAAAAATTTATCCGATAAGGCTTTGAATCTTCAAGCTAATTGTTTCATTCTTTTCCAATTTTTCTTCTTTTTATTCTTCTTCATATTCTCAATAATCTTTATGAATCCATATCAATATGGCTGGTAAACACAAGAAGCTCACCTTCAAGGAGCAGATGCAGGGGTTCCCTGTGAGACAAATGTTCATTATCAGTATCATCCGTTTCTCGGAACCCTTGGCTTTCACGTCTCTTTTCCCATACTTGTATTTCATGATTCGTGATTTCCACATCGCAGAACGTGAGGAGGATATCTCCAAGTACAGTGGGTACCTTGCATCATCGTTCGCCTTCTGCCAGTTCCTCTTTGCTGTCAGATGGGGGAAACTCAGTGATCGTATAGGTAGAAAGATCATCTTGTTGATAGGCTTGTTTGGTACTTCACTCTCGTTGATTTGTTTTGGATTCAGTCAGACTTATTGGACAGCATTAATATCGCGTAGTTTGGCTGGTGTTTTGAACGGAAACGTCGCGGTTTTGAGAACGATGATTGGGGAAATCGCTACGGAAAGAAGACACCAAGCCTTGGCTTTCTCGACACTTCCACTCTTGTTCAATTTCGGTAGTATCATAGGTCCAGCCATTGGAGGTTCCAAGTACTTGACCCATCCTCGCAAGGAAAACCCGTACCACCCAGGGGAAACTATGGCATTGTTAGAAGAAGGACTTTCGTTTTACGAGCGTTTCATCAGGAAGTATCCTTATGCCTTGTCCAACATTGTAGTGAGTTGCTTCTTATGGTTCTCTTTAATTTGTGGATTTTTGTTTCTTGAAGAGACCCATGAAGTTTGCAAGTACAGAAGGGATTACGGAGTAGATTTGGGGGACTGGTTGTTGTTGAAATTGGGCTTCCATCCACCGGTCAGACCATGGCACCATCATAAACACACTAGTGCTGAAGCACAAATAGCTTCTGAAAGCTCTCCTTTATTAGGAAATTCCAGTCTGGATAACAACCAAGATAATGCCTCTATTTCTTCAGAAACTGTTGATGAAGACGATGATGATGATATCCAAAGTGTCCGTCCTTATATCTCTAGAAGAATGTCACAGGCTATTGTAAAGACTTACTCCATGAGTGAACACGAAATTGAGGTACATAGACCTTCTTACGCTAATGCCTTCACATCCCGAGTAATCACGGTCATCACAGGAAATTTCATCATCTCTTTACATAACGTCACCTACAACGAATTCTTGCCAGTTTTTTTGGCATCTAGATTCCGTAAAGACGGGCTCAAATTTCCGTTCAGAATAGAAGGTGGATTTGGTCTTGATGTCAGTTACATTGGTACTTTGTTTTCTTCTACAGGTATCATGGGAATGTTAATTGTCCTTCTAATCTTCCCCATGATCGACCGTAACCTTGGAACCATTAACGGGTATAGATTGTCAGTATCAATCTTCCCATTCGTCTACTTCATGGTACCCTTAGCCATCTTTACTTTGCACGACTACAACCCAGCCTTCCCCAAGTGGGTTACCCCAGTTATACTATACACGTTCACGTCATTGAAGACGTTGGCTAGTGCAACAGGGATGCCTCAGGTTATGCTCTTGAACCACCGTGCTGCTGCCAAGGAACACCGTGCCTATGTGAACAGTGCTACTATGAGTATTATTGCTCTTGCCAGGTGTACTGGTCCGATTGTGTTTGGTTACTTGATGTCTCTAGGTGACAAGCTTTCTACTGGGGAATTGATCTGGTGGGTTATGTCTTTGCTTGCCGGATTTGGAATGATCCAGTCTTACTGGATGGAAGATTACGACGACGATGAAGATGAAAAAGTTCAACCTGAGCCGGCTGCCGATCTCTTCGAAGCAGAAGCCTTGGGTGAAGAAGACATGCAACAAGACTTCACTACAATAGAGGTTTCTGATAACGAGCAGTCTAGCTTGTCTACCAATTAGAGAACATATCTAAAATGATAATTCAAAAAACTTAATTGACATATTGAATATGTGCATCGAAAGGAACTCTTCAAATATCATAGAATTGTCTATATCCATATATATTAGAAACATATAGAAACGTACGGAGTTACCCTTCAACTGATCTGGTATCTTTATGTAGCTAATACAATCATGTGCTACAATTGTAGTAGATAGGGATGTATGGATTCTTTCCATTGAGTCGATTGAGTCACAATGAAATCTAATACTGTGTGCAATCGTAGCTGAATCTAACTTTGACTCATACATTCAGCCACACGGAAGATCTTGTATATTCATTCTCGTACAAGTTTGCTTATTCTCGCCATACGTCTATGCAATCCTTCACCTTAAGCCCCTTCGCCGTACCACCAACTGTATATTGTTCAAATGTATTACTAATCGCAGTATTCCATATGAATGGGGGACTTACCTCCACGCTCGACTACAGTTGCAGATATTAATTGCGTGCATGTTCCCCTATGTGGGACACCATCGCTACAACGGGGTACTAAACCATTTTCGGTTGATCTGGAGATGCCTTGTGAATTTGTATGCGTATATATATGTGTCTATATATTTCTTGGTTCTGTTAGCTGCAACAGCAATTTCACTATCGCTCGTTATTTTTCCGTCTTGAAGGAGATGCTACAGACTGTAGATTTTTCACACATCACCATATACTTGAGACAAGAAGTATATTAAACTAGTTTTTTTTCATTGATTGAAAAGTTCGTTGATTCTTCATTGATTCGCCGAGTTCATAATACTGGTTTCGCTAATTTTATCAAGTTTCCCCTATTTAATTATATCACCAATTAATTAAATTCTTGGAATCGACACTGGCTCACTTTCGCTAACAATATATCATCTACAATGCAAGGGTTGACAGTACGAGAACAGTTGGAAGATTTCCCCGTCTTCCAGATGTCCATCATCTCCATCATCCGGATAGCCGAACCAGTTGCTTTTACCTCCATGTTCCCCTATATATACTTTATGATTAAGCAATTCGGAGTAGCAGCCAAGGAAGCCGATATTTCGCGGTACAGTGGGTACTTGGCATCGGCTTTTTCTTTCAGTCAGTTTCTCTGTTCGGTACTGTGGGGTAGGGCGTCGGAACGTTTTGGGCGCAAACCAGTTCTCCTAGTGGGTCTAATGGGTACAGCAATATCGATGATTGTGTTTGGATTCAGCACCAATTTCTATATTGCGTTTTTAGCCCGGTTGATGATGGGATCCTTGAATGGAAATGTCTCAGTTATCAGAACAACCATTGGTGAAATTGCTGTAGAAAGAAGACACCAGTCTATAGCCTTTAGCTCTCTTACTTTATTATGGAGTACAGGAGCAATTGTTGGATCTTGGTTGGGTGGAGTTTTGACAGACACAGAAAACTTACCAGAGCAAATTGGACAGGGTCCCAAGGGCTCTAGTCTATTAGAAAGATACCCGTTTGCACTTTCCAACATCGTAGTAGCAGGAGTTTTGTGCACTAGCATTGTAATTGGGTGGCTTTTCTTCGAAGAAACCCACGAACATAAACGATTTGATAGAGACAGAGGTCTTGAAGTGGGGGATTATATTAGATCGAAACTTGGTCTAGAACAGCCTTTAAGACCATGGAGGAAATATTCCAATGTCTACGACCAACGTCGCCGTCCAGAAAGACTAATGAGTGATTATGATGGAAATGAAATGGACAGAAGTAGCAATTCTTCGGAAAGTATAGAGCTACAATTGTATTCGCTGATAGATCCAGACGCAGAAAGAGCAGGAGCAATTCCTGGCTCAAAGCCTACTCATGTAGATTATGTCGGCGCCTTTACCTGGCCAGTCATAAATACCATCCTCAGTCATTTCATACTATCTTTCCATAACTTGGTGTATTCCGAATTCCTTCCTGTACTTCTTGCAGGCAAGATTCAGCTTAAGGATTTGCAATTTCCATTCAAGATCAAGGGTGGCTTTGGGTTCTCCTCTGATACAATTGGGATGATCCTTTCGCTCACTGGGATAGTTGGGATCTTGGTGGTAATATTTGTCTTCCCCATTATAAACACCTACTTCAGTACTATAAATGGGTACCGAGTGGCACTTATATCTTTCCCCATTTCACTTGTAATTCTACCACTATTGGTGTTTACACTTCCAGAATACAACTCTCATATTCCGAACAAGTTCTTTACAGGAGTTTGTTTGTATATGATTACAGGTTTGAATACGTTTTCTGGTGCTACAGCATTCTCCCAGATCATCATCTTAATCCATAGAGCTCTGCCCAAGAAGTACCGTGCACTCATCAACGGCTACACGTTGAGCATCACAGCACTAGCTAGATGTCTTGCACCCATTATCTGGGGCTGGATCATCTCCAAGTTTGACCAGATGGGCTACAGCGGAGTATCGTGGTGGCTCTTGTCGTGTATAGCCATAGGTGGCTTCTTCCATTCGTTCGTACTAGAGGACTACCAGGAGGAGATTTAGAGACATCACTTATAGAAGGAGAGCAAGGGTTGAGTGTATGAAGTTAGGACCCAGTCATATATATTAAGTAGGACAAGACAGAAAATTGAAAAAAAAAGTACAGGCCAAGTTGGTGAAGCATCAACTCGTAATGATTATACGATCGCGGTTATGGGCACTTGACGGAAACGGAGACTCAAAGATTGGTTTTAATTAGTTTATGGAGAACTTCTCTTATCTAACGCCTAATTTGCAATCGTGCAGGCAGGCTGCAATTTTGTGGTCTGATGACGTAACCTGCATTAATTACACCTAAACTCTTATCTAGTGTGCACTTATTGGCACCGAAAGAACGATCGTTCTGGTCGAAATCTCCCAGCCGGAAGTTATTTTTTGGTGCGGGAATTTCATGTACGATTAAAATTCTCCGGGGGTCGGAACTCTGTGGCCAGTAATAGTTTGCCAATTCAGCGATGGAAACTAAGCCAGCACCTACAAGAGGAGCCAGATTAGTCAGAGCTTTTGCATTTCAGACCCATGAATTCAGCACGATGATCTCAGCTCAGCGAACTCTGTGGCTACTTTGTTTCCGCCTTTTCTCGAGAAAATTGCCCACGATAGCTCCTACTCTGTCTCGCTACGTCTGTCGTCGGCTGGAAATATCAAGATTCCGCACGTGATCGATACTGTCTCGTTGTGTTTTCGCTGCCTATTTTGGACTAGATTTCCGGCCAGTCTCGAGGTAGTCGGTTGTCGGAATGGAGGCGTGTCGCAGCCTCAAAAAAGTCGTCGACTTCATTTATCACCCCTCATGGTTAAATGTTCGGCATGATGGGCTCATCTCGTCGGTCCAGAGTTCACAATACAATAATACTTCAAATGGATTCGACATCGAATTTTAGATCCTTCAACTTGGCTAAACTGGTTAGGTTTACGAGGTAGAAAGGTTGCAGAGCTGGTGTCGAAATCCACTTCGGCAAAGTGTTCTAATTGTTGTGAACAAGAAAATCGTACGCTTTCTGAAAAACTCATGCCCAGCTCGCAACTCACCAGTTGCGTCATCGTAGTCACAATAAATTCTACTCTACAATTCTTATGGCTCAAATGTGTATTAGTATTAATTGATAGAAAACAAATTGGTAATTAATAGTAATATGTTTGATTTATGTTAGCAGATCTGTTGGACACCGTTGGACACAACGATCGCCATCAGCATAATAGCATACTCTAAGAATGGAATGGTAAGCTTAAAGAGACAAAAGCGACGTCAACCTGCAAACTGCTTCAAAGTGATTCCCCAATCACATAGAAACAGCAGAACAGCAAGCAAATCATCGAAATTGGCCAGTAAGCTCACCATGCCTTCCAGAGAGCAAGCCCAATGTTAAATAGTATTAGTTATCCATTGTTGGTCTAGGAAATTCCCCAATTTCCCAGAAAAACGCCGGATGATGTGATTTGTGGTTGTGGATTGATGAGATTCCCGTCTTCATCATAAAAAAAACGTAATAGATAATAATATTTGCAGAAATGGTAGGATAGAAAGAAACATTAATCACGGATAACGATCAGTAAAACCTGGAATGGCATTATAAATTAATAATATATGAAAAGTCTGAAAAAGTGTTGATACAGAAGAAACCCATTTCAGTTTCGTATTATAGTGTCAGTCAATGACAACCGCCAAGAACCGACTGGTATCATAAGATTGCTTAGAATCTGTTGTTGGACTTAGCCTTTTCCTTCAACTTCTTGTGAACCAAGACAGCAGTGACGGCACAGAAGGCCAAGAAGATAAGGACAAAGACAAGAATAACACCTGGTGGCAACATTATAGATCAATTGAGGAAGGTTTTCTTTGATGAGAAGAAAAGAAAAATCCAAGAGAAAAAAGAAGAAAGAAGAGTCTTTATAAATTTCCAAATTTTCCCACTGGACAATCCAAATTGTATTTATATTGAAAGTCGCTGGATTTGGCTGGAGTGAAAAAAATTTAAATGCTGCTTATGTATGTAAATATGTGGACTGTATGCGGGTCACTGGAGCTACTGCTAGTGCACGGTGCGACATTTCTCTGCGTGGGCACTTTCGGACAATCCGGGGGAGACATTTTCCTGACATATCCACAATGGTAATTACCGCATCCTTGACTTCTCAGCCAATGAAATGCTGCGGGACCTTTTCAGCCTTTATTCCTTCTTTATAACCGTACAGAAAACAGAAACTAAGTCCGGCCATCGCCCATGAGAAACTGGCCGAACGGCGGATGGAAAATGTCGGAGTCGTGTTGGCAGAAGAAGCACACGAATTTTCTCTGCCTCTGTACATTTCCAACGTCGCTCGTATGCCTTGGGCCCGAGCCACTTTACAGAGTAGGCATCCCCATTGAATTTAATTTCGTAAATTCTCTACGCTGCTTGGCCAGTGATGGAAGTGTCACCTGCTTAGAATTGTAGCCAGACTTGCTGGAACACTACCAGAAAAATATAGAAAAATTCTACTATCATGACTTCGCTATGTGCCCGGACCGAAACGTCACCATCCGAGTCAGGCACATGTAGCGGATCGAGAATTTCCATTGTTCCTCCAACCTTGACATCATCCAATTGGGGCCATATTTTCGCTCGCTTTATAATACCTCAGGCCAAGAGAACTGTGATAGCGATTGGCGGATGTCACCAGGTAGTGTTGGAAACTTTCTGTTTCTCCAACTTCCTTCTAGCCACATCGTTAAAAATCTCTCTTTCGGTTGATTACCGTGGAAATGTCTCAGCTGCTCTAATCTGCTTCAACATCTCTTCTCCATATAAATGTCTCACTTCGTCATCCTGGTTTTGTACTCTATAGCTCTTCCTGCTGCTCTCGTTTCAATATCTGACCTGCTTGCGATTGCCAATCGGCTGCTACATGGAAGTCTACTCTCGGGAATAAAACCAGAACTCAGTGCTCGGTTATTCCAACCGGGGTCCTGGAACCCTTTACTATTTCAATTACCTCTACCGGTATATTGTAGTTTTTTCACCTCTGCAACCATGTAAAAGCGTACAAGATGAAGTGATAATCTACTCATAGCGAAAAGTTCAATTTAGAAAAACCACAAAAGAAACATTCTGGTTTCTGATTCAAGCCTCGTATCTTCCCTGCTGCTGTCTGTTTATCCCGGTAAGCGCAAGCCGTCGCAATCTATCACACGCTTTCTTCATATCCTTTAATCCCAGAGCTTGATGTGCCGACCTTCAGTTTCAAACCGACGTAGCTCGAATTAGCCGATTTAACCGCAGCCCTCGGTTTTACCATGTTTTCTTCTATTTCCGGCCGTTGTTGCATTGACACATATGTAGGTCCATCATAATAGGCTGCATCCTCTGATACTAACAAGATTGCACGTGATGTGCTTGTTCCTACTTGATTAAGTAAATTCCTTTCCCAAAATGGAGATCATCCAGCAACATGCACTACCAGATGTCGGATCAAGCCACTTTTCAGCTCAATTAGGACTACAGATACCACACCTATAAAAATAGTTCGCTACTATTTTCACATCCACAATAGAATTAGGGTGCAAAATCGGGCAGAATGGGCTTGTACCTACTGCAAAAATGGCTGGCAAATACACGAAAACTAGTAAAAAGGTAATAATACACTATGATATCTCATTAATCGTAAGAAAGTAGCTATGGTGGTATATACAGTGGATATTTGATAAGTTAACGTTCGTAGGAATTCCACGACTCAAAGAAGAGTTGAACAGCAATCTTGTTCTTGTTATCAGCGATTCGGAGGCAACTGGGCCCCAATAAAAGCAAATGTCGCAGATGTGCGGTGAAATTGTGAGAAGTTGATAAAGGGTTCAATGAACCAAACTAAATGTCGTTTTTCAATGTGTAAAGTCAATGATGTTGTAGGGAGATTAAGTGCTGTGGATGCCAGCCGGTCAATGGAGGCTCCGGGTGTCCCTCTAATCAATTATAGTCACTATTGAAACATTGTAGTTGTAAAAATGTAAAATGCGCCAAAAAGTATATATAGAACTTTTGCAAGTCTCGATATACCTTTGAACCATCGAAAACAGGACTGGAAGTTGATACGTTTTCTTTTCATCACTACCATGTCCTGTTTGGAGTTACGCTTGTGCTTGGTTGGTACAAAATAGAGTTTGATGCTGTTGAGGACTTAGGGTTAACGGCTATGAATGGTCTGTGCTGGGATGCACTACTTCAATCTTTTCTCGTAATGGTAACTGGTGTCGACGATGGTTTGGCTTCCTCTCGTCGTCGAAATATCTCTGGGTAAGTCACGGTGCTTTTAGCTGGTACATTTTTACTAATAGGCGGGGCCAGATGGCTGCTAGTAAGTTCTGTGTTAACAACAGTTGCCTTACTGCCAACTGCTGATGGTGACAATTTCACCAATCTTCTGATTAAATGTGACTTACCGGCTCTCGCCGGTCGTCGAAATTGTTCTCCAGCAAATTCTGGCTCCTCCACCGATTTACCACCTGAGCGTGTAGCCTCAACCTTTAGTTGATTAGCCAACACTCTTGCACTGCTTCTAGGGAATTTGTCAGTACCATACGTTCTCTTGTGTAAATGTGCCCTTGAACCTGCCTGTTGAGTAGTAAACTTCACATCTCGTTTTGGAAGTGAAATCGTAGTCTCTGTAGTGGATCTGTGTCTTCCGGAATTAATACTCGTAGATTGAGCAGTCTTTTCAAAGCTGCCTCCACTGGGTGATGCAGGTGTAAACTTCTGTGAAAAAGCAGTAACCAGTGGGATATATTTCTTTTTACTAGGGGACACTGTCGTTGTGTTCGATGTTCTCTTTGCAGATGATTTAACTTTGCCAAGCTTTGGCTCCAACTCTTTCGATTTGTAGTACTCCCTGCGTATACTGTCGTCAGTAGGAATATCAGACTTTATTTCTACTCGAACATCGAATTCTGGGATTTTTCTCATCCTTGGTTTTGACGTGCTGCTTTTGCTGGTTGACTTCGTATATCTCTGTGAATCGAATTGTCGTTGTGCTTCTTCAAAGTCTGAGTTCTTCTTCAGTTTGATGTATGTGCCAATGTTCTTTCTCCATTCTTCCTTGTCAATAGAGTTCTGTAATCTGATCTTAGCTATATTGGCAATTGCATTCGATTCTTCGTCGAGCTTCTTCATGACTGGAACTCGCTTCTCATACTTGTAGTTCGAAAGCTTTAGTTTCTTAGGTGTGCTTCCATCGGTCAATATGTCTCCATTGCCACAAACTTCGAGTAGCTGGTTTATCCCAAGCGACTCGCCAACTGGGATAGCTTTGGGATTTGAAGGGGTAACACAATCCATAGACACCTCTTTTCTGAGCACATGATCAATGTCAACTTCAGAGAAAAAAGCACACGATTGTGGAACTTCCTTGATGCCGAGTTGTTCGCAGAACATGGCTCTAGTCCAGACATTACTGATCTGCAATAACAAGGCAGCTTTGTACTTATCACTTTCTTTGACAAGATATCTGATTTCATCGTGAACAGTAATGGATAGTCTGGCATCGATCTGGTACTTGTCGATCAAATACTCCATTGAAACCACAAGTAAATGTAAATAATCCACACCAGAGCTTTGAATTGCCCAATTGATTCTCGACGTCAAGTAGCTGTTCTTGTTTAAGTTGTCAATAGTCAATGCGGAAGTGATAGCAGCTCCTAATACCGGTGTTCTGGGATTCTTTTGGTAGGCGATGCTTTCCAAGGCATTGAACATGACAGATTCGGTTCCACCATGGTAAAGTCTCCGTTTCAAGTATTTCGATGAAGACATTTCTCCCTTAGTACGAGCATACAAAAGTTTTGCTGTTTCTTCAGCCTCCGCTTCAGACAACTTGGAATTAAACTGCTTCAAGAGTCGAGTTGCAAACTTAACACCTGCTCCATATATTCTCCCATAGTTGAAAACCTTAGCATCACCTCTAGATATCCCTAGGATTTCTGCCGTTTTTGAATGCAAGTCTGTCTTCTCGTGCTTGTCGCCTTCCAAATTCATCCATCCAAGAGCTGTGCCTCCATGGATCTTAAACATGGAATCCCCTACAAGGGAAGCAATCCATAATTCCTCCGAATCTACATCGGCGCCTACGAAACAGTACCCTGGTGGAGCTTCTATCAACGACTTCAACTCCGAACCTATACGGTTCTTTTTGGCGTTCGAAGCAGTGAGCCATGTGTTTTCTGTAGCTCTTCTAGTAATTGTACCCATAGTACAAAGTCTAGGCAAGATAATTCCCATGTTTGTAGCATCCTTAGCTTCTTTCTTGGAATCAAAGAACTTATTCTTCTCGCCGCTCTTGTCATTGTAAACAACGAACTGTTCAGAAATCCTCGTTCTGTTACCCATCCAATACGAAGCAGCAGAATTCAATGATAAAATCTCCTGAGCATAGTTGTACTCAGAAGTAAGTGTACCATCTTCAAAATAACGCAAATAGCTCTTTGACATAATCTGAGTACATCTCTTCTTAGCTCCATCTGGGTGTGGAACTTTGAACAACTCAAAGCTGTTGCCATTATCGCGTAGTTCTGGGAGTAGTAAATCTAGATCCTTCTGATTTAATTGGGCTCTAATGTAGTTCTGAGTTTCAAGTTTTGTGAAAATTTCTTCGTCAAAAGGTACCTTGAAACACCAGCCCTGAGAATCTGTCCATATCAATGGATAACCTTCCCATTTGAGTCGCAAAAGCAAAGGCGTAATACGAGTACGAACAGTCAAGTTCATCTCCCTCTGTTTGGTGGCGCCATCGGTCGTTTTGAAGAGTTCACGGTACCATTCTGGATAGCCTGTCATGAATGCCTGTTTGGCTGTCGGTGTTCCGTCTTTCTTTAATCTAGGCTCTTTGATAGTCCAATTCAACTGTCTTAACCAGGGATCGTCATCCAAGTTTGGTTTCAACTTCGGATCATTTTTCTCGATATACTGAATGAGTTCAATAGCACGAGTTCTCAAGTTTGCTGAAACTTGACCTCTATTATCCTGGTAGATTTCTTCTGCTGTAGAAATGTAGTTGTCCCATTTCGTGGTAGTCGGAAGGATCAACGTTCCCAAGTGTCTTAAAGCAGCGAATGAAACAGGATGTGGAACCTTTTCTAGAAACTCAGGAAAGAGCTTCTTTGTGACTGCAAAAGTTGCATCTACATCGGAAGCACAGTAGTTCATCAAATCGTTGAAGTTACTTATGACATCCATGGGATTTTCAGAGGAAAAGAAGTCTCGTTGCGATTTGTCTAATTTAACATTGCAATGAAAATCTAAAACATTAGCCAACGAGTTGGGAGCACCATGATCTAGCCATGGATCATCTACAAGGTCACTGGCCAATTCCTTGGATATTTCTTCACCGAACCCTGCCAATTCTGTCTTCGCAATTTCTTCTTCGTACTCTTCCAGGAATTCTAACTGGTTCTTGCTCTTCCTGTGCTGTTGCCATTTTGGTCTTTGTTGTGAGCAAATTCCGCTGATAGCAACGTGGAGAGCCATTCCGTCAAGGAAAAACGCTTGTGACTGTCTGATGTTGTACTCTTCTAGGATTCTCGATCGATCATAGCTAACGTTGAATCCAACGAGCAATTTGGGCTTTTTCAAGCTGTTGAAAGGAATTAGATGTTCCCAGTCGCTGTATGAGGGATCCTGGGCATAGTTTGTTAAGAATGGCGAAACCCAACCGTACCAAGCTTCCGTTGAAACACAAGTGGCTAGCACGGAATAACTGGACCTCTTGTATAGTACCTCTACATCAAACACAAGCTCATCTTCCAAAGGATACGGCACCAGTTCAGGCTCCTTATCAGGAGTATATCGGTACCAGCCTGGTTCGAATAACCAGTTTTCAGGTCTTGGAGGAAGTTCTTGTGAAAAAAGCTTATTCGCCATAGTTAAATATGGCTCGGCGCTACGCTTGCCTATCTTGTAGAAATGCTCATCCAAGGTTTTTCCCACTAATGATGGGAAGTTGTTGATATCTATAGGTTCCACTACATTGGTCTTTTTGTCGAGCAAATCGTTGTGTTTCAAATGCAGTTTGGCTATCTTCAAAAGCTCAGGCTCTTCTGGCTTCAAGTATGCATCCACAGGTTCAGAGGGAAAGATTTTCTTGTGAAGCCCTTCTGAAAGATACTGGATCCCCACCTGGTTAACACGGGGAGCTTCGTGGTATTCCAATGATGTGTGGTTATGTCGTATAGAAAAGAATGTTGCTGTGTGACTGCGGCTACATCGATAGGTGCCAATATATGAATTTGAATATGAATTTGATAGATTGTATGATGAAAAACTTGTTCTGGCTGGAAGCAGCCTTCGTAGCACTGACATTCGTATAGTTCTAGACATGTCCATATGCTTCAATCTAGATATTTATATTGTTCTAATTGTAAACTAGCTTTGCTGCGCTAGTATCGTATGGTTATGATTCGATATTTCAATGCGATATTTGGGTATGCTATGAACAAGAGTCGCCACGATGGTAGAATAAGTAGGAAGGAAAAATTTGTAGATAATGAGTACGAAGACAAGAATCTACCCCTAAACGTGACACTTTAATCTCTACAGCTTCATATGGCTAAAGCAGCTAATTAGATTAACAGATTTGGTAAACAGACTAAACTTCTTTACTATGATGGGAGACTGTATATTGTGTGCACGTGACCTGATTCGTTGATTTTGTTACTGTTCTGGGTTCAATGGGGTGCATTCTGGAACACATCTGGGTTTCGATAGGGAACGCCGCTATTCCAGGCGGAGGCAACCAGCCAGCAGGATGACCTTTCACAAGATCTACGGGCCCAATACGGCAAGTGGTGTTTTGGTTTTTGAATGTTGTGTGCAGAATATTGACATTGAAATTTAGAGAGGAATTGAAAAGTTCGAGTTCGATTTCCAGAGAAATGAGGCGTGTGCAGGATCTTGTGTCACATAGTTAAGAATTGTAATTGGGAGAGAACGAAGAGCTGAGAATATGATAGTGCTGGTGATATTGGTGTGATTAGAGTACGGAATTGGAGTTCGAGAAACTTCAATCCATACCAAGTGCCAGGCTACAGATTTGAGCCTTCTCAGTGCCATGTAGCTCAACACTGTACGACTCCATTCTATGCTACTTGATGCTGGAGCAAAGTCTTCTTGTGTCACGTGATCTATATAGCGTGAGCCTCCTTATCAGGAAAGATCAAAACACCCTGCACAATCCAACATAAACAAACTTGACAAACCACAACAAAGGATTAATTTCAGGTTTTGTCTTTCACTGAACATCCTGGTGATCGTCTGTATGCTGATACAGTGTGCAGAGCTATAAAAACAAAACCATTTGGAATCGAACGGTGATTTGTTTATAGATAGACAATTGTTGAGAATTGATTATTTATAACTGCTACTCAATACGTGAATTGCAATAGAATAATTGATAATTGATTGACTATTGAGTTCATATTGCTAACTCTGTAGACAGCCACCAAATTACTATTAAGAATTGATCATTGCAATTGTTAATTGATATCACAATTATCACTGAATTAGTTATTTTCACTTCTTCATAACTTACGAAAATGGCCGAATACTCCAACTTAAAGAAAGCCGACTTGGTCTCCGTGCTCAAGAAACTCGGTGTCCACACTGTCTCCAAAGACACCAAGAAGGTGTTGGTAGACAAGGTCGAGAAGTACATTGATGAGACACCAAATGGATCCTCCATTGTCTCCGGTCTCGTTGAAGCACAGATTGACGAAGAAGATGAAAACGAAGCCATTGACGAGACTACTTTGAACGAAGAAGCCGACGATGACGAAGATGACGATGCAGCTGAAGTCATCCCTACAGCTACTGAATCTGAAGCTGCTGACGAAGATGACAAGGACTATGAGGCTCCTCCTCCTCTCAGTTTGAAGGAATGGATCGCTGACCCTTTGATCGAGCAATGGGAAAATGTCTTGAGCAAAGTCTACGAGTTCACCGACTCCGTGGGTATCACTGTGTTGGAATACTCTGACGACTTGAGAGAAAAGTTGTCTAAGTCGATCACCTTGAACTACCTCGAGGTGTTGGTTGAATTCTTCATCTTCATCTATACAACTGTGCCTCTCGTTGCTCTCAAGGATAACGGTGCCAATCTTCAGCTTTTCAAGGATAATATTCCTTTCTTAGCTGAATCCACCATTCTTCTTCCAGACTTCACCGCTCTTCTTGCTCACAGCGCCTTGTCTATCTTCTTTGTGTGGTTTATCTTGGCTGTCTTGTTCCCATTGACAGTATCGTACTTTGTCAACTTTACCAGAAGGGTTCTTATCTTTGACAACAACGAAGGGGCTGTCGCTAGAATCTACTCTTACGATCCTTTCACCTTCGCTTTGAGTAAGCTTGTAGTCTTCTACCTCGTCTCGCACAACTTGGCTCCATTCCTTACCTTGTCTAAGGGTTCTTGTTTCCCTGCTTCAGTGTATAACTTTGTTGTTGTACAGCTTGGTTACTACTTGAAGTTCAACGCCGTCTTGGGCCCACTTCCATGGATCCTCGGCGCTTCTAACATCTTGATTTCCATCTACTCTCAATTCGAGGAATTTTAGACTCGCTTGAGAACAATGATGCAATGACGTTTCATCGCAGGATATCCATGCGAACTATCGACTCGAATAGTTCCGTTTCATTTCTTCAACCTTCTTCTGCTGTGTTATTTACAATTTTTATAATGCCTGGACGATATCGAAATTGACGCTTCGTTCGAGTTTTATTTTTGTTTTGTTGTTCTGGCTACCCTCTTTTTGTTTTAGTCAAGATCGTATTTGTATCCTAGTTGTTATGTATTGATTGATTTGATGTACTTGAATAAGACAACATCTTAGTAGTTGTATACATATGCTAATAAAATGCTCAATAAATTATGACTACTATATATTCTTTGGTAGATGATTCTTCTTATATTGCAATATAATCTGTGATCACACATTCTCTTTCATTATATATTCTGTTCACAGCAAAATTCATTATTACTCCCTTTTCATAATTACCTTGGGACTGGCCATCTAGTTCTCACTCCCATCATATCCAAGTCATAGTTCAATTCATCAGGTCTTGCAGCTTGTGGACCATTGAATTGTTTCATGATCTTGGCGAGTAATGCAGCTTCCGAATATTTGTAATCAGGACCATCACCTTTTATTCTGTCTCCACCAGGAGGGGGTCCTCCAGTAGCTGTAGGAGGAACATTGGCTCTACGTCCCCTTCTCTTGGGGCCGGAGCCAACGCTGCTGTTGCTGTCAGAAGCATTTGTATCAGAACCAGAGGTAATCTTTTCATATAAAGAGTTCTGGAAGATCTTATGCTTAGCACTGGTGGATTGCTTGCTTTCTTTTGATCCAGGTCCTTTAGCCTTGACAGGTAAATCACCAGTGATGATATCAAATTCGGCTGGTGTGATTAGTGCCATGTAGTCATGGACGAGGACGCCGTCTTCTTTACGTGCTGGCTTGGTTAAATCTTCGGTGGTTATTTGAGTAGCAGCAAGAGCGGCAAGCTCTTCTGGTTTAACCTCGTTGAACAACGACTTCTTGATCGTCTGCTTGATTTCAGTGCCAAAGTCTCGAGTCGATATTCCACTGTATAATCTTCCAGCATCCTTAGACTTAATATCATATACATCAGCATTGCTATTGTTCAAGCGATTGATAAATAAGTCTCTCTGGTATTCAAAGAAATTCTTGAGTTTCTCTAACTTGTTAATCAAGACGGTGTTTAAATGCTTGTAAACTCGATTTGAGTCCTGGTAGAACGTTAAGGAGTTCTTCAACAATTCGTAATTCTCTACGAGCTTCAACCGCACCAACTCTTCGTCCCGCTCAATGTCCAAGTTGTCTTTGTATCGCTGTAATTCCTCATCCTTAATGGATAAATTTGTGAACGAAATCTTGGACTCCTGGAGATTCTTCAATCGTTCTAGCAATTGCATCTTTTTGGCTCTGTATATCTCAAATCGTTGGCTCTTTTCATACTCCTCCAATTCTTGTCTGTACTGCACCAAGTCCAATCGCCTTTTTTCCTTATTGGATCCGTTAGCTGACAGTATATCTTTGTTTGTGTTGGATAACACCTTTGATGTAGATATAGGAAGGAAGCTCTTCCAGCCCTCAGACTGTTGACCATCTGTTGATAGCAAGTCAGCACTGGAGTATTCTTTGTCTTCTTTATTGGATAAAATACTAGCATCTCTTTTGGACTTGACATTACTAGTCCTTTGTTTTATCTCAGCAAACTCTGACAGCCTGGAGCTCAACTCGTAGCTGTTGGACTGTTTCGTCTTGTCGTATTGATCGTAGTAGTTCCTTGTATCGATCTTACGAACATAGTCCACATATTCACTGTAACCTTCGTCTCGTTCGCCTTCTGAGTTGAGGAAATCGCTTTCTGATCTGTTGTCGTCTGAGTATTCACTACCGTTTCTACTCATGGAAAGATTTTCGTCGTACTCTTCACCTTCTGAAGTATTTTTTCTACGTCCCCTTCGAGATTTAGTCAACATCTTCTGCTTTTGGGTCTCTTCAAACTGCTGGATAGTGAATCCTTCCTCACTGGCTTGAGCTTTCATGTCAAACAAGGAACCTGCAGCGCTGGCTACAACCATATCTATTCTGGGCAACTCTTCGTTCGCGTCTATAAAAGCACCAAATACTTCGTGAGGTGTCAAAGTAGACTTGTCCGCATTAATGGGATATGGCATGTAGTTTGGGGGAGGAAAGGGAAGCGGGGGGACTTGCAAATATACAAAATCTGAAAGCGGAGACACCTGATTACCAGATAAATTCTCTGCTGCTGGAGTTGTTTCCAGAACTCCAGCGGGTTTCTGCTCGTTAAGAACTTCTGGTGATTGATATGCATTGATAGCTGTAGTTGTGTAGGTATTTGTAGTGGTATTGGTATTATAAGTATTTGTAGTAGCCGTATTTGACTCGTTTGTTATATTTGTTCCAATGGTATTTTCATTAGTATTTGTTTCATTTTCTTTTTCTTTTTCTTTTTCTTTTTCTTTTGGTTGCTCTTTTGGTTTTGGTCTGAACGATTCCAAAGAGTACGGCAATGTTGCTGGATTTATTACTGGAGGTGGTGGAAAGATAAAAGGAACAAATATTCCACCTTTATCTATGGGATCACCATACTCGTCATAATCATCCTGTTGTTGTAACTGAGCCCTTGGAAATAGTGGAGGAAGAGGAGGAGGAAACCTATTTACAATTCCACTAATTTGGGCAGATCTCCTGTGATCAGACATATCTGTCGTCAAATCTGTAAAAAAATCCTCTACTGATGACGGCTCTTGTACTATGGGAATCATTGTAGGTGGAACATTGTGAAGTAGCGGGACGTTGTCTCGTTCGGACAGAATTCTGGGAGGTAAGGGAACATCAAAAGAGCCTGGAAAAGGAGATTCTATCCTCACTTTATAGCCGTTGCTATCTCCCACCTTGCCGACATCGGTTGATATATCTTGAGAAAGCTGCGAAGTGTTACTTTCGTCCATACTGCGAGGAATGGTTGCTATTTTCTGTCTTTTGTAGGACATATCCAAGAGTCTAGCCAAAGACTTGGGAGACGGCAAATCCAACGTCCTTTTGACGGGAGGAGACATTCTCATGGCCGAGTTCTGCATAGCGAGAATGTGAACCAATCAGAAATCCAACCTGCGAGAGATTTAATGTAATAAAGCAGTAATAGATTCAACGGATAAACTTGAACAGTTCCAACGGTAATAAATTTGTAGGTGCAAAATGTTGAAAATCCAAGCGTTAAAAAATTACCTTTCTGGAATCCGCAGTAGTGGAAATGGGACGACTGCGATTGACACCAAGATTTGACTGTGTACAAGACCCGTGCCGCAGATTTGTGCGACTTGAGTGGTAGCAAATTGCCTTATGTTAACTCGTAAGCTTAACTATGGCAAATTGCTTAACTATGGAAAAGTCACTAAGAGAAATGGAACCGCCAAATTCTGATGATAAGCACTTATGAAAAGTATCAATCCACTCTGCTCTTAGTGCTCTTGCTCTGTTCCTCTTCGAAATACTTCTGCCTTTTTGTCTGCTGACTCTGGCCACTGATGTAGTTCTTCTTCTGACTCCTTCAAGATACTCCTAACTATGGCCACAACACAATATTTACTAGAACACTATTGACCAATGAACACAATGAACAAAACGAACAACAGCTCAACTTCTGTAATTTGCGGATTATCCTTTTTCCGTGTTATTCCTACACGTATACGTTCTGAACCTTGTTCTTGTGGTTCCAAGCTTGCCCTTATCGAATGGGCTGCTAACAAACTGAAAACACAGAAATACAAGCCCGCTGTACCGAAAACGTATCTAAATTAACTCGGGACAAAACAAACACTCACTACTTGAGTACTGCCACACGACTTTTCTGACTGTTTGAATTAAACACAGCTGCTTTTTGGTCTTTTCAAGCAGCTTTTCTCAGCAAATGTTATCCTCCTCTGGATGAAACTGAGAGTAAGGAATGCTGGAACACTTTAATTGTTTCCTGCATGAGTGTGTGGCATATCTGCAGGCCTCTTTGTGCCCGGATCTGCAACCTCAGAAAGTGTGAACAAACAATTGGCGAAAACAAAGAAATGGTGGGAACAAAGAACGACACCTAGTATGTGGCACATCATAGTTGTTCAAGGAGTGTCTTCAAAATGAGTGGGAGACTTTCCTGTGAAACTTGACGGCGGCATTATTGTATATCTATAGATTTAGTTGCAAAATAAATGGTCACGTGATATGTCCCAATATGGAAGCATACAACATGATAGGGTATTGGGGAAGAATCGGATACAATTAGAATAGCTTACTAATTGTTCAAAAGGTGTTCTCCAGTTGGATATCTATCATGTTTCAGAAGTTCCTGATTTTTACTTATTCGTTTTGGGAGTTGAAATTAGCAAAGGTCAAATTGTTGAAATTACTGCGAACTTAATTAATTACACACATTAATTGAAAATTATACACAATATGAAACTGAAATCAGGCTACAGACAGAGGCAACAGATGGAGCTTAAGCTTTGAGAGCTTGAATGTATGAAAGTGAGTAATTCACCAACATTTTGCACTCTAATCTCATTTTGCAACTAAAACTAAATATAGGCTCAACTCAAGAAAAAGCCGTACGCAACCGCCTATATCACCACACTCCACACTCCTCCATATTTCAGAAAGAAAACTCCATTTCTTTGCTTTTCAATCTCCCCGATCTCAACAACAACCCAGAAAATGTCACATATGCCTACAGAGATCCATTTCCACATGTAAGCGATCCATGCCCTTCATCTCCTGCTATCTCATCTGGGCCCTGTAAAGGGATGGTCGTTCACGTTCATAATCTCCTGCACATGGTGCCCTCGTTCACATTTATCTGAAAACAACCAACTTTCAGTTCGAAAGCTTCTTGATGAAGCTGTAGTTTTTTCTCTGGAATTTCGTGCCATCCATCTTTACTACTGCGGAAAGCGCCCCATTACTGTCTACGTGGCAAATTTCATCGTACCACTTGCCCCCCGAGCTGTCTCCACCACCTACCAGTCTCAGGCTCTGTTTTGTCGTTTCCACGCGTAATCCACGGCTCGCTGTCTTCAGGCTTGAGATTTCAAATTCAGATTGAATCGAAAGGCTGGTTTTATTTGACCATTTTGATTCGATTCTATTGATTCCATTTATTTCGGTTATTGATATTATTATTGATATTGCTGATTTTGTTCTGATTCCCTCTGTTGGTTGATTTTAGATAGATCGATTTCTGAGATCTGTTCAATCTTTGATATTATATCAGCATCACTAATATTGCACCGATCATTCTTGTTGGTTTTTAAGTTGGCATTCTTTGGACTACAGAATCGTTGCTACAATTATTCGATCCTTTTACCGTCGTTACTGGCTGACACTTCCTACTAAAGTTCTACACAAGAACCACTACATCACTACATCACGTAACACATCACAACCAATCATCGTATACAACTTTGATTTCACAACACCACACCAATCAAGTCACTAGCTTCACTTTTCGATATCAAGTTGTTTCATAATGCCTCCTAAAAAGTCGGGGAAAAAGCAGTTTGCCCCAAAGGAACGAGTGTTTGCCAAAATGTCTGGCTATCCTCAATGGCCAGCGTTCATTACTCCGGCCGAATTGGTGCCTAAAGCCGTCATGAAACACAAAAAGAAGTCGACAGACTACTGTGTAATGTTTATACCAGATGGAGACTTCTACTGGATGTCCGACAAGAGTTTGGAGATCTTGACTCCTGAGAAATTGGCCAAGGCTCTTAAAGACGTCCCAGACGACGTCAAGAAAAACGTCAAGAACAAGAAAAAATCAGGAAAACAAAGCAACATAAAAGAGGCTATAGCTGCAACTGATGGCTTGGACTTTGACACCTTCATCGGCAACGTCTTCAAACAAGACAACGACTTTGAAGACGACGACGATGACGAAGAGGAAGAAGAAGAAGAAGAAGACGATGAAAACATAAAAGACGTTGCAGGAGTAGAAAACGATGCTGCTGAAGAAGAAGATGTACATGAAACCGTGGAGGAACCTTCTACTGAAGATGGTGAAGAATTAGATGCAGAAGAGCCCGAGAAGGCCGAAAAAGCCAGTTCTGCTCCAGAAACAAGACGTAAACGAGGTCGTAACGGTACTGTCAAACAGGAACTGGCCGAACCTCCATCTAAGAGAAAGCGTCCTAGCACTCCCGTACAAAAAAAAGAGTCTAATGGCAAAGACCTCAAAGTCAAAGCTGAAACACCCAAGCCAATCAGCGATGAAGAGAAACAGCACCAATTATGGCTATGTAGAATCAAACTCCAGCGCTCTTTGATCCAAAGAAACCAACCCACGACTCCCAAAGATACAACAGGACTTAAACCTCCTACTGCGGATGAGTTGCTGGTGGCCCGTCTCATTTTATACCGGTTGATAGACTTCCCTATTAGTGTGGAGTTATTGCGTAAGACGAAAATCCACAAGGTTTTGAAGTGCATCTTGCGAGACGAGTCCTTAGCATACCCTGACAGCTTCAAGTTGCACGAGAGATGCCATGAGTTGTTGACCAAGTGGAACTCAGTCATACAAGACTTGAAGCTGGAGAAGCTGACCAAAGACTACTCCAACACAAGCTCACCCTCAGTGTCCTCTTTCAAAAATGGTGACAAAATCAAGTTGTCTCAGTTGACCCAGGATGACTCGGAAGTGTCAGGAATAGAACACTCGTTGGTCGACAAAAAGGACATTGATGGCGACGACTCTGATGAACAAAACCAGCTGTCGGAAAAACAAGAAGAAACCCAACCTCCCATAGAAAAAGCTAATGATGTACCGGTTACAACCTCAGTGGAGGGATAGGTATAGTATACTTAAGATCAAATGATTTTGTGCTTAAGTTCGTACACATCCTTGTATTCTTAAGCTATGCGTTTTCGTTTACACTTGTACTTGATGTTGGAGTTGCGCCGAAATCCGATCCAGTGCTATTAGTGATAGAGATAGCCCGCACGCGATCGTCTGTAAGATTACCGTTTTTATCCAAACCAGACAAAAATTTTATCAGAAAAGAATACTATTAACCAATGATGACAAACAGTGTTCCAATGATACAGAGTAGTAGAGGATATCTTTTGTTGTGTTGTTTGGTCATGTTCACATTATGTGGCTTCCAAACCTGCATCTCTGTTTCTGCTATATATATACTATATATATGTGTATTATTAATCTACGAATGTAATGGATTGAAATTTAGAATATATTGGGTGCAAAAGTTTTGTATGAAACGGCGCTACCACGCCCTGACACATCGATCAAGATCCACGCCGCAGCGATGAGGAGTACCGAAAACGGAAATGAGGTTTCGTGGCCAGAGCCAGAAAGGAAATAAGGTGGAGAGCAGCCCAATTATGATGGAGATGAATGAAAAAAAAATTTGATTTTGGAATTTCAAAAAGCAAAATGAGCTATAATGAACGGAGGAAGAAGGAAAGCCCACTTATGATGTAATCTAACTAGCCAATCTCAAGCAATAGAATGCTTCTAGAGAATTACCGTGGATCCGAGGTTACACCTTGTACAGTTTAAACACTGAAAAATCGCCGCGCTACCAAGTAAAAATCCCCCGTTACCGTCGCACGACCTTTTTCCGCCAATCGAAAGTCGGGTAACGGTCATTTTGGGATGCACAGAAGTGGTTAAACGAAGGGATGTTCCCAGGATTACGCGCACGAGCCATATTATCCATGCCTATATATACGCCGCGCCTGCTTTCATTCCCATCGCCCCTGTAGTAGTATTCTGTTCTAAGCGTAGTAGCGCGGCAGGAAAAAAAATTTAGTGAGTGTCGACGTAAATTTTTCTCACTCTTCTTCTTCTTCTTTTTCTCTTCTTTCTGTAACTATCGATTACTGTTATTAAAAATGGCTGAAGAAGATGTAAGTAGCTACTATGGGCTCGACTGCTGCTGTGGATGAGATGCTCTATTTTGCTACGGCTGTCTGGGCTTTTTGACGGTGTTAAAGTGTCATTTGGCTGATGAAATTTGGATGGTGAAAAGTGTCGATCTGTAGAAAAGAGACAGTGAAAAAGTGAGAAAATGAATGAGACGGGTTCAGATTTGAGGCATATACAAAGATAACGGAAGTGAGAATGAGAACTCAGACGATTATTGAGCAATTATAGAACTTGTCGCTGTAATTGTGCTCGTAGCTCCACTTTCGTATTTTTTATGGAAGGTGCTTATTTTCGGATGAGTATTTTCACTTCTGATTTCATTTCCAATACCATGGCGACTGGATTGCAAATTTCGGTGCTTGGTTTTGCACTGTTCTCATTTCTTGGACTAATCCACTTGTCGTACAGATCGTAATGAATGAAAGGGAAGAAACAATTACCCAACACACCAAATGACATTAAAATACCTTCAACTCATGAAATCGTGAAATATCAATTTTTCATATACTAACTATTTTAGCACACCTTTGAGACCGCCGATGCCGGTGCCGCTTTGACCTACCCAATGCAATGTTCTGCTTTGAGAAAGAACGGTCACGTTGTTATCAAGTCTAGACCATGTAAGATTGTCGACATGTCTACCTCTAAGACTGGTAAGCACGGTCACGCCAAGGTCCACTTGGTTGCCATTGATATCTTCACTGGTAAGAAGTTGGAAGATTTGTCTCCATCTACCCACAACATGGAAGTTCCAAACGTTTCCAGAACCGAATTCCAATTGTTGGACATCGATGACGGTTTCTTGTCTTTGATGACCCAAGACGGTGACACCAAGGACGATGTCAAGGTCCCAGAAGGTGAATTGGGTGAAAAGATCCAATCCGAATTCGACGATGGTAAGGACTTGTTGGTTACTATCATCTCTGCCATGGGTGAAGAAGCTGCCATTTCCTTCAAGGAAGCCCCAAAGCAGTAAGTTGACTGAAGCTGGGTATTCCTTGGAGATGTAATATATATAAATACCAGGGAGACTAGAAGTAGTTCGATTTATAATGTCGTTTTTACATAGGCTTCATTTGTAGGCGTAATAGTTTCAAATAAAGATCAATGGTAGATTAAGGTGTAGGAATTAGTCTAAGCGAGTCTGACGATTTCGTATATAGAAGTCAAGAAAAGATAATCAAATCGGAAGATAGAAGTACTTGGCTATGCATAGTAACGTGACATAAATTATAGGATCTGTAGATCTTGAAGATATACTCTTGAGCTCATGAGACTTGAGCTCGTGATACTTTTGAACTCACGGACATCCATGAATCATACTGGAATGTTTACGGATGGTATGACAAGCTAATCATGTTGGAGCCAAAACAAAAAGATGCAAAATCATCAGATCATTATAGAACTGAATAATCGAGCGAACATCTAAATGAAAATTTGTGCTCAGTAAAATCCTATAGCTACCTCTGTGCACAAAATCACAATCAAGTGTCTTCTCTACATTTAAGAAATAAAGTCCATGTCTATTCGATCGAGAAGAAGTATAATTATTAAGCTCGTGCATCTGAGATGACAGTTGTAAACGAAAATTTTCATGCAAACCATGGCGAAAATTTCATCTTTATTAAACAGAGACTGGCCCAGAGATCACCGATGCGTGCCATTCACCGAGAATTTCACCCAGTTGAGCAAACGAATGTCCTCCGTTTCCAGGAAAGCCGGAGGAGACGGCATCTGCAGCACAGCCCTGTACTGTAGAGCTCGCGATGCTAGTGTAAACGAGGGTAATTACAAGTTGCGATCTTCTCCCAAGTTCACGAACTCTTGTACCAGAGTCCAGTACTAAATCTGTCATTTATTAGATCCGTCATTAGCAGACTCTAAGTATTCAATACTAGATCAGAAGAGACAACCAGGACTGCCAATGCGCTGCGAGATCAACACAGACTGTCTAGGATATCGTGCACGAAGTGACGTTATCTTGAGAGCTGAGCCTCCCGTTTTGTGGGGTTCGTAATCTCAAGTGCTCTTCGCTCTGGCTGAGCTCGTACAGCCCAAGCCTTGGCCACAGCCGTTGAAGCTGCCACCACGGAACGGATTCTGCTGGCTTAGATCCGTCTACATGCACCAGTCAGATTTCTGTCCAGGCAGCTCTACAGTAGAAACGAGATGACTAAGGAGTTGCAAATGTTGCAGCCATCCTGTGGGTTGGAGTTTGTCAGTTTGTGTCGCTCAGCCTGGACAGGGTTGGTTTCTCTAGTTACATTTTCTGACACTTGCTTTCTTCTCCTACGATGTGAGCTCTTTGTGGCCCACGTATACATCTATGTAATAATGAATTTAGAGTGCAATTATGCCAAATTGTATAATTCTACTTCCAGTTGCACCCAGTTGTGGCAGTGGAATTGAGTGGGTTCCAAAAGAGGCAGAGTTCCACAACCATGACCTTGCAGAGAAGTTTTTCACTATCCCGACATTCTTGATTTTCGTTTTTTTTCTCTATTGTGTAGCCACATTTCCGCAGTTGTCTCGTTGTTATCTCAGTTGAACATCATCCCCAGCCACCATCGTATTCATATCTTCCCTGCTGTCACCCCATATTATTTCTCTTCGTGCGCTCGCTCAAAGTTCTTCGGCTGAGGAGATCTCTGTAAATTATTTTTTTCCTGCGGATGATGCTATTCCTGCTTCAAAGTAGATAAATTACCTGCCTGGACAATTTTGAATCTAAAAGTATAATTACATACATGGATGCTTCTATCTATCTTTTTTTGTTTTTCATCTTCGTTTTCATTCTAGTTTTAAATTTGGTTTTCTTGTACTTTTTCTGCTTAGCGAACTTCGGTGGCCACAATAAAGCGAACCAGAAGCTGAGCTATCTTATTCTACATCTAATCCTGATACTCTGCTACTTCTCAGGATCATCCCACAATTTCCGCGAAACCCTTGAAGCTGCCAGAAGCTACAGGTACCACATGAAAAGCAGGTCTGGACTCATAAGTTTCCAGTCTGAAAGTCTCAGTCCACTTAAGCATTACTAATCCGTGTTTGACAGGTGCTCGTATTTGTTCGACCTTAACACGAGACACTATAGTCTCTGTTTCCACATCTATTGATCTGTTACAACACATAGACTCTAACAGAAACTGTTACCATCCAGATTCTTATTATACTGAATCCTATTGGATATATTGATTTACAAAGTCCTGAATCAATATTCATCATATTATTCACTTGTTCCTAATTTGCTAATATTGAAGCATTCGATGCAATAGTCTTCACCACCATGTTAGCACCAGACAAAACCATCTATTTAGCCATAAGGGAAACCCTGGCGACAGTACTTCAAGTTACTAATCTGCCTACAAGCACCACTACTACTGTCACCCAAACCCGGGGTACGCCGCCTGGGCTGACAGAAACAGACTCCTCAACCACCGTTCGTACCTCGCCCACATTTGTGGGAAATACGCCGTCCACGGTTCTTTTCTTCATTGCTTTAGCTGTTGGTGTCTTCATTGCTTTGCTCTTCATCTTTTTCACCATCAGATACTTTGTTCGTTCCAAGTATGGACTTCATGTATATCCACTTCTGCGGAGGCATTTGATTGCCGGAGCAGCCATCACCTCCGATCGTTTCCATGACACCATGACTAACGAGGAGTTGCAGGAGCATCTCAACTATATCAGAGATCACCACTTCATCCAGACACTGTTCTTAGAAAGACGGTTCACTGGCCGTAGAAGACGTAGAAGAAGAGGCCGTTATTCGCGAATGAAAAAGTTGTCGGAAGCCGAGGTCGAGATTCTATTCCCCAAAAAGACCTACACAGATTGGTTGAATGGAGGTCAAGAACGGGATCACGAGAAGCGAGACGGTGTTCTTCAAGAAGAAGGTAATACTGACTCGGGCAACTTAAACATCATCAACGAAGAGGACTCTTCTGATTTGCATAGCCAAACCACTGTCAGTGATCGAGTTGCATCTAGTTCAAGAGACATGGACAACGACGACTCCATAGAGTTGCACGAATTGAAAAACGAAGCCACGAACTCTGTTTCTGCAGATGCCGAAGATGACTTGCACTTCACTTCTGGATCTTGTGCCATTTGTTTGGAAACCATCGGTGACGAAGACATTGTCAGAGGCTTGATCTGTGGGCATGTGTTCCATGCTGAGTGTCTAGATCCATGGTTGACTAAGAGAAGAGCTTGTTGTCCTATGTGCAAGCGAGATTATTTTTTCAAGAAAGAGGCAGCTGAAAGCACAGAAACGCAAACCAGTACCACAAATAACGAAACTAACAACAATGTAAATGAAAATAGCGACATCCAGAACCTGAATGAAAATACAAACAACAATAATGACAATACGAACAATGTTGATACCAGTATTATCGATGATGATGACGACACGAGCATTGACTATGATGCCATTCGCAGCAATCCCGCATTCCGAGCTCTTCTTCAGGAATTAGTTCCCATTTCAGAAAGAGTGCGGCACATCATGAGTGACCCGTCGAACGACCACTTAGACCTTGAAGTCAGAGCACGTGCAGTGGCCAAGAAGACTTATGGTCGTTATTTCAAGGTTCTCTGGTGGAAGTTGATGGGCATCAGCAAGGAAGACCTTTTCAACTGGGCAGCTTTGACGATCTTTCAAGACTGGAGACGTGCGAACAACCAAACAGGAAATGAAGCAGAAAATGAAGCAGAAAATGAAGCACAGACTGGCTCTACTGCAGAAGGAACAGCTGACTCCAACGATGGCACCAATACAAACGACAGCAACTCCAACAATAATGGTAATAATAATGACACCCATAGCGATTCTTTGGAGTCACCAGTTGAAAACAGAGACATGGAAGAAGTGGATCTCGGTGAAAGAGATTCGCCAGAGCTTTCTGCTGCACGCAGAGACGTGGTGGATAATCGAGTATAGATTTGTAAAGTTATAGCAGTCTCTTGCTGTATCTCCCGACATATTTAACTATTTATTTATTTCTTATTCAATTCTTGAGCTTCTGTTTCAAAGAACCACGCGGTGCCACACAGAAACTTCTATTTCTTAATTTGATTAATTTACACCTCAATCCAGTAACCTAGAATTGATAAAATATCTGGCTGCGAAAACTAATTTCGCAGCCACACGGTAATTGTGGTTTGCACCATGAACAAATGGAAACCATCGTACTGTGACCCTAGCTTATACTATGACCCTAGTTAATAATATGACCTTTTGTGTTAAGACACTGAATATAGAGAGATACGTAATTTGAATGAACCACAAAGTGTTGACAATAATGGGCATAGAGAAGACTAACATTTTCTTGAAGTAGAACATATTACAAGAAGTTGACAAATTTGTTGCCACGGCTAAGTTCATATTCACATAACTTACCCCTAAAATCCACTTCTACTGAAATGACAACATCTCCTATTCAATTCGCCGCATTATCATTGTTGAAGGTTGCTTAACGACACTATCTTACCATCCAATTTGAATTAGATGTAGCAAGTGTGTCTCTTCTTCATCAATTTTCATTGTAGACAAGGGACTCTTTTCACCAAATTTTTATTTCCTACCAGTACCAGTACCACCACAATCAATATTAACATTCAATTACCAGCATATACTGTATCTTTTCTCTCTTTCGTCACCGCCGACACACTTGCTTCCATCAGCTACCAATATGTATAGTCAGCCTCCTGCACTCAGACCAAGGAGCTCGCAAAAAAAAATTTTCAAGACACAAGCTACATTAAAACAATTTTATAAGCGGATATTAGAACTAAGATCCTAAGAAGTCTTTCTCCACAAGCATCTCCCGGCAGTAACAACACCTCGGGATCCTATACAGCAACCAGCTACACGTTTCATACACGTAGACTAGTTTGAATCGCTGGACATAAAGTCTTTCTGATTCATATATTTTTCAGTTTCCTATTTAGATACTGAATTTTTCAGATTTTTCACTTAGTACAGAGAAAACCAACCGATTGCACCATGGCTCCACCTAAGAAAACTGTGAAGATGGACTTGGGCTCCTTCTTGGCCGATGACTCGCTCGGCGGAGGTTCCTGGGCCGACGAGGAAGTAGACATGTCTTCCATTGCTGTTGCTTCTGCCAACGCTGCTCCAGCACGTGAGCTGTTTGGCTCGAGCTCTGGATTTGGCAGAGATTCCGGCTTCGGTAGAGAAGGAGGTTTCGGAGGTAGAGACGGCGGTTTCGGTGGAAGAGAAGGAGGTTTCGGTGGAAGAGAGGGAGGTTTTGACGAAAGAAGAGAGAGAAAGGAGTTCCCCATTCCTGACCAACCACCTTACCGTGCCAGAGTAGGCAATTTACCTTGGGAATTGACTGAAGATGATGTGGTCAGACATTTTGAAGACAGAATGCAAGCCGAAGATATCATCTCCGAAGTGAAGTTACCTCAAGATAGAGACACTGGTAGATTGAAGGGATTTGCCTTTGTCACTTTCAATGAGAGAGACGCTTTGGAAGATGCTTTGCAATTGAATTTGTCCGATTTTAACGGCAGAAAGATCTTTGTCAATGTCGCTGCTCCACAGAGAGACTTCGATGGTGAGTGGAAGAGAGGTTCCGGAGTCGGAGGTGGAAGAACCGGAGAAGACGAACCGGAATTGGACTGGGGTTCGGCCAGAAACACCAGAGCATCTTTACCTCCTAGAGAAAGATCAGACAGAGGAGACAGACCCGACAGAGGAGACAGACCAGAAAGAACTCCCAGAAAAGAAGAACCAGATCTCGACTGGGGTTCGGCCAGACACTCTCAGGCTACCTTACCTCCAAGAGAAAGATCTAACCGTGACAGACCAGACAGAGCTGATAGACCAGAAAGAGTCGAAAGACCCAAAAAGGAAGAACCAGAATTGGACTGGGGCTCCGCCAGAACTACCCACGCCACTTTACCACCCAGAGAAAGATCCAATAGAGACCGTGGTGACAGACCTGAAAGAGGCGACAGACCTGAGAGAGGTGAAAGACCACAAAGAAAGCAAGAGCCCGAGTTCGACTGGGGTTCGGCCAGAAGTGGAGCTGGAGGTTTGCCTCCAAGGGAAAAGTCGTTCAGATCCGACCGTCCTAAGAAGCAAGAGCCATCCTTGGACTGGAAGAGAGGTCAAGCCTTGCCTGCTAAGACCAAAGCCAGCTCCACCGGTGGAAGCAAGCAACAGAAGAAAGACGATAAGAAGGAAGAACCAAAGCCTCAAAAGTCGTCCTTCAGCGTGTTGGCTGTTGAGGGAGATTCGGACGAAGAAGAAAAGGACGAAGAACCAGTTTCCCAGCCAACGGAGGAAGCTTCCACTGAAACTGGTTTGGAATCTGCCACAGCCAACTTGTCCGTTCAAGAAACAAAGGACAGCGAGGGCTGGGAAGTTGTTGGCAAGTAATTGCATAACATCTACTTGCATTTATCTTTCCCATTGCACTAATCATCTACTCATCATTTAGATTTCTCTAATAGAGGGAGACCTTCTTCGTAATCACCTAGACTTTGTTTGGGACGTTGCAGACTTGTATAGATATTCATCTTTCTTCGGCTATGTGTTTAATTGTATGTTGTTACGAAAGGAATGTAGAGATCTTGCCGTAGTATTTCTACGTATTATTTTCCGGTAGTCTTGCTGTATTTGTCTTTTATTTACTTTTCATTTTGCACCCATTTAAGTGCGTCAACTGCGACTGAGCGATAAATCTACTGAGGTTATAAATGTATAGATACACCAAAATACCAAAATGAAATGAATTTGATATTGTAGAGGTAATAATATTGCTTGCATTGGGTAAATATATTAGTTATTCCTGACTTCAAAATTTTGTACAGTTGATATTGCTGTATATCTCTTGCACCCAAACTACTGGCAAGTTTATGTGTGGTAGCGCGACTTGAAATTTAGAATTTAATAATCTAACCAAAGAATTTTCAATATCAACTCTCTTCAGTCAGCAGCAATGGTGAACGACAACTATAATACAGCCGAGGGCATCGACAGCTATTACTTGGTGAATCTGAAACGTATGTAAAGAGCATTTACTTTTGAAGAATATGAAACTATGATAATTCAATTCTATAATGTCTTCTGAACAACTTGTACTGAAGATTAAGTATTCAAAGAATTGTGTTCTTGACCTATCACTGTCTTATTTTGTATATGTAATGAATAAGACCGAAAATAGATCCAGTTAATATTGTGTATTTCTTATTCTTAATGCCATTCCATTTATGATGTTTGTCTTATTATAGCTTATACTAACATATATAGACAAATACAGCATTACCAGTCCGTCCCCACTCGACAACTTATTGGTTCTTTATGGACTTGAGCCTATTGCAAAATCATTAGCTAGAACAAATGCCGATGGTTCGAAAGGAGTGAAGTTGAGAAAGTCATATAAAAATCACATTCAAGATTTGCCTGGAAAGCATCAAATAGTAGGAGGTCAGAAACCTATACCAGCAGGTTTGTTGGATCCTATGGTAGCCCAGGCTCCCGACATCATCAAAGAGTTGGATCCGGAGTTATTGAGCCGCGGGTTGAGGTTTGAGAAGACTCCCATCAACGGTATTCCTGGTTTCAATACAGCAGATCTTGCTATAAACGACCAGCATACCTTGATGAGAGGTGATGATATGTCAGAAAACGACGAGTTTGGAGCTAGAAGAAGCAAGAGAAAGAAGAAGGCACAAAACGGCACAGATTCAAAGAGACAGCACATATGAGACGAGGCTGAAGAATGTACCCATTACTATAATTGTAATAGCAGATTTTGTACAATTATAGTAGTATCTCTACTATTCTAAGGTATGAAGTGAATTCTACAAGATCTAGCTTGATACTATGTTAAGAAGGCTTTTCATAATGATTAACGATACTTTCCTATTTCTGCCAGCATCACTGAAATACAGCTACAGCATACCTTTACTTTTCAACATACTCAACTAAATATAGATTCAGTTGACAGACAGTTCAAACGGGATAGATATAGGACGTCGATAACTACATATTACGTTGATTAATAGTGGTTGACTTACTCGCCAAATTATTAATAATTATAATACATAATATACAATGTGTAGTTCATCTGAATGAAATGAGATTCACTTCTATCAGTAGTATCGGTTAACTTGAGTCTCTTCAGATCTCTCATTCCACTTTCTCTGGTCAAAAATATCATGCGGCTAACATTTGATGGCGACGTTGATACCTTGTTTTTACGAATCGTGATATTTTTTGTTTGAGTGAAGTTTCAATCAGTAATTGAATGGTGTAAACTCCTTATTGGATTCAATATCTTTTTCAGTTTCTTCTTTTTGACGCTTAGCTTATTCTTCAACACTCTGCCACTATGATGAAGTAACGTTCTTATGACTAACTTCTCTAACATCTTAGAAACTTCCAAGAAAGAAACCACTCTTCTTTCTATGACAAACTCGGGTATGTCGATAAGCAAGTCTTCAACATTCAATAAGCGTAAGATCCCACTATCGAGCTTTATAGATATCATTAGTGAAAGCGGGTTAACGCTAAGCGAAACAATGGAAATATACTTCTTCGATCGATCTATCATTTCCACAATTTGATCCTGCTGTTCACTATCATTGTCTGAATTAAATGACTCGGTTAATCGGGTGCTAACACGGTCCCTGTTTCTTAGATTGCTTAGATTAGCACTTCCGGAACTTTCATCCAATGCAGTATCAAGGAATGTCACACTACGTTGTTGTCCCTGTACTATATCAGGGCTATTCTCTCTTCCCTTGTCATCCAATAGACTACTAGCTGCCTTCATCTTAAGAAGTGGGCTGTCGCGTACAGTATGCTCCTCGTCTGTTCTGAAGATGAAACTGGTCAACTTCTCTCCTGTATGCTCATCTAGTCTTATACTCAATGGTTTGGATGTGATATCCAATTTTTCGATAATCTTAATCCCACCAACAGATCTATTCATTGTCCAGTCAACTGTCATTAAACTACCTCGAGCCGACTTTGACTCCTGTTTGCTTGACCGATCTTCATATCTATCATTCTTTTGCAATTTTCTATGGTCTTCCTCGACGTAAGGTTCTAAGAAACTTGGATACACTGCCTCAGGCAAGAGGTTGTATCCCTTGAGCATTCCAATTTCAATTCTGTTCACATCAGAACCATTTTCATAAACAGTTCTTCTGTACTTTCCGTGAGTCAATTCAAGATCCAAAATCGGTGTTCGGTCATTTTCAAGCATATGTAATACAATCTGGTCAGCTCTGATATCCCAGAACGCCTTGGAATCATTTGAACCCTCTTGAGTATTATCACCAGTAAGAAGTGTCTTCAACATTAGATATATTTCCGCCAACACTTCCTCCCTTTCCAAGTTAAGAATAAGGTCATTATTTAAGTCTTCATTAGACATCCTTCCTTGTCTGAAACTATAGTTTCTATTCAAGAAATACATCATCATGTAGTTGTTGTGCAAAGTCACCAAGCGATCATGCAATGAGCTCAAGTCCTGGAAATCGACTGAGAATTTCAATGCCTCCAAACGATTGCTTAAATTCTTGCTCATAGGCTCACTGTAGAAGAATAAGCTGAACACAATCATATACAAGGTAAAGTATTGTTCAGAGGTGGATGTTATCACTAGTTTTGGGATTTCAACAGAAAATTTATCCACCGCACCTGTACTTCCAGATGCTATATGTCTCGTAATATCGTCACTGGCTGAATTGGGGTCATCATTCAACAGCTCCAAATCATTGATTCTGGTCAATGTAGTTCCCAACGGCTTTGACTGTTCGTGTAAGACCATCATCAGCATATTCTCTACCAAAAGATTATCTTCTTTAGCCCATTTTCCACTTTTGCAGACTTCAATGGCAAGCCATGGGGGCCAATTTGAAGTTGATCCATAAGTATTGTGATCTAGAATTATCTTGTCAGCCACAAGAATGTCTTTATCTAGAACGAAAATTTCGGCATCATTAAGCATTACCCCAATACGGTTGGTAAGCTCCTTTGGATGAAGAACAAGACTTGAGCTGGCCTTATCTACCACAGATACTAGCTTGGCTTTTATACTAGGAGCAGCAATTACCACTAATGAATCTGGATAATCATCACTTTGCAACTGAATCTGTGGTGATATAATCTCAATGAAATAGTCTTCTGTAACACTTTCGTTGACAGAATGCTTACGAAGCAATTCATCAAATTTATGGAGCCCCCTTGGATTTTCCTCGTGTGTGTGATCTTCTGTCTTGATTTTCTCAATTAGATTTGAAATAAATGAGCGGTTATCAGATGATAAGCGATCGCTAGTATCTATCAATTCTTGCAAAGTACTAATAGCATCGTAAGACATGAACTTTTTCAAACTCTGTAGGAGCTTCACGAAATGAATGTATCTGAGGAAACAATTTCTACTATCTAGGTTCCACTTCAAATTCATCCCCACTAGTATGAATTTATTGTGAAAGTTTTCGTTCGATTCGGTAGACAAAGAGCAAACCAGAGCCTTCCTTTTCTCAACTTTCCAGCTTCTCTTGGTATGCGATATTTCGTTGTGCAAGAATTCGATTCTGTCAGTCAAGTACTTTGTTGATTCTTTTTTTCTCTCGTTGTGCTCCACTTGTTTCTCTAACTGCCTGATTCTATCCTCAAGCACCTCAATCTGGGGCTGATAGATATTCTGAGAGTTGAGGAAGCATTCATGATTGTGTTCATTTCCAAACACCTGATACTTCCCAATATCTATATTGTCGGTCTGTGTGTCGCGATTGTATGTAAACTTCTTTGAATATAGCAAAGGGTATACATCGAATTTGCGAGCACAATTACTTAGAGATGCGTAGAAACACTCTTTATAGTCTTCTAAATCAAACCATCGCTTGTCACCATCGAATATATTATAGCTGGACTCCTTGTCATTATATGCTTTCTCGGTGTTGTAAAGATCGTTCACAAAACCACATTGAATCACTCTCAAGTCAATTTTGGAAAGGTGTACTTCTCCAACATTGAAATTCATCTTCGATATCTTGTCGTTTCTAGCCAAACTTTCATGTACTACAATTCGGGGTTCTTTTCTCAGATGTAAGTCCACTAAAAAGTGGTCAATTTTAGCTCGTAGTCCAACGCATTGAACCAAATCTGAAGTATCTGGGCCCATAGTTTCTTCTCGATACATATGTGTTAAAAACAACAGCTTCAAGTTGAACAAATACTTATTTGTGAAAAGATGTTGCGAAAACTTCATTGGTTTCTTCTTAACACCAAACATTTTTCCTTTTCTAACTGGAAGCATCAAATTACTGGCGAAAAGCGACCACCAATGGAAGAAGTGTCTAAAAGTTCCTGGTGTTAAGTGAATAGTATTGTAACTAGAATCGTTGTTTGCAACTAGTGAAATAGCCATATGGATATAATCACTTCTAAACCCCTTATAGGAGTCATGTCCCTCTGTAGTATATTTTGGATTGAAGAGTCTCAAATCGTAATGATGTCGCAGCTCTTGAGTTCTTTTACCAAGTTTGTCTTTTCTTTCTAGTAGAAATCCGACGGTGAAATGAACCCCACCACTTAAACTGACTACGTTCTTATCGAAAACATAATGTCTGTATTCCTTTGAAGATGGAGATGAGGAAAGTTCGTCCAAATTGTAACCATGACATGAAGTAATAAATTTGTTTGAATCAGGCAAGTATATAGCCTTAGAACTATCCCTTGTCCAAGCAAGTAATGGAGCAGACAAATAATTGGGGATATAGAATGATAACTTCTCTGATGTAATATCAAAAAACTTGTTCAGATCATTATTTTCATTAATCTTCCAAACGACATTCTTACGAAAAGACAAAACAAATCCGTTTCCCATATCAAACAAGTTATAAGGATCTCTGGAGCCTTTGAATGCGATTTCCAAGTTTTTCTTTGCCAAAAAATGGCATTTCCCATGAAGAACGAGTCTTAGTTTATCCCAGAATCCTAACTTGACAGAAGGATCCACAGGTGGTTTAGAGAACTGGTCAAAGTTCAACATGAATTGCTGAATTGCAAATTGATACGACTGACCCCACATGAATCTTGTAGGATATTCAGAATTGAAATTGCACTCCAAATCAGTGTAGACTTTGACAGAAGATAACGATTTCTGAATTTCTACGAAGTGGTACTTCTGGTTTGCTTGAGTGATTGAATGAGGTGTCAATGGAACAATTGAGCTTCTAACATTCTCAATGGAAGTAATTAAATCCTCGGCGATCACCAAATAGCCGGTCATGGTCAAACTTGGAACTGTTTTATCTCTGCTTTGAGGAACATGCACAAGAGGGATTGGGTAGTCACGTAGATGCATTCTCAATTCCTTCAACTTCAAATTTAAATGCAGTTGAAGATTCAAAGAGTAGCGTGTATCTTTGGGAACTCCCTGTCCCATTTCATATAGAAACGAAGAGCAATCCCTGTCGAACTTGCTGATTGTCAAATCAAATTGCTCCATCTTTACCAGCAAAAGTGGAGCTTCTAGAGGATAAGGCTGAAAGTTCTCGTGGAAGGATCTGTCTAGATTGGCTTCATTTCCATAAAGGTACTTCCTATTCAAGGATATTTCGTTTTCGAGTTTACCCTTGAATATGTTTACCTTTCGGATCCAAGACCTAGATATGTTTTGTCTCAAGTTGTACAACTTCTTAGCATAGGGCAAACCAGCTCGATCGCGAGCTTTAGTTGCAAAAAGAGAATACTGCTCTAGTCTTTTACGTTGTTCTAACAATCCTAGTTGATAGATCATATTCAATTCGGACTCAAAGGGATCGTCTTCCATATTGAATGAGACTCTGTTAGACTTGATGTTGGTCTTGGGCAACTCTTTTACCTTCATTTCCTTAGGGTAGATTACTTCAGCCCTCTTGTTAGACTCTTCCTTTAGGCATTTTACTAGGTACTTCGCGATTTTGAAGTTTGCGCTAATATTGTCAAATAAACGGTGTGCTACAAATCCATATGGCTGGGTAAACCTTATGTTGTCTGTATCGACAGAAACCTTGTGATCTGCCAACGGATCATCAACTCGAAGTTTAAGTGAATCAACACAGACTATTCTACACCAGTTCCCTTTTGAAAAAGGAGAATCTGTCAGAGCCCTGATGAAGTGATTATCCACCACAACCATACCACTTTGTACAAGGAGGCTGGTTGTAAAAGCTTGTACTCTGAAGTTGTGATCTTCATTAAGCTTTAATATAACATCCAATGAAGACAAATGGAATTGGAATTGGAGCAAGTCCTTTATACTACGAGTCCTTCTTGTCATTGGTGTCAATCCCACGCTTGAAAATTGTACCAAATCCTTCTTAAGTTTCGTTTTCACCATTCTAATTGGCATTATGACAAACTCTCTTAGCACATAGATTGCTCCAAGTACTGTGAACAATTTATACTTGTCATAATTGACTTTAATATTGTCTATGTTCACATCCAATTTCAAGTTTTTCTCCCCGCTAATATCTCTGATAGCACTCACCTTGATCTTGGTAGAGGGCATAGTGGTCAACGAATTGTATTTGTGAGGCTTCCCTTCTAATTCTGTCAATGTAGAAGTAGTTAAGTTGGAGAAACTGGCACCTAAGCTCCAATACGTAGATTTGTCAACAAAAGACGTAAGCGTTTCCAGTGAAGCAGTGCTTGACGTAGATTGATAGAACGAGTCAGAATCACCAAGGTCAGATTCATTCTTGAATAAGTTTCCAAGGGAAATGGATATGTTGTCACATTTCATACGCAAATTCCGAAGCTTGTGTGAATCAGTCAGGTAGTCGTCTTCCAACCCGCTTCCTTCAGTGCTGTGTAATAAATCCTTAGGAATAACTACTGATCTAGAGCCCAAAATAATTGTCAAAGAAGATAAATTAAATTGTGCTTCAATGATCCAGGAGGGAAGATATTTGAATATTCTATCCTCTAATGAGGAAGTCTTTCGCGAAAGTGACATTGCTGATTTGCGAATCACGTTGTATCTGATTGTATCTATTTGGGAATTCAAGGAAAGATTGAGCACACCTATGTTCAAGTCTTGTTCTACTATTCTCGTGATATCTTTTAACACGGTATGAACTCCAAGCAAAACGTCTATGTTAGAAGCATCAGTCACAAAGTCGTTCACATCAAGATGAGATTTCACTCGTAAGTTCTTTAAGATCTCCAAATGTAGCATAATGGATTTCATCAGAACAATTTCAGTCTTTATTGAGTCCTGATTGTCCGTCGCGACTTGAGAAATATACTTCCCATGGTACGTTACAGATGGGTGAAGTACATGACACTTTGAGTCGTAATTCCTGGAAGCAGTAGTTAAAAGACGGAAATCCAACATGGAGTAGCTGAAGTTCAACAATTGGATCTTGTTGGTGCCTGGGTTATGATGGCGAATGATAAATCTCGGCTGTTCTATCACAAAATTTGTATCTAATCGAGGATAGTAATCATTAAGTAATTGAAACAATCTCTCTTGTAAATATACACCCTGGGGTTCTTCTTCTGGTTCCGGTGATTGACTTTTGGGTGAATCCTCCACTCTGGTATTGTCTTCGTCTTCGTCTTCTACTTCGCAACCTTCTTCAGTGAACTGGTAATTAGGAGCTGTAGAATCTTCATTTTTCTGAAGATTCCTAAGCTTTTGCAATTGCAAGAGCTTTCGTAACAATACCAAGTTGTAGAATATTTCACTTACTTGTACTGTCGTCAAGTCTAGAACAGGGTTACTAGCAGATGAATAGAACTCCAAGACACAATCCTTGAAGCCTCTGCCTCGGACCAAATGGTCAAAAATGTTACCCTTGTGGGTGAAGGAAAAGTTGGGAATGTTCAAGATTTCATCAGAAGATTTCCCAAGGACACCAGTATCCATTTTAGATAATGTTGAGAAGTTAAGCTTCAACAATTGAAAAGACAACGTCGAATGGAAGGGAAAGTCTTTATTTTGATCGAAAAGAACATCGAAGCCTGCTGAGTGCATTTCGATCACGGTGAAGTTGAAAGAAACCGATTTGACCTGCAAATCTAAGCACGAAAGTGGTGTTTCTCTATTGAAGTATTCTTCAAAGTTTTGATTATGCGCCATTGAAGCAAACGGAATATCGTTGAAAATCAAGTTCTCTGCGTGTATCGATACTTCATTCAATGCTGAATGGATTTTAGTGTGAATGTTCGATAGTTTCTTAAGCAACCGCTTCTGTCGTTCCCTTGTATTGCTTGCAGTATTGTTTTTTGACGACGTTTCCAGCACTTCGTCTTCAACCGAATCGCAAAATATACTCAAGCACGCTTTTGTTATAGCAAATACATTAATACGTGGCTCGTTGACAAACATCTTTAACTTAATATTGTCGAGCTGACCACTTGTCAAGTCTATCAGAAACGTCTGGTGGAATCTAAAAGTCGAAATTGAGATGGGGCTCTTCTTGAATTGGTCCTTATTGTCGTCGTCGACTTCATTTGTGTTGGACAATGTCTGTGAGAAATTGTTGAAGAGGACATCGAACTGTAGCTTAATCTTCTCAGTATAACGTTTACTGTATCTGGACTGAAGAGTCAATCGCAAATAGTCCAAGCCTGAAGTGTGTTTATCTGAAGTGTGAACAAAAGTGTGACGGAACTCGATATCGACTTTTGGAATGTGGCGAACAAGAAAACGAACTACAATTCTGCCAAAGTAGTTCTTGGGAAATACCATTAGCTTATCGACACGTTCTATTTCGAGCTCGTCTTCAGGAATTGGTGATAATTCTGGAAGTGGTATGACTCCAGCAGTTGAAAGTGAGGTACCTGAAGCTGAAGAAGAAGTAGAAGTTCGCTTTCGAAGAGTACGTCTATTACTACTGTTTGTTCGCTTATTAATGTTGTTGTTTATGATGTTGCTGTCATCTCTGTCCTTGTTGTTATTGATAATGGAATCGTCTGTCTTCTTTTCTTTTTGTTTCTTGTCTTCCGTTTGTATCTTTGTCAAGTTAAGCCCATCTACAATGATCATTCTGGAGTTACCCCAGAGCCAGAAACGAACCGATCTGATTTCTATCTTTAGCTGTCGCAATTCGAGCGTTATGCCGTTGAACAGAATCCCATTGTTGAGGGTGACCGAGCTGAGATGGAAGCCGGTGATGAGATACACAAGATGCCACCATACTAGCCACGCAACAATGAACCCTGTGAGCCCATAGACTACGGAGTAGTCCGATAGGGAGATGGCCATTGCTCAAGCTTACAGAAATACAGCAGCGTATACGAGCAGCAGCGTCGAGTGAGCGAGTGTGTTGGAAGAATGTTGAAGTGATAGTGAAATTTATCAGTATCGAACTATTGTGGAATATCAGTGAAGATAACCAGCTTTGGGAGTGCGACTCTTGGATAATATAGAAGGATAGAATGAAATGGTTGGGCAAGAATTCCACAACCGCAATGTACTTTAGCACTACCTAAGGGCGAATGGCGGAGAATGAGTTTGTGCTAATGGTGCTGGCTGTTGAGTTTATTTGGCTAGCATTCTCGGATATTTTCATCTCCCGCTATAACCTAATTTGTATGATGGGGCGAAATGTGCCAAATGTAAATAGACTGCACTTCTTGTATGTAGAACGGCGATGATATGGCGAGACAAGATGGGAACCATTTACGAGATTCGATTACAGAAATACAGAAGAGGCAATTCGGCAGTTTCTACATTTGCCATCAGTGGTAGATGTGTGGCTGATAGAGACAGACAGAAGTACCATGTAATTCGAGATTCTGAAGTCCAGATAATTAATAGTGAGAAATTGGTGGACTTCAGGAAGTCTGGCTACCGAGGTTGGCTTAACGATTACGGGCCTTGGTGAATCTGGTGAGTCGGCTGAGACAAGAAGAAATGAAACACAAAGAATGTCCAACGGTCCACAAACAGCTCAGTGTGGTTTTTCCTATAAACTTCAAGGTGTAAACCATTCAGCACCTGATCTCTATTTCTGTGTCTTGGCCCTGCTTATAGATAATGTATGGAAAATGTGAGCAGCCGCAATAGCCCACTTATGGAAATTACATAAATACGGCGATAGACACGCGGCGCTACCAGTTCGATAAGAAACAAAGAAGTTGCAACTTGTTGGTTATGGCCGATTACAGTGGGTAGCATACTAGATGTTCGTATGGCACTACATTTCTGTACTAGAAGAGCACCTTACTCTCCTTGATTCACTCTGTCACAAGTCTTCTGTCCGAAAGAGAGGGTGGGTCCATCATAGAACAAAGATTCCTTGCATACTACTATATTCTTCCACTGTTGCTTCCGCTACTGCTTCGACTACAGCTAAAGTCCCCCTCCACTACAACTCGCTAATTTGCTTGCTTCTGTCTTCATTTTTGCATTGATCCTTGGTGAAATGTGCACATTACGTCTTTCTGGGAGATCCTCTCCATGAAGTCAGATGGTCTACTTAGCTCATACAGTCCGATGAAGATCTCGAATCTGTTTTGTCACGTGTTGTGTGTTAGGGCTGTGACCTAGCTGTTCTAATTTTCCTGCATTTTCTGATTCTCATACATTTTACAACAATTTCTCCTGCACGCCTTTTAACTATGGGAGTTTCCATTCCTGTATTTTGGTGACCCTCAGTTCTCCTCCGTTCTCCATTCCCTCACTTCGCGAAACCCATCGACTAGGGGCAATAGAGCCGTCCTGCAGATACACTCCGCTAACAATTCTCATTCTGGCAGGCTCTGAAAAAAAAGTGAAAATTTTTAGGCAACTACTTCTACCACTATACTTGTTTTCTGTTCGATAGTATTAACGACCAACATCAAAAAGTATGTTAGATCCATATCCAAGTACAGGGGAAGTGATATAGAGACCAGCTGGACAACCAGCTTGTAGAAAGAAATAGAAGTCCGGCGAAGGAACGAAATCCAATGAGTCCATCACAATTCACATCATCGAGAAAGATCGAAGTAATGAGATAGAATCAGATTGAAATATTCAAGTACCAAAGCCGTCAAGATATCAATAGGAAGTAATAGAGTTTTAATGTCGTGCCAGACTTTCAATTAGTCGAAGTTAGATCAGACGAAGAGAGTTCAAGATAGTCAGTTTCTAATGAACTAGTGAACAATAATCGAGATGAAATCAACTGCTATGATCAGTGATGAGACATCAGACCAATGTTTCTTCGACAAGAGGTTGCCAACTTCATGTTCTCATTCAAGTCATAATTTTTGAATTAAATGTTCATTTCATATTTTCAAATTTTCCAATTCATCACTTCGTAAAGAATTTTCATTCAGCATGTACACCAACGTATATGAGGTCTTCTATATTCTAATCTGTACTCACAATCAAGTTAACAAAATACTAACATCATCTAGTGGCTGCTTCATTACCTCACCCAAAGATTGTTAAGAAATACAGCAAGACTTTCAAGAGACACCACTCTGACAGATACGCCAGAGTTTCTGAAAACTGGAGAAAGCAAAAGGGTATCGACTCTTGTGTCAGAAGAAGATTCAGAGGTACTATCCCACAACCAAACATTGGTTACGGTTCCAACAAGAGAACCAAGCACTTGACTCCATCTGGCCACAAGGTCTTCCTCGTCAAGAACGTTAAGGACTTGGACGTTTTGTTATTGCACACCAAGACCTACGCTGCTGAAATCGCCCACAACATCTCCGCTAAGAACAGAGTCGAAATTGTCGCCAAGGCCAAGAAGATTGGTGTCAAGGTTACCAACCCTAAGGGTAGAGTTGCTTTGGAAGCTTAAATTAGTTAAACTGGTTAATCATTATATTCATTTATTGTCATCTAACATGTTTTAATTAATTATGTGTTCTGGGTTCCTCTTCTTTTTTAATATATAAAAAGTTGTAAAATACATAGTCTTCAGAAGTGAGTTTGTAATAGTAGATATATTATATATCTGCCTGTAGTTCTTGAAGCCCAACTATTATGTCAACTTTGTCCTACTTGATGCAAGCTGATAGATATGATCACTAAAATGTAGGTAAAGCTAATAGATACGACAGCTACAATCAAGTCCAACTTTCTGTATCACGTGTATTAGTCTAAACTATCTAATGAATGTATGAATGTATCCTGAATAAATAAGAACTCAACTCATAACTTGTCCTTTCTAATTTTTGACATAAACAGCACTTCGCTTCCTGTATCAAGATCCCCGGTGGGTGAAGGAAAACATTATCTTCTTCTTGAATTGGAATTGGACATTTGAACAGTGCTGATTTCGTTGTGATGATGCTTCTTGATCTTGTAGCCCAACTCGCACATTCCGTTGACATCCAACCGTAACTGAGACGAATTACGAAGAAGCTTCGGGAAATCTCCCGGTGCTTTCTTGGCCTCAGCATCGCCTTGAGGGAGTAAACTGAAACAGGAATCAGCGGAGTCTAATAACCCATCTGGATGAGTTATGCCAAAAGAGCGAATTTCATCATCTTTTTTATCTTCTTTCTGTTCTTCCTTCTTTACGTCGTCTATGTTTGCATCCTCTTCATTTTTTGCGACATCTATCTTATCATGTTCTTCTTTCGTATTCTCTTCCTTCAAAACGTCATCATGTTCATCTTCTTCTTTCTTTTCCGGCACTGGTTCAATAGAGGGAAATATTTCTGGAGAAAAATCGTCGTTCTTTTCCTCAGCAGTTTCCACCTCCTTGACAGCAGGAAGATTGTTCGCATCTCTACTAGTGTCAGCCACAATTTCCAACATGGATCTTGGTCTTCCGCTATCCGAAGACTGGATAGAGGCATTAGAACTACTGGTGTCGGATGGGTATCTTACAGGATTAGAATTACTATGAGGACGTCCACTATGGCCATTTCTCAGAGGTGACATGTTCAACGAAATCCCGTCCACCATACTGGAAGGACTAATGGGAGTCTTGTACTGGGGTTCTACCTTGGTGTCTACCTTAGTGTTGATCTTTGCTGGACCATCGCCGGTCTGTGGTTGTAATTGGCCCTGAGGTTTCGAGCTCTGGCCTACCAAATCCAACATGCTCTTGAACGGAGTATGTAAATCATCTTCTGGATCGTGTTGGGCCCGTGAATATGTTCCTCTACGAGAAGCGGCTCTAGAGTTAGGTACGGAAGAGTTCGCTGAGATGTAGCCATTGTAGTTTTCGCCTGTTCCAGGCAAGATAAATGGATTTACGTCTTGTTCTGGATGCTCGTAGAGACACATTTCCAAACCCAAGAACCAGGGATCGTTGAACAACTGCTCCAAGTTGTATCTATGAGTAACGGAAGGATCACAGAGTTTCCAGGCAGCTCTGGAAGCACCAGTAGACTGAAACTGGGCTGCCCATTTGAACTCAGAGCCAGGTCCTTTGTTGTAGTCTTGGCAGTTTTTGAAAGATGGATGGTCGGAAGAGTACCGGTTGTGGGTGAACTTGTAGTCTCGGAAGGCATGGTCGTTCACGGTAGCAGATTGAAATGGAACTCCAGAGTAAACGATACAGAAAAGCAACATTCCCAAACCCCAGAAGTCCATCTTGAACGGATCGTACGCAAAATTCTTGATTTCAGCATGAGATTTCTCCTTAAGAATCATGACTTCAGGAGGAGAGTAAGGAGGCGAGCCAACGTAAGATGTGGAAAGCTTTATGGGAGAAGTGAGATCGCCATGAACTTGGTGGCCCCAGTCACTAACCCCGAAATCGCACAATTTGGCCACTCCGTTGGCATCAAGAAGGACGTTTTCTGGTTTCATGTCACGATGGACAATATCGTTGTCGTGCAAGAACTTCAAGCCATACGCTATTTGCTTAAACAAACAGTACTTCTCGTGGAGAGGAGTGCGTTTCCAACCCGGTTTGATGATGGCACTGAACATGTCACCGCCGTTACAGAATTCCAACACAATCCCCCAACCTCTGGTCAAGTTCGTCTGTGACTGGACTCTCACAAGTGCTATAACGTCCACGACATGTCTCGACACAGCTGCCTTCTTGGAGATGATGAATTCCTTGGTGACTCTCTCATAGAAATCTTGATCAGACTCTTTTGAAAGTAAAGTAAACTTTTTCAATGCATAGACCGATTTCTTGTGGCTGATAGCATTGATGATTCTCACATCAGATGAGCCTCCGTCTCCCAACTTCTTCGTATTGGCATCGATTTCAAACATGTCAAGCAAATTCACATGCTCCTGCTTCAAGTCTGCGGGTAAATACTCGTTGGGGTCGGCTACAGGGTTAGCCAAAACTCGTTCACCATCGCTGACTCCACTGAGGTAGAAAGAGGTGCTCTTAGGGGCTTCTTGCGTAGGATTTTTGTTGAGGCCGTAGGGATTGTATACGATCTTATCTCCTCCAGCGTGAGCTGAGGGTGTAGCCAGTATCGGCTGCTGGAAATTCTGGGGGAGATGGGCTTTGTTGAAGGTGTTTCTTGCATTTTTGTTATTCACAGAATTTATGTGAGCCAAAGTTTCGGCACGAGTAAGTCGTTTTGATTCTTTTGGTCCGTGGGTTACCGCAGTCTTATCGTCGCTCGGCACCAGCGGAGAGGTGGAAGACGAAGAGTTACCAAGACGTGCTGGGTTGGTGTTTCTTCTCTTGAGTGAAAGGGAGGAAGAGTTCCTGGGTACAGCAGGAGCTCCCGCTGCAACAGGAGAGTTTCCGGACTTTTTGCTAGTGCTATTGTTATTGGTGTTGACTCCGTTACTGAGAACATAATTGGAGTCTCTGGCTACGGCAGCAGGTGTTTTGTCGTTGTGGTGGTGGAAGAGTTTCAGAAGTCCTATGTGCGAGTTATTGGCCGAAGAGGGCAGCGACGAGTCCGAAACGGGGGTGGTATCCCGCTTGAAGATCTTCTTGATGCTGTTATGAGGCTTCTCGGTCAAAGGCATTGTTGTTGTGTAAGAATTGTCAATGACAGCTTGGATGATGAAATTTGTTACAACTAGTCGTGATGATTAATGAAACGGCGATGGACTGAGCAACGAGAATTATATCGAGAAATGATACTGATGGCGGCCGTAGATATGGATAGTTAGGGCACGACACTTATATATAGCAGGTTGTATCTTTGTATCTGTCGTGGTGGTGGTATGGTGTTCGGACGTATTACGTGAATATGGCTTCGTTATTCTCAGCTCTAGAAATTTCAGACAGGGACAACGTGTGGGACGGTCGGATAGGAAGTCGACGCTAATTCACAAATATCAACGAAACAGCGACACTTCTAACACGACATACAGCTCAAGCTACAGTAAGGAATAAAGAAAAGTGGTGGGTGCTAGACATGGGGTCGATAAAGCATATATAATAATCCAAGGAGGAAATTGGCATCGATCTGTGATACACAAATTAGTGCCGAATTCTGGAACGACAAAAGAAAAGTCGGACCGTGCCAAACGGCGAGCTTTCTCTTTCTGGGAACTGGAAAAGAAATAGCGAGAATGAGAATTAGCCAGAGAAAAATGTAGATCTGAAGATATACGGAAACATACACCGAGACAGCCGGAGCGTATACAATGCTGTAGATGGTGTAGTATGGTGTTCTAGAGAGCAGAGAATCGAGCGGAACAGCGGTGGTTCAGCTGCTGTCCCGTAGTGACGAGATAAGTGGAGACAGTGGGGACGGTGGAACAATGAGAGTGCGCTTTCGCTAGAAGTGTCGCTACATTTACTGCGATTTTAGTGCCCACGGCGTTCTGGGGACAGTGCTGCACTTGCTTCGAGACGTGGGATGACGTCTTTAGAGTCGTTCTTTATGGATATCTACGAGTTCCTACAGCTTCCCTGACCGTTTCGTTCCAGGCATATTCCGTACATGTGTGGGGGTTCGTGGGTGTTCTATGCTTTTGTTCTCTGTGCCGTGTCTTTATTGTTGTAGTCCACATTCCACCGCCCAGTGATCCTGCCGCACGCTGCCCATGGAAGACACATGGAGAGTTCCACGACCAGGCAGGACTTCCCACCAGGGTGGGTGGAATTAGCCCAGTAGCCCAGTGGTGTAGCCCATCGCTGTCCTCTCTCTATAGCTCTACAATCTATTCCATCTTCGGCCCGCTTCTCTTGCAATGTCTATTCTGAAATTTCCAATATACATCTACAATTCGGTCAGTCCCGATCCTGGGAGATGGCTGAAAAAATCCTAAATCCAATTCCAAATCCAATTGCAAATCTAATTCCAATTCAATCTAATTCCAATTTAATACAACTCTGCAATTCCGTATCTCTGGCGGTCTAATATTCATTATCTCGGATCCTCTCAGCCGCATCAGGGACTCTTCGCAAGCATGGAAGCATCCGTTGTCCTTCGCTTATCTACAGGTATCCCTTTAGATAGCGGTAGCCAATAAGTTTGTTGGTTATTAGTTCCGTTTTCAGCCAGTAGATCCTCACATTGTTGGCACGATAGTAATTGTTGTTCTCTCATTGTCCCCTCCGGAGAGTTACTCCTTTTCTACTTTATTGGCTCGCCAGAAAATACCAGCTCATCGCGGACTGCACCAGTCTTACCCAATAATTTGTATGTGAACCTGGTCTCCGCTTGTTGAAGTTTTCTGGGTATGGATATTTTCGGTGAATGGTCGTTCAATTGGGAGAAATTCTTCCCCTATATTGCTTGCAAATCTCACGTATTTGCTCCGTTAATTTCTCCCTACTCTTAGTTGTGAAAATTCCAAGGTGCCTCTATCTCAGTAGTCGACCGGCTCATTGAATAGCCATCACTTTCACCTCTACTCCTCGTAAAAGCAGAATAATATGGGATCGGCCCTGACACAGTGCTCGATACCAATTGATCCTCACTGAATAATTCTCGTTCAATTCTGATCAAATGTCTACGTCTTCCAAATTGTACACTTTTATTTACTGGTACCTTGATTCCACTACTCTATTTCTCTGGGATTAGCTAATGTGTAGCCAATTGAGTTCTACCATCGGCAATTCATAATTCTGTTCTGATTATCATAATTTCCATCAGATTGAATGCAATTTTTCCCAGCTGTTCTACATCTATTGCTTTCTACTCCAGTTTATTCTAGTAATTCTCAGCCATTTCTATCCTACGCCTCTTCTGCTACCCGAGCCGTCAGTCCCGATGCTTCTCTTCTAGGTCAAACTCCGAGATGGTGCTTATACACACCGGCCGGCTGTTCCAACTCCTCGTGTTCGCTTAGAATCGGATACTCCCATTCAGAAACAGCTTCAGCAATTACGATACCTACATTTAGCAGTCGACTCTCACATACTTCGACGTTACTTTACTCATTACTCGTACAGCTACGGGGTCACAGTTCTCTCCTTGGTGTTCTTTCCTTATTCATCACTCCAACCTCTTGCAGGATGACTCCGCACGTCACCTGACGAGTCATGGCTGGCTCATCGCACCTCTCCACATTACAGATGGAACTATAAGGTATACTGTATTATAACAAATAAAACTATAGAGACTTTAAACTATTGAGCAGAGAAAATGAAATTATTAGAACGTGGAAAGAAAATAAGAAAAAGGTTTTACCGTAGCGGAGCATGGTATGGTAATACTGGTACAAGCACTAGTACAAGCACTAGTTATACGTCGATACTGTTAATTGTAGTACTGTAGCGTAGATCGTTCAAACCAATTGAAGAAGTTGTAGATTGCACAACCTAAACGCTTTCTTCGTCGGAAGTCTTGTGGTTTCTCTTGATCTTGAAGAATCTGATACCTCCACTGTTGTCTTCTTCTTTGTGGTCGTCTGGTGGAGCAGCTCTGGTAAAAGAAGATTCGTCGCCAACGGGACCTGGTTCAAGGCCGGCTTCAGCAGCCTTGTTAGCCTGGACTCTAGACATGTGCTTTCTGTACGAGTTGGCAATGTTGGACGAGAAGGTGTTAAGCCAAACAAGTCCCAAACAGGCAACTGAAGCCCACAAAAGAGCCATCGACTTGACTCCGATCGAAGTGCTGAGATCAGCGTCCCTAAAGGCGTTTCTGGCAAGAACAACAACTGCAGTCTGGAAAGCAGCAAAACCGGCCAAGAAGAAAAGACCAATGGTGACCAAGAAAATAACCACCTTGTCGACAACAAGAAGGCAGAAGGCAAGAATATCGATGATGAAAGCCAAACCGCTGAAACCAAGGGCAATCAAGGCAAAGGCAAAGGAAAATCTCGATAAGTAGTAGAAGGTGTCTCTGTTGTCGATGAACTTCTGAGGAACGTTGACGTTGGTGTCCCAGTTATCAACTGGGGAAATTGGGAAGGCTGGGCCCAGTTGACATTCGGTGTAGTTGTTCTTTTCACAAACACCCCAGAAAGTCCAGGCTGCTCTCAGTGGAGCTCCACTTATGTTAGAGGTGTCGGCAGAAACCCAGTAGAACTCGTCCAACGGAAAGTGGTCTGAGGATCCAGACAACACAACGAAGATGAGGAGAAGGATGGTACCTGCCAAAAAGAACAAGTTGGCGATGGTGTGGGTTACTCTCATTTTTAGTGTTCAGTGTAGACTGATGGATGTAGTAGAATAGAAATTAGTAAAAAACTAAAGGATGAGACTATCAGTGGAATTGGTTCTAATAGTGAAGTGGTGACTTATTAGTGGACAAATGTTAGTGGACTAATAGTGAAAATAGTGGGACTATGTGTGGAGCCTGCAAATATACGAGCTGGTTAAAAAGACAAACTCAGAAAGACCGCAGACGGCTGGAACTCTGATTTCTTCGAGAAGAAGGGCTATATATGTGCGCTAGTGGCGTAGACAAGGTCTGGTGAGGATTCCAACGAGGGGTGATTGTCAATTGGAAAAAGAGCGTTTGGGGCAGAAAGAATAAAAGGGGGTTTTCCAAGTTTATTTATCTTATTTTTTCGGCCTGCTTAAGTGACACACACTGCGAGAAAAAATATCACGAAACCTTTGCTGGTAAGAATTCTGGGATGTGAAGGGTTTCTAGCGAGAAAAAGATACAAGTGAGAGTCTTGTGGATTGTCTGCTTATATCGGTGTATCTTTGTCGAAACTTCTGGACACGGCTATCTAGCTTAGGTGGATAGTGTTAGACTGGCGGATATGTGGAAATACTCTGGTATATGTAGCTCTCTGTCGTCTTCTTGGTGTGCGATGCTTTGTTCTTTAACCTCGGGGTTTCATATAATTTCATGTCATGGTCAGACTAATTCCATCGGCTCTGTGTAGGACAGCATGACATAAGCTGAGAGGCTGTTACCAAACAAGAAATGCCAACAATGGCATCTGGAAATTTCATCGAGGCACAACACTGGATGGAGGAGCCCATTGTCGCTACTTGCTGGCGGCGTACAACAGCTACCACGGCGATGCTCGCTAGAACTATTTTCCTTCCCTATTTCTCCTTATTCTGGTAACCATCGTAAGTTTTCCGGTACCGCTTTCTTCGCCATGGAATTACACTCAAGAATGGCCCATTTCCTCTCAATTGTCCTACTTCATTCAATAAAGTGCTAACCCTAATTGTGGCCCGCTCATATCCTTGGAAAATCAATCACCACAGTTCAATCTCTGGCCGTTGCTTCGTCTCTGTCTTTTTCCAGTTCATTGTCCCAGTCTCTCTCGCCCTGCAGCCTCCCACCACCGCTCCCTAGAATACCGAGACTCAAGTCATCGTCGCAAGCCGCACCGCCGTAATCTCGTCTGCTGCACTGCCACTTCCTGTTTGGCCGATTATGTAAACACATGTCATTCCTCCTGCCCGTTTGGGAAAGCAACACTGACCCAATCGGGCTATTGCATGCCTGCGTAAGAACGTCATGGCTGTGTGCAGGCTGAGTTGATATTTCGCCTCCTTTCGGAGGCTGAAACTGCTGGAAATTTCACAATTGGGTTATACTATCTGGCCGGTTGGAACCGTTAGCTCATTTTACAGACTCAGCGATGTGACTATATGGCCGCGCAAATTTTGCTTCTGCCACTGCTAATAATGCCTTCTTCTGCTTCTGCTTGAGTTTCCGCCTCAATTTGTGCTTCTGCTTGTTTTTTGTCTACTGAACATTCCTTCTCTCTGGTTAGTCACATGACTTCGCAAAGCCTTCAATTATCTGTGCTAAATTTGGCATTATTCTGCTGCCATGATCTCATCGACTTGGTAAAGCAGGGGGGCAGTAGATCACCAGGTGAACCTACTAGAAGTTCCGTTAAACATTTTACCACTGTCAATGCTGTTTGTGCTATTTGTAGAAGTAGTTAAGATTTTTCTCTCCAAATGCCGCTACGCCTGGCTCTGCTCAGCCTGTTCAATATGCTTAATTTAGCTGCGAAAAATATCTAATCGTCCTTTTACCATTTTCAACCATGTACCCAAAAATAAGTTGCCATTGGCTTCGTGTGCTTCAAAGACTGGCGTAGTTAAATGATGTGCCGATGTCAAGATACTTTGCCTCTTTGGGTATAGTTATGATCTGATATCTTGAAAGGTGTGCAATTTAGAAGTTTGTGCAGTAGTTTGTTCTCACATTCACCTGGTGTATCTAAAACTCTGTGTCATGTGTGTTTCTCTGCTAGTATCTCCCTTTGCCATAAGCGTCTATCTCTCTTATAATCTCTTGTATCAAAGCTGGTGTCTTTCAGCTTTTCATTTTTCGTCCTTCGTGTCTGTATTCTTCCCAATTGATCCATCCACTGGCCCTTTGGAATCCTTTTTACCTTCCTTGTGATACGCTTCTTCCTGCTCTATTTCTACTTCTACGAACTATTTCAATCTCTTATTCTAATAAACATTCCTATCCCATACATATACCAAATATCTAATAAAAGCAGCATGCACCCTTTGTACATGCTAATTCTTAACCCTGTGCCTTACCCTATTGATCATCGTCTACATCACCGTCGTAGCCCCACTTGGAACACCACCCATACCACGTTCTCTCCAAACACTTCTTTGGGGACTCGCTAGGCTCGCTGATATCAGAAGAAGTAGGGTCTGCTTTTCTGCTAGTGGGCAGAATAGTCGTAGTGGCCGTAGATGAGATCCTGTTGTTCTTTCCGTCGCTGGTAGACGACAGGGGCTTGGGCTTAGGCTTCGGTCTCAATGGATTGGGCATCTCCGGTTCATCTGGTACATCGTCGTCGTGACTAGTGAACCTCCAGTTGAAACAATCGCGACAAGGTGGCTGTTCGATACATTGTGCTGTGTCGTTATAGGCCAAGATGATGTCGTCGATCACCGTATGGATCCGGTGATTCAATAAGTTCACTCGCCAGCCCAAGTCTGTAACTACATCGTATACACATTGGTAGCCTGTGTGACATGCCGTTTCCATGGCGTATCCAGCTACATTACAAGTACTGGAAGCTCCATTGCAAACTCCCATGTAAATTGGATCTGCCGTGTTTCCTACATGCCAGATATTTTCCATGAACTTGGGGATTCCTGGCGGCTGGGGCAAGTGTAATCTCTTGGTAGCCAACATTTCACCCGGAGCTTCAAATGCTACAACTGGTAAGCCATAGGTCCTTCCCAATAAGGAAGCCAAGGCACCTCCTAATGAATGGCCCGTGACCCAAACATTGGTTGTTTCAGGAGGATAAATGGCAGAGACGTTACGATAGAGGTCTAATACCGCCTGGTAGTACTTGTCTTCTCTCAAAAGTTCTTTTTCCAAACAGTCCTGGTTACAAGTATAGGTTTTCTCGTAGCAATTGCAGACTGTCGTCCACATATAACCAACACGAGCGCAACAGCACGAAAACAAGAGATTATCGTTGTCCTTGTCATTTCCAGCAGTTTCGTCGCTTCCTCCACCGGGTAATCCAGCTCCAGATGTTCCTTTGATTCCTATCACTACAGTCTTATTGTCTTTGCTTACAAAGACATGGCCTCTTAAGCCTATATCTTCCCAACCAAAGTTAAGGTCTACGTTTTCCTGGTCAGGTTCCCACTGGCCCACATCGATCCAGTCCAGTTTGTTCTTCTCGTTTTCGTCTTTGGGAAACTTCACATAAGCATTAGATGATATCGTAGCCAACGAAACCAAGGTGTCCTTGTCTTTCATGTTGGGGATATCGATTTCTATCTCATCTTCCCATTCCAACGCTATTCTGTTGAGAATTTTAGGGTCACCTTTAACCTGTAAGGCATAAGAGAGATACGAATCGAGAAAGCCAGGCTCATGTCTGTCTTTAAGTCTCACGACTTTACCCTTTTTGTGGTCCTTTTTGATTGGCAACTGGATCGTAAATGGATTTTTGTGCTTATGTACGTCCGGCCAGTCCATGAGATTGTAGATATCTTCCAAATTCTCGGAGTCTACGGAGCTGTCATCCCTTTTCTGGGCCAATCTCTGGGAAAAATCGGCGAAATAGCTGCTGTGCTTGGCCAAGTAGCTTGGCGTAATGTCCAACCGCCGATGCAATCGATAGTTCTCTGGCCCAGTTCCGTGATGGAAGATATGTTTGAGTTCAAACGTCTGCTCATCTGATTCAGTATGAACCAGCAGAGTCTGTTCTTTATGTAAACTGAAAGGCTCGCTGACAGCATCTTGTTTGGTCAAATCGCTTATTACAGACAGAATTCCAAATCTGCCAATATCAATAGCACCAATAAAGTGGAGATATCCAAGCGATATGGTGGCAATGGAGAAACACACTAATAAATATAAGGCTCGTTGAGGATATATGGATCCTGGCTTTTCCGAAGCTGAAACTGGACGCGTCTTATGGAGAAGACGCCTCTTTTCAGCCGCTAACATATTCTTTGGTTTAAGCTATACACGCGTTTCTAAGTGCCGCCGAACGGTGAAGAAAAGAAGAAGCATCAACTGGTATGATCTTCTTATCAAGAAATCATAAGAAAGATCCCAACGTTTTGTGGGTATTGCATATAGCACAAGGGTGACCAGATATCCGGTCGCGCAGTCATGTGACAACTCCACACTTCCCCAGGCTAGAGATGCTGAATGGGAGCTTACGATGACTATCGTCTGCCTATTGTGTGTTGTGAAATGGAGGTGATTCCTTCTAATGTTGTGCCAATGGACTACACAAATGTCAATTTGTAGTTAGAGTTCAATATGGTATTTTTTATCAAAAATTGCTCCATTATAGCTCTTTTTTTCTATATATTTTATCGATTTAGTTGCGAAATTCGAAGAACATCTACTTTGTTAAATTGAATACCTTTTTGAAGAATTTGCAAAGAATTGGTTTGCATCTTTCGAGTTGACAATTTGGTGAGAAACTACGAAACTGCAAGGAACACCTTTCCGCTGAAGTAATTTCTTATGATCGTATTCGTCATTTAGTGTAGCTTTCTTATAATCTCAGAACATGTCAATTGTAGATGGTCTTCCATTTAGATACGATCCATTCTTATCTTGCAACTCTTCTTTCATTTCATACTGGTTTTGTAATGTTAATCTTGAATATCATTTGCGTACCACCTGAGGTTGACATTTCAGTTTGTGTTAATAGCAAGTCCTTGCAATAAAGGCAATTTCATACAAAATATTTCCCTATTGTCTTAATGGGAATCGAGAAAATCAAGAAGTTATCAGCATGAAATATTTATTCTTTCTGCAAAGGAAGTTGACTTCTGTGGTTACAATGACGAAGTTGAAGGAGTTCTAGTTATTTGCCGCAACAGGCGAGAGTTCTCGTCAGAAGATATCATGTTCTCCAAAAGAACAAGCGTGCTATATTTGGCTAACTTGATGAAGATTGATCTTGGAAAGCTACTTAAAAGAATGGCTAGTGAAAAAATATGAAGCCTTCACCCAACAGTGATTGTAAAGTAACCCTGCCCTAAGTACAGCTTCAACACACTTTCAAATGTTTTGCTATACATATATTATAAATTCTGGCCAGGGTTCACAATAGCTTCTATTTTCTGAACTTAGCGAAATAAGCCACTAAAGCTCTAGCCGAGGTGCGATTAGCTCGAGAGTTGAAAATTTTAAGTAAACCCGTTTGCATGAGTCATTGTTGAAGTATTCAGTCTAATATACATAGGAAAGTGTTGTTGGTTTTTCAATAAGTTCTCTTCGTGCATAGGATTCTCTTATTTTCTATCTACTTCCCCTTTCCAGCCTGGTGAAGGACTTATCCATTTGGATCCTCGAAATTTACATACATTTGAGTTCTTATCCTATACTAATCGGTGTGGTCTTTGTAGAGACATTTCACATCCCTCCGAACATTTGGAAATTCAATTGTCGACTTTAAAATTGCCTCATCTGCTTGAAAAACTAGAAGTCAAAACCGGTATTTTCATTAAGGGAATGGAACAGCTTATGGAGTTGGTAATTTAAAATCCCTTTGGATATCGGTTGAATCTCTAGAAGAGGAATTCAATCCCAATCTTGGCTATGAATTGGACCTTCCTGATTCTATTGAAGAACTTTTTGTTAGGGCACATTACAATGCTATTTCGGGCACAACTTACTTGGACTGACTTATTTCTTATTTCCGTAAGTCGAAGAAAATTTAGATTTCTTGACTAATTTGGTGGATTTCAATCCTAGGGGCAATGAATTGGGTGATTGGAGACAAAAGAATGTTGAAAGTCATCTTCTGTCCAATTTTATTAGCTGTTAGTTGCAAAATCGCTTATATTTCTAAAATCGAAAAAAAATCACGAAAGGTTAATCATGATACCTAATTGAATGTGAGAAAATCAGTTTATAAGTACTAAGAAAAACGTAATACATCTCAAGATAATTGCAAATTTGCTTATCCAAACTGAACGGTCTTTTTTCCTAATCTATGGAAATACCTTTTTGGGGTGTGGTTTGCATAGTAGCCGGGGCAACTTCAACCTGCGATTCGAAAAATTCTGGACTGATTTCTACATTTCATTTTTGGATTACGACTCATGGTAGAATCTTGGTACTACAGTAAATAATGCATTGCTATTGTTTTAACGTCAGAGCTGATTATTGTTCTTGTTGAATTCTTGTAGATGCCTTCTTATTGCGTCAATTTCAATATATCAGGAATTTTCGAAGTATCTTCATGAAGAAACAATATGGATTCCGTTGTTCATTTTGATTTGTATCCAGAGCATTTCTATCAAAAAATAATAGATGAGTTACCATTTCTTATTGTTCTAGTACTTGCCTGCAACTCCAGTTCACCCTACCAGAGGTACCTTCTCAATTCCATCTACAAAGAAATCGAAATTCAATATATTTCTCCTCTGCCAGGACTAAGACTCGAATTTTTAAAGCAATTTTATCTTCTAAGATATAATGTTATAAATCCTAGTGATGAGAAAGATTATGTTCCCTGTAAGGTAGTTGGAAAAAATGTAGATCTGTTGGTAACTTTTCTTAACGAGAATCCCCTGGTTGCTGTTCGTCATCTACGATTGGTTGCGATACCAAGTGAAGAAGTAATTGCAAAAGTTAGAAGTCTTTCTGACAGAATTGGTAAGATTACTTTTATTTCTGCTCGTGTAATTGATGAACAACAAGATGCCAGCATGAATTGGCCAACAGAAAGAGACGCAGCATACTTGTGTGGACTTCGCAGTAAGTTTGTTGAATCAATGTATTATCCGGAATCCTTAGTGCATCTAGATTTAAACTTTTCAGATCCAACAAATTACAGTGATACCCTTCTGGAACTTCTTTTCAAGCTTCGGTATCCACCCAGACTTGAATTTCTAAGTTTGTCCGGTGGCAAGGAAGCGATTGACTCTAAAGTATTTTCTCGCTTTCCACGAACTATTAAATCCCTCATCTTGGACCTCTATGATATTCAATGTGATGGATTTTTGAAATTGAACTTGCCTCCTTTCTTGAAATTTTTCTCGTGTACAGTAATTGTTGATAAGAATAACAGATGTTTTGATATTTCCCATCTTTCCCATCTTACAGAGGTGAAATTGTTTTTCTACTATCATCTAATTCCATTGTCTATCTTCAGATTTCCTCGTCTGTTGCAGACATTAAGTGTGGATAGTGGCCTTTCATCTTCGGGTATGGAACAACTTGCAGAATTAGACCAATTAAAACAAGTAACCATACGTGTTTATCGTAGTCCGAACAATCCGGTACCAATCTTAAGGGAAGCAGTCCATTTACCAAATTCTATTGAAGATCTCCTGATACAAGATTACACTATTGACGGCGATGTTGATGGTGCATATTTTATTCCAAAAAGCACAAAGAAGCTCCAACTTCAAAATAGCTACGGACTTTACTTTATTCTGGAATTGAGCGTCTTAGAATCACTACACATTAGCTATACTTCGTGTAGGATTCCTCATCTACAAAATTTGAATACTTTGGTAATAAAGAGTGTGGAAATTGATTCTGTATCCATGTGGAAAGATGTACATCGCCTTACAAACTTGAAACATATGAGCATAAATGATTGCGAACTTGATTGCTTGAATTGCACTCTTCCTAGTTTCCTTGAAACTCTCGATGTTTCACGAAACAATATCGAAGAAGCTGATATCATACTTCCTGCAAATTTCAAGAGTTTGGATATCTCTCATAATGAAATATGCAAATTCAGTGCTAAAGGCAGATTGTTGACATTGAATCTTGATACTAATCGCATGTCCGAATTATCGAATTCAACTCTCTGTATCCCCTGTACCGTTTGTGAATTGAACATGAGTAATAACGATACGATATCAATTTCAAGTGACTTTTCTTTTCCAGAATCTGTGAAGGTGTTACGCTTAGATTACAACTTCTTTTCTGATTATACGGTATTATTCAAGATGCCTTCCCAGATCTTGTTGCTACTGTTGGACAGTTCTTTTTTTTTATATCCAGAAACTAAAGAACCAACTCCAGTAATAATGAATTATCCGAAGCTCTGGCATTTCAGTATGACATCCTCCATAGGTACTGAGTATCTTGACTTCAATTGGAATGGTTGTCCGAATCTAGAAAGTATCTTGATGAATGGCTGCAAGTTTGAAATAATTAAACTTGAAAATCTTCCGCCTTCAGTCAAGATTGTTGATTTCAGTGATTGTAAAGTTCGAAAAGTTGAAGGAAGATTTGAGAGATTACCTCATTTGATCGAGTTCAATCTCGAAGACAACCGATTGGCTCCAGGAGTAGAAACTTTCGGAAAAATGGGAATGGGTTACGTCTCCCAAGCATTGCGTTGGTGAACAAAACTACTACGATCTCAATATGTGTATCTATTAAACGTTCTATTTTTACTTCAAGTAGCTTACTCTGTCGATTATGTCCTCGCTATGGTCAGCCAACAATATATCTCTCAGGGAGATGATACGGAGTGATTTCACCTCCGACACAGACTCCACGCCCTTGGTCTCTATTTCCTCGTTGTAAGTACGTTCCAAGATAAGGTTAAGTTTGACTAAGACATCGCCCAAAACTTTAGGAGAGAGTGTATACTTGTTCTCGTGAAATTGGTTGGCCACAAGAGCAGTGAAAAGGTCTCCGCAGCCATTGAAATGACAGTGAATCTGAGAAATGGGAAAGCTAAAAATTTGATGCTGTTCTTCGGCCTTTGCCGAGTAGCCAACCCCAAACATTTGGCCATCTACTAGAACTGATGAAATTACTATGTTAGTAATTTTGTAGAGCTCATGGGCTCTACGGAATGCCTGGCGGACTGACGTCCAATCTGTTATTTTGGTTTCGGTCAAAATCTCGAACTCAAACTGGTTGGGGGTTATGAGCGTGACAAATCCGGACGAAAGAATCTTTTTGTAAATTGGTATCACCTTTTCCAGAACGTATAGTCTTCCGTTGTCGCCTAGCACTGGGTCTACAATCCACTGTGGCTTCTTTCTTGAAATGTCAGAATTCAACACTGCGAGTAGCTGTTGGTAGATGATATCCAATACTTCCTCATTTGGGGTATAACCAGTTATAACCATATCATAGGTATCATTAAAGTCAACAATTCCTTTGAGACCCTTGAATAGATCCGTGACAAGTTCGGAAGACGTGGGTTTGCCTGCAAATGAACCGTACCCTGGATGATTCAGATAGTTGGTGGTGTTTATAGCATCTACATCCCAACCATTGTACTGGAGTGGAAACACCATGGCCCGATTGCCTACATAGCCGTGGGATACGTGCGACAGCACTGCCAAAACCGACTTTGACATTGTCGAAATAGTATTGAAAAGCTTCAGGTTAGATAGCAGAGATAAGGAACAGTTGACTTTGATGTCCTCAGATTATAGAGTAGTGTGGAGACAAATTACTGTGATATAGAAGTGAATAGTTGGTGATAACAGAGCGATTCTGCTACAATAGCTTATTTGTGGGATATTAACTTCTAGTGCTTTGCAATGTACACAATATAAGATGAGTTCCTTTTGGGATTTTACTAGTCGTTGTGTTGCCATGCTCTGGACTGGTTGAAATGCTAATATCTGCTTATTAGGTAACAGCGCTCAGCTTTCTTTAGGTTGACAAATCCAATTGAAATTATGTCATAGTGTCCTAGGATGGACATGGGATACTCAACGATATGTTCATTTTCTGTTTATTTCATGATATACACTATTCCACCTTCCAATAGCTACGAAGACTAGCCTAGGGTAAAGAAAGGAATGGCTGCGAAATGAGAAGTTTCTCTGGCGGAGAACATGATAAAATGCAACTAAGTAAAAGGCACCCAACAGCAACTCCGCGTACATCAAATAAGTATATTGTCATAACCAGTATTTATACTCCATATCGTCCGATTTGAACTGTCTCAGTCCTCGCCATAGACCAACGCTACCATTCCACAGTTAAGAATGGTGCTACCCCACGCTGGTAGCAAATTTTGATGTCGTCACTTGTGCGACAATGTCGTTTCTCTATGAAAAATTAAGAACAAGTAGATCAATTGCTTCTTCTATGTTCGATTCTTCTTCTTTTCTGAGATATCTCTTTTTCTCATTGACCGCACAGAATGTCGCTCAAGGAAACTGCTTCCATCGACGTGGGCTTCCCCATCATGGGAGCCAAGTTTTTCAACAACAAAACCATTATAGTGGCTGGTGGAGGAGGAGAGGGAAACAATGGTATTCCCAACAAGATCACTGCCATAAAATGCCTGTTCAAAGTGACCGACGCCAAACGCCGCTTGCAGAGATTCCGTGAAATCACATTGCCAGCCAATGAAGACTCGCCCCAATGTTTGGATACGGCGCCAATTGTCGACGATGAAGAGAATAAGTTCTCTATCTTTGTAGGATGTAACCAGCTGTCACAACTCATCAAGTCCATGAGCATCAACAACAACTTGAGAAAGTATGTGTATACCGCAGAAGAACACTTACGATTTGTAGACGCTGCTCAGCTTGAAGAGGAAATCAAGGGCGACGCCAACGATTATCCCAAAACTATCAGATTATCGCCTAAAAATGGCGTTGGATGTTTAATGACTTCTACAGTGCCTTCGACTATCTATATTTTCAACCCAGACTTGTTGGAATTGAAGTTCAAATTTAGACCTACGCCTGATGCCGAAATCAAAGACTTTGCCTTAAGTCCCAACGACGATGGAAAGACACTTTGTTACGTCACTTCTAGTGGAATTGAGACTATCTCTACTTCTACTTCTCAACCCATTGCTTCTTCGGCCAAAAACCAAAAGGTGGATGCTGAGTTGAAAAAGCTCATTTTGTCCAAAGTCCGTTTCATAGACGACGAAAACGTTATCGTTGCTGCCAGTATTCGCGGAGGCTCTGGTGCAGTACTTCTTAAGTATAATCTCGCAGACCAGAAGATCACCAACAAGGTCGTAGTGTCAAAAAAGTTCAAAAACATTGTAGCATTTGATCTTTCGCTTCTGCAGAACTTGGTGGCAGTAGCTGGCAATGACGTTACCTTGACGTTGATACGACTTTCGGATCTTTCTGTTATTAAGACCTACCCTAAATTGCATGCCTTTGCCATCACCAGTGTCACGTTCTCGCCCAATGGATCCAAACTCGCCACTGGCAGTGCAGCCAGTACTCTTCACGTGTTTAGAATCCCCCAAAACTTCAGCAGGGGTAAATCGACACTTGGTTCCTTGATCCAGTACCTCTTTACGGTCTTGGTTGTAGCTGCTGTAGCTGTTCTTTTACAAAAGGGCCACGAATCGGGCCAGTTGGACGAGTACATACAGTCGTCATCTGAATATTTGCAGAAGTCCAGCGTTTACTTCGACATTTATCTTGAGAAATCCTCCGTCTATATGAAGAAATCAGTGGATTTGTCCAAAAAGTACGGTGCCATCGGCTATGAATATGCCTCTGAATACGCTCGTGAATACGGGAAAAAGGGCTATGAATTCATAAAAGAAAAAATCAATGGTGAAAATGTCGATGGTGATGACCATACTAAAAAGTACTTCCAAATGGGAGAGTGGGAGGACGCCAAATCTGGAGTTTTTGAAGATGTCACTGATGAGTATATCTCCAACGTTCCAGATTCGGAAATTGAAGAGATCACCGAGTCTGTTGGTACCACCGATACTGCGTCTACTTCGTCTTTTTCAGCCTATTCTTCTCCTGTGGCTGTCGAACCAGAGGTTCAAGAACTTTCTCAGCCTGAATCTATTGTGGAACCTGTTAGGGATGACATTAAGATAGAAGAAGTCATAAAGGATGTAGATGAAATCACAAAAGACGAACAATTCAACTCGGAAGCATCCTTTGAAAACAAGGAGAATATCGAAACTTCTACTTTTTCTGAAAGTGCTGCTACCAGCATTGAAGAATCCTCTCAAGAAGCAGAACTAGAGAAATCAAAAGTTGAAGAAGTCTCTACTATTTCTGAGCAAGAACACACTGTTGAATCCTCCGAAACTAGTGTTGTTCATGTTGATTCTGAGTGGTCTATTGAAAACCCTGCTGAGATACCTGCTGAAGATGAGCCTGAACTCGGCACCACCGAGACTACTTCTGCTTCGTCTTTTTCAGCTTATTCTTCTCCTGTGGCTGTCGAACCAGAGGTTCAAGAACTTTCTCAGCCTGAATCTATTGTGGAACCTGTTAGGGATGACATTAAGATAGAAGAAGTCACAAAGGATGTAGATGAAATCACAAAAGACGAACAATTTAATTCAGAATCGTTCTTTGAAAACAAGGAGTACATCGAAACTTCTACTTTTTCTGAAAGTGCTGCTACCAGCATTGAGGAACCCTCTCAAGAAGCAGAACTAGAGAAATCAAAAGTTGAAGAAGTTTCTACCATTTCTGAGCAAGAACACACTATTGAATCGTCCGAGAGTAGTGTTGCTTCAGCGGATCCTGTTCCCGAAGAAATCGTTCAAGAAATTGTGGAAGAAATTGTTGAAGAAATGCCCGAACAAGAAAAGGAAAATGAAGTGCCTAATGTTGCTACTCAATACAGTGCTCAAGAGAATATTGAGACGGTTGTACAGCAAGCTGTAGAATCAGTTCTTGAGAAAGAGCCTGTTATTAGGGAAGCCTTTGCAGAAGATCCAATTCCCCCAGTTGTTGAAGAGCCTCTTCTTAAAGAGCCTCCTGTTGTAAAAGAACCTCCTGTTGTTGAAGAACGTGTAGTTGAAGAACCTGTAGTTGAAGAACATATTGTTGAAGAACCTGTTGTTGAAAACCCTGTTGCTGAAGAACCTGTTGTTGAAAAACCTGTTGCTGAGGAACCTGTTGTTGAAGAATCTCCTATTGTTAAAGAACCTGTTGTTGAAGAACATATTGTTGAAAAACCTCCTGTTGAAAAACCTCCTGTTGAAAAGCCTCCTGTTGAAAAACCTTCTGTTCAAAAACCTTCTGTTCAAAAACCTCCTGTCAAAGAACCTCCCGTTGTTAAAGACCATCCCGTTGTTAAAGACCATCCCGTTGTTAAAGACCATCCCGTTGTAAAAGAACCTCTTGTTGAAGAGAAACCAGTAGAATCTACTAGAGCGAAGGTGACCGTCACCAAGACAGTCAAGAAACCTGCAGCCACTAAGGCTCCTAAGTCGCCTGAACACGACGAATTGTAGTATATATCTAAATGTACTTTATAGCATAAGCTAGATTTTAATCTAGAAAGAGCAACATACTGCCTACTTTACTTACTGTAGTGTGACCTTTAGATGCAAATGTAGTAGTGAAAATTCAAGTTTTATATTACTGAGACTTAGTGCGCACTTTCAAACGCGTACTGTCAGAATTTAAAGATTTAAAGTATCCATAGATCATTACTCATCTCTCGAGCTTTACCAGTTTTTTTGTTAGTTAAGAGGTGTTGTTATCTTTGGGTGTTAACAAGGAATCTCATCAGAGTTCAAATTTGCTATCATGAGTAAAAACCCGTTCGATCGGTTTGGAGTTGATGTGACTGATCCTACAGACTGGGCTTCTACAAAACTACCTCGTTTAAGTGAATTGGATTCGTTAAAGCGTTGCTATATATGTAAGGAATTCTTCACGGCGCCTGTACTCACAGTGTGTCACCACACGTTCTGTTCACAATGTATACGGCAGTATTTGCTCACCAATAGTCACTGTCCGTTATGCAAAACTGAGCTCTATGAGAGTAGTTTAAAGCGAGATATGCTTTTGGATGAAATAGTGACATGTTACAAGAGTCTACGTCCATTCTTGCTAAATCTTTTACGTGAGAACGAAATCCTTGTGAAAAATGAACCAGGTGTGAAAAAGACTGAAAAAGAAGATGTAAATTCTAAAGCTACAGATATTGAGAAATCTGAGAATGGGCCTTCAAAGAGTAACAAAAGACCGGCTCCTGTTGATGAGGATGATGTTATAGAAGTTCTTTCACAAGGTGAGAGTGTGCCGAGTGGCAGCTCTACACCTGAGGCTCAACCTAAGAAGAAGACAAAACCAGAATCTCAGTTGCCAGCTTTGCCTGGAAAACTGGATCAAGTAGCATGTCCAATATGTAACAAGATGATGTCTGCTGACATTTTGCAAACAAGACATCTAGACGACTGTCTCAGTGGGAAAACGACTCCACCAAGTAGCAATGGTTCACATCTGCGGAAGAAAGCCGGTGCTAGTCACGGAATAGCTTCATTCTTCAAGAAGGAGTCACCAGTACCGTCCTCTTCTTCATCTTCGCCTTCAACATCAAATTCTGCATTTTCTAAAGCTGAAATTCTGCAACCGGTAGGATTCAAGGAGTCATACTTGAAGCAGGTTGAAAAGACGAATTCAGAGTCTGTCAAGAAGCTTCCAAAACTTGACTTCCAGTCCTTGTCTACTCCAAAACTAAAAGAGAAGCTTGCTGCCTTGAATCTAAAGGTTCAGGGATCCCGATCTCAGTTGGAGATGCGCTACAACCAATTCTATGTACTCTACAACTCGAATCTAGATAGCAGCCGACCCGTCCTGGAGAAACAATTGAAGCTGACATTGAATAAATGGGAACAACTGCATCTGGCATTTAATACCGAATCTTCCACGTTGTTCTCCAGTAGAGCCTCAATTAGCAACAGGTCAATTACATCCAAGACGTTTCTGGTCCGGGAGTGGCTTCAAGTGTATCATCAGGAATTTAGGGAGTTGATCCGTGCGGCGAGAGCATCGGCTAAGAAGGATAAGAAATCCAAAGCAAAAAATACCATAGACGTTATAGAAGAAGCTGAATACGTCGAAGTCTCAAAGAAGGATGACTCAAGACCTCAACAAGAACACGGTTCCACGGAAAGCAAGGTTCCACAGTTAACTCCGGAATTGGACATGGAATTGGTGGATATGGATTTTGCAGACGATATCGCCAACAGTCTGTTGTTTGGAGGAACGTGAGCGAAACAGAGCGGAGTTTGAAATTGGAGAAAATGAGAATTGAAGTTGTCAGGGCTTTGGTTTTGCAGCTAAATACCATAATGGCTGCAATAATATTCACGATAACCTCTGCCTCGTGTTTCAGGTCGAACCTTAGTTTGGTAACTAGTACCTTTACTTCAGCATTCATTTACGTTAGTCCTCCGCAATTAAGCAATCGATAATTATAGAAGTCTGGATTTTAAGACAGACTAGGACTGACAACATTTGAATGCTTAGTATATAGCTCAGGATGTTTTGTCTTCGAATTGAGTCAGTATTGACAAGAAACTCTACATAGATTTAAGTACAATGAGTAGATGATTCCGAGTAGTGAACTACGATTAATTGGTTGAGTTGTAAGTTAGTCACCATGAACATTAGTCATTTTGCAATTTCAAGTTGCCACAATTGCAAGGCTTGGCACTTTCGACGCAACTCTCTTATCGCCTCCTAGATACTCAAATCCAGCATTAGAAACTTATAGAGCTACAGTGGGGCAGAAACCAGACGCCGGTATACCTCTTCTCACGTGATGAGCTCGCGAAGCATATCCTGAAGCAGGAAAGATTAGCGGAGTTTTTCCGCGCTAATAATACGGGGATCCGGCATTTAGCACTTAATAGCCCATCGGTGATCTCTGATGATGTTCTTAAAATCGCGTCACAATTTACGGGACGCATCGCTACGGTCAACTTGACAGCTATCTTTATATAGAGCCATCTTTCCATGACATCTCAGGTGGTTTCTTTCTGTTTTGTTTTGTTTCCAATTAGTGCTACTTCGGTTAATTCAACTTAGCTATCACCGAATTTTTCAGTCCTTCAGTGAGCCATCTCTATGGACGAGACTTACTACTTGACCACTCACGAGACGGCTTTGGCCGTCGTGGCGACAGCGATGAAGAAGGCCAGACTCCGTATAGATACACTAGCTCTCAGCTCGCTCATGGGAGGTATCTTATTCAGTACTGGAGGTATGCTCTATGTGCTAGTGGAGTCATACTGTCCAGGATTAAGAGAATCAAACCCCGGCATCATATACCTTATACAAGGAGCTTTGTTTCCCATTGGACTTTTCTACGTGGTGATAATGGGTGTTGATCTTTTCAACTCCAACATACTCTTCTTCAGTACAGCATTGTGCCGGGGAGCAGTTTCCTTTTTAGACTTATTCATCAGCTGGTTCGTTAGCTACTGGTTGAATCTTGTAGGGAACATTTTTGTTTGCTATATCATCTGCCATTATTCGCATGTAAGCCAGGAGCCCAGTTTCATAGAGGGCTCTATTACCGTCGTGGAGACAAAAGTAAAGTTTTCATTTGTAGCAAATCTCATCAAGGCTATCGCGGGAAACTTCTTTGTCTCCTTAGCTATATACTTGCAGTTGATGGCGAAGCCACTCCATGTCAAATTGATCATGATGGTGCTTCCAATTTTCAGTTTTGTAGCCATGGGCTTCACGCATGCTGTGGCAGATATGTATTTACTTATCATGGGCACTATCAATGGAGCACCCGTTTCTGTGGGTGAACTTGCTTGGAAATTGTTTTTGCCTGGTGCCTTGGGAAATATCATTGGAGGTTCCTTCTTTGGCGTAGTGATTACTTGGTACTTACACTTGGTTGTAGTAGAAAGGGACCAGAGACAATTGCATTTGCCTCAGTATGAGGTCAGAGACGAACAACCCGAATTGGGTATGGATTCTAGGGTCGTGAGACAACAGCCTTCAGTAGAAATCACAGAAGAGTTCCCTACTTTGGAAGAGAAGCTTGGCGAAGAACGTTTGTCGTCTGACTCCAGCAATTTAGAAGTCTATAGACTGAGACTGAGACTCATACTGAGCGATTTGGCCAGGATATCTTCCAGAGCAACGGGAATCTCACGTATAACCACAAGAACAATTCGTACTGCTAAGAAATCTCCGAAGAATGTCTTCCCAGTGTACGGAATGGGTCCAGCATCCCTGAAAGACCAAAAAATCGCATCAGGTAGAGACGACTACGACGATAATGACACTAATTCGATGTACTCAGCAAGTCAAGAGTTGGGTCCTAATGAGGTGCCTTCGGCTGATTACATAGGTGAACAATTAAGAAAAGTAATCTCAAGAAAAGGATCCAGCGCTGGAAGTAATTTGAGACGGAAAGTCAGCGATTTGGAGTCTCAACGCTATAGACGTTCTTCTCAGGAAACAAGACGATCTATTTCTTCTTTCAGAAGACCATTCAGAAATTCTATTCATTTGAACAGAAACAACCTTGAAGAGTTCCATAACAGATTGGAAAGGGCCAAGGTAACACCGAAGTCTGCAGCAGCTGCAGACGATGTGGCTGGCGTAGACCCCTTGACTATCTACCGTAGCAGTACTAAAAGTACAACAAGTCCCCAGAATGTGTTCCGTGGAGCTAGTATGACAGCAACTGATTCCGCCAATGTCGACAATACGGTCAGTATTTCTTCTGAAGTCATAATCGATACTCCAGCTACAGACAGATCGGAGACAGCAACCAGTAACGACTACAATGTATATAGCTACCAGCCCGACGAACCTATACAAGAACACAGTAGTGAAGATAAGGGAAGCCAAAAAAACCCACTGAAAAGTGAACAGCATGACACACACAAGTAATCAGAATATTTAATTTATAGACAATAGACTTTGCATTTTCATTAACAAGGCGATGTAGATTAGAGATAAAAAAAATAGATGGATGGGTGCAAAAATATAATTTTTGGACGAGACAGGAATCGAACCAGTGACCTTTTGCTTGCAAGGCAAACGCGCTACCAACTACGCCACACGCCCATAATCAATATGAGAAGGCTGTAATTGAATGATTTTAGTATTCAAAATCACGTGATAAAAATCACGTTTTCTGCATAATTCTAAGAAAATTCACGTTGTAAGTAGTAAAATTGAGTTCAATCAAGCTTATTCACTTTTGTTATGTTATCAGGGTCCTAATGGTACTAATTATCCTAATTTTGCGTTTCAAAGAATTTGAAAATATTTTAAATTTGTATTTTCAACAAGAAGTTGGAATTTTTCCAAATTAAAGATTTCTTGTTCTTAAATTTCATAAAAGCAAAAAAGAACATACATATACTGCAACTCAAGTCAAGTAGAACTATTGTTTCATATAGAAGTACAATGTCTTTAATTACCTTTTTTAATGAATTTTTTGCGCCATGAATGTGGCCATATTTCGCAGCCCACTAGTATCTATTAGTACGGTAACAGTTGCTATTAATTGACAACATTTCCACGAACAAAAGGTATATATATATAGTAGGTATGCCCAATATTAAAGAGCCACCGAAAGTTCTACATCAGCTATAATATCCTTTAAGCCCTCCTTCTTCGACCAATTTCTCGTGCCATAATCATGGTTTATATTTGCAACTGCAACAGGTTTCCATTTTGAGATGAGCCGAAAAAAATTGAGACCTCATCTTAAATTTTTCAACTAAAAGTTAGCTAGAGAATATTGAATATCACTATTTCTCTATAGAATTCCTCCAATTTTTACCATGAGCACAACTTCAGCCTCTGAGGCGTATGTCGATGACAATTCATCGTGGGATTCATTCCATTTGGACGCTCGTCTTGTTCAGGCCATCGATCAGCTTGGTTTTGAACATCCTACCTTAATTCAGGCTAGTGCGATTCCCCTAGCTTTGGAAGAAAAGAGAGATATCATAGCGAAAGCTTCTACAGGCTCTGGAAAAACTGGTGCCTATGTGATTCCAATCATTCATAACTTGCTTACGGATGCTGAGGTCGAATCGGGAAACCATCATATAAAAAGTATAATCTTGGTGCCTACTAGAGAGTTGTCCAACCAAGTTCTCCAGTTCGTTGAAAAACTCTTGGTGTACAGCAACAATAGAATTAATGCCATCAACTTGTCCGCTAATCTCAGTGACCAAGTTGTCAACTCGCTATTGATGAACAAGCCAGAAATCATCATCTCCACACCAGCCAAGTTGATCCAGGTCTTGGAAAAGAATGCCAATAAAGACTTGATCGATTTGTCTACTGTAAGGAACTTGACCATTGACGAAGTTGATTTGGTATTGTCGTATGGGTATCTCGAGGATTTGCAGAAGTTGGAGACCTATTTGCCCATCAAGAAGAACCTTCAGACCTTCTTGATGTCTGCTACTGTAAACGATGACCTCAATGACTTAAAGACTAGATTTTGTTCTAGACCAGCTATTTTGAAGTTGAACGATGAAGAATCTGCTCAGAACAAGTTGATTCAATACTACGCCAGAACAACTGAGTTTGACAAGTTTTTGCTCGCATATGTCATTTTCAAGTTGAACTTGATCAAGGGGAAGACCTTGGTGTTTGTCAACAACATCGACAGAGGCTACAGATTGAAGTTGTTCCTCGAGCAGTTCGGGATCAGATGCTGTATATTGAACAGTGAGCTCCCAATTAACTCCAGATTGCATATCGTAGAAGAATATAACAAGAACGTCTACAACCTACTCATTGCTACCGACGAGACCAATGACTTCACAGTAGAAAAAGATGAAGTTGATGATGAAGAAGAAGAAGAACAAGAACAAAGCCAAGAGCAACAACAAGAAGAGAGCCAAGATAAGAAAGCTTCTTCAGCTAAGACTAAGCAATCCAAGAAGTCAAAAAAACAGAAGAAGGATACCGAATACGGTGTTTCCAGAGGTGTGGACTTCAGGAACGTAGCCTGTGTATTGAATTTTGACTTGCCTACTACGTCCAAGGCATACATCCATAGAATCGGTAGAACTGCCAGAGCCGGCAAAGCCGGTATGGCACTTTCATTCGTATTGCCCATCAAGGAAGTTGGAAAACACAAAACTGCATCTTTGTCTACAGCCAAGAAGGACGAGAAAATCTTACGTCGTATAGTAAAGCAACAGTCAAAGAACGGATTTGAAATCAAACCTTACCAGTTTGATATGAAGCAGGTGGAAGGTTTCCGTTACAGATCGGAAGATGCGTTCCGTGCCGTGACTCAGACTGCGATCAGAGAAGCCCGTATCAAGGAGTTGAAAAACGAATTGATCAACTCTGACAAGTTGAAGCGTTTCTTTGAGGAAAATCCGCAGGACTTAGCATCGTTGAGGCACGACAAAGAATTGCATCCTACTAGAGTCCAGAGTCACTTGAAGAGGGTTCCAGACTACTTATTGCCAGAAAGCGCTAGACAAGACCCAAAGAAGATTGGATTCGTCCCATTCCACAAGAACAAAGTGCACAAGAACAGAAAGAAGAAGCCTACAGGAAGAAAGGCTGATCCCTTGAAGTCGTTCAAGAACAGAAAATGAGCATATAGATAAAGTGTATAGCATTCGATCGTAAACTAAAAATATTGATAATGTACATGTCTATAAAGGGAAATAGTAGATGGTGAATTAAAAATTGGAGAAAGAATGCTGATGCTGATGATGAGATTCTGGAACATTTGAGTAGCATAGTCTAGACTAACTATTTTGTGTGTAATCACACTAATCTGCTCAAAATCATGTTCCACAACAAATTTGCCATACAGTTGCATGGGAACATCATCACTTGAGGAATGAAAACGAAGATACACACAGAAACAAACGGCCAGAAGCAATAACTGTACTTCAACGACTTGATATATGAAGATCTGGTGTGTGCCGAGATTTCTCCGTGGTCCCAAAGACTATTAAGGATATTGAACACAAGCTGGAAGAGCGGAGCGCCTACTGCTTGGTCTACAATAATTCTATACACCAAGTTGTCCACCTTAACAATCAACGTATCGATCCACACGACTGTGAAGTAGCCGTTTATGGCTCCCCAGACCATGAATTGGAACACTTTACTAAGGTTGAACTTCATCTTGGAGTACTGGTTGATCGACTGAGCCATTGCAGCTGTTGATGATCCAAGAAGAGCTGGACCAAGAACGCCATTGAAGTTGCACAATTTATCGTAGTTGAAATATATTGTCAACGATACAACAGCTTCCACAACCAAATAGATTACAAGCTTACGATGAACGCTACGAGCCATCGGATGGAAGTGGAGGTTGAGATTGGACGTGTTAGAGTCTATAACCGTCAACGGTGTGGACTTTTCCAAGTCATGGTGTTTTGGAAGATTGGTGAGTTGTATATCTGCGGACATTATGTTACGAGAAACGGTAATGGAATGAATAGCGAGGTTTCAAAGTTGTTTCAATGTTTTGTTCGAGTTTTAATTGAAGTTGTACATAAAGTTGTCTGAACGTTTTTTCGAAAATTGTACTCAAAAATATTGACAAGTTGTAGTTTTGAATGTTTTCAAGTCGTGGTGTTGAAGCTTGATGGTTCAATAAAATTGTGACAATTTGTTAATAACAAAGTATGAGTGTGTTCCAGCTTGAAAATGGATATGAATAGACCAGGATGGAAAGAAACAAAGTGTGTATATGGAACGTTGTAGATACTGCTGTGTTTAGATATCAGAAGTAGTTTTCTTTTCGTGTTCACTGTCTTGATTTGATTGTATGTATTGTGTGGTTACAGGCTGTCAACAAAACTTGAAATAGAAAGAGAAAAAGTGCAGAATAACGAATAACGTATTTCTGAGCTTTAAAAAGTAATCTAATTCGAGCAATGACTCTCAACAGTACAACCTTTTTCGAGTCGTGAAATGCTTTACAAAGCTACGGAATCTTCAGAAAAACACCCACTTGGAATTTGCAAAAATCACCGTGTCTAAAATTAAATTTTCGCACTTGTCAATATTGTCGCGTGTAATCAACAAGAATGTCGCTTAGATCTGGAAGTGCATCTGAAGAACATGCTTGGATGTACGGCAGAAACGAGAATAAATGTAGATCATAATGAAGGAGAACTGACACTGAAAATGGTGATGAGAATGTCAAATAGGTAAAGTCTCCTTTCAGCTGATCTTCGGTGTAGTCTGTGGTACTACCATTCCGAATATTGGTAGCGCTACTATGAATATCCTAGAGGTATTGGTTGCAACAGTCCATTTTCGGAAGTGAAAGGTCTGAACATACCTGATGGTTCAATCACGAAATCAGCTAGTTTGAGTGTTCTTTTGACTTTTCTGCCATCGAAATATGTGCCTATTTCTCTTGGGAAGATTGGTGGTGATTTCTCAAGTAGTAGTAATAGAGGCTTATGCTTTATGTAAGAGCTCATATTGCGGACGATACTTGATTTCAGATTCAAAACCAAGTTTGCTTCCTTTGGCCCCGTTATTGTTCCGACCGTTCCACAATGGAGTGACTCATGGTAGGGTTGGAGTTGTACCTTGACACGCAAGGACGAGACCAGGGCGAAATAGTCTCTGACAATGCGAAGACACAGCCCAGAAGAGTGTCTAAAAAGAATACACACAAAATTTTTCATCTACCTGAAGGATTTATAAGTGGTCGAAAAGTAGTTGGATAACTTTCCATTCCCAAGCGTCTTATGTATACTTAGTTGTATATTTTTGTATTAGGGTACATTGTCATATTATACAAGCAGAATATTGGTAAAAATATTCGTTTTCTCCCTTTGTCATGCTCTCATAGTGTCCTGCTCTCTCTTGTCTTATTCCCTTAGAGGCTTTGTTCTCTTGCATTTTCCCTTTTCAAGAGATGTATTTCTTAACCCCCTCTCCTCTATGGGGAACACGGAGTTGAGGCACAGAATCCCGGGCCGAATATTTTGGAGTTGGGTTCCATACGGTCCGATACCCGTTTAGGCGCGCAGCCCACGTCAAATTAGTAATGGCCTCGGGGTTACGACCGGTTGGGTTAAATACTGTGCTTCTTTCGCAATTTTTCACCGGTATGATCTTTACTACTTCTTCTCCTCTTCCCTTACTCATCTCTTGCTCAGGATACTTATGTGTTTGCATTTGTAGTTCAGCTGCTAGTTCCAATGAACAAGGAATACGTAGAGCAGCGAAATAGTGTCGATCTTGAAGACGGCACTTCATCCAAATCAACCGAGTTTGTGCAAGAGTCACCAGACGAAAAAGACCCATTTGAAGTCAGGTTTGATGGCACAGGCGATGACAAAGAGGATGCCTCGGGACTTCCGCGGTGGCACAAATGGGCCATCGTGGGTATCATCTCGTTTGGCTCATTGTGTGTCACCTGTATTTCATCTTCGTGGTCTCTATGTTCTCCCATGATCATGGAACACTATGGAATCAGCCACGAAGTGTCCATTTTGGGTATTTCCTTCTATATCTGGGGGTTGGGAACAGGTGGAATCTTCTTGTCGCCAATTAGCGAATTCCACGGCAGGAAGCTCGTGTATATCATCGGTATATCATTGACTGTAGCTTTCATGTTTCTTTCTACTTTCTCAGAGAATATCGGTGCTGTGATGTTCGGCCGGTTCATGAGTGGTTTTGCGGGTCTGAGCTTCATGAGTGTAGCGTCTGGATCCTTTTCGGACTTGTTCAAAGCCCGTAAGACAGAAGAAGGGAAGGATTCTAACAAGGAATTGGCGTTGTCGCTTGTGCTATACTCAGTGTCTCCCTTTGTAGGGCCCGGAATCGGGCCGCTATTAGCAGGCTTCATTAACTCACACATGGACTACAGATGGACATTCTACGTATTAATAATGTGGGCAGGAACGCTTTTGATTCTAGTGGTACTCTTGGTACCTGAAACTTACGAACCAGTACTTTTAAAGAAGAAGGCTAGAAGATTGCGAAAAGAAACTGGAGACGATCGCTACTATGCTCCCTTAGAAAGAGTCAAAGTCACTTTGTACGAGAGTGTGATTGTTTCGTCCAAAAGGCCCATTCTCTTACTTTTCAGAGACGATATGACATTTGCCTTGTGTTTCTACACGGGGTTTACCTTGGCAGTGGTATACCTTTTCTTTGTCTCATTTCCATACATCTTCACCAAGGTATATCATTTCTCGTTGGCAGCCCAGGGCATGTCTTTTCTTGGACTTATTGCAGGGATGTTAATCACATCCTTGATATCACCGTATTTTATAAATAAGATCTACATGCGCTTACTAGCCAAAAACAACAACGTCTCTAAGCCCGAGTTCAGATTTATCCCGCTTATGGCTGGGGTATTTATCGTGCCTATAGGATTATTTATTATTGCATGGACTTCATATCCCCACATCCACTGGATTGCACCTATTTTTGGCTCTGCCATTTACGGAGCCGGCACCATTCTTGTGTTCAACGGCATTTTTGGGTATACGGTAGAGGCTTACCGTTTGTATGCTGCTTCTGCAATGGCTACAAACTCTTTTATACGATCCTTAATGTCAGGTGTGTTCCCACTTTTTGGAAGACAGATGTACGAGGCCATGGGTATCCAATGGGCTACAACACTTCTTGCCCTCTTTGCATGTTTATTGATACCCATTCCATTCGTTTTCTTCAGATACGGCGAGTACCTCCGTAGCAGAAGTCCCTATGCTTGGTCTCAATAAACGTCTACTCATCAAAGCATAATATTTAAGAAATATATACAAATAAACAGCATTAGATAATAAAAACCAATATTACAAACGGAAGTCGTTGAGAAAATCATCCTCTTTCAGTTCGAAGACGTCTCCACAACTGCCAAGGAGAAAATACCCCCACATTGACAATCAATTTGAGGTACCAGAGGGTCCACCCCTCGAGCTCCATCTATTCCTTGCATTCCGTTGAAAGAAGGTTTGCATGACTGAATGATATTTTCCTTTGGCTGCGAAATGCCCCTCACAGAAAAAGGTATATTTAGAAGTCTGCAACATGAACTAATGCCTTATTGCTGCATCGATTGTGTAATTGTACATATGGGCTTAGATGGGCACGTTTTTTACATCTTTGGATTCACAGCTTGTTTGCTTAGGAAAGATCGTAGATTCACAGCTAAAAGAGGCATCTGATTAGCAACTGGTGTTGGTATTAGTCAAAAGCGCAATGGTGTGCGCAAACCCAGAACGCAATAATGTCGACTGTTTGCAACCATTTCTCAGCAAGCGGTGTGGGGCTCACAGCCTTTTTCCAATGCAAGTCATATAATAGAAAAGCAATTGATGCTTATGCTGCTGCAGAAACTGATGGGTGTTTTGTTGGATTGTTTAGGTTAGCCCCGGGACAAATCTGTGGGGAATACCGATTAGTGACTGGAAAGTCATTCCAAGTCCTAGCATATCTAAACGATTTCCTAAGTATAGCCCCTATCTACTTACTTCTTCATAGTGGAAAACTATAAATGGTGCCATGTTTGTTTGTTTGAGGAAGAAAATTATCAAGTTGCAACGTCCAATCAACTAAAAATACACAGAATGTTGGCAATTCTATTCTTGTTCTTACTCACAGCTGTTTCTGCTACCAAGACCTTCGGGGTTCTTGTTATTCGTTCTGGAACGCAGTTCCAGTACGACTCGCTAGTGTCGACTAATGGTATAGTCTACCTTTCCGGTGGAAATGGTATCACTTTCCGTCTCAACGACGACGGTACCTTGTGGAACGATGCTACCAACAACCCGATTTCTTTGGACGGTGACTATAATGTCATTGAAGGTGGTAACCCAACAAATTGGTTCTCTATTGTTGACGACAACTTAGTTTACAACGGCGTCAACTCATTCCAGGCATGCTTGGTAAAGGACAATACTTTCAGGTTATCTGTAAACTGCGTTGGCGGTATCCAAATCTTCTTGAGAGTTGTTGGTGTTCAGGATAGGAACCCAACACCTCCAAGCCCACCACCAGTCAATGGTCGTTTTGGTCTTATTTCCATCCACTCTGGATCGCAGTTCCAATTCAACCCAATCAACAAAGTGCTTACTCATCCTCATGTTTTCTCTGTTGGTGGAGCAGACGGTTCTCCAGTGTCCTTATTCTTGAATGCAGACACTACTTTGACAGATCTGGGTGGTTTAGGTATCTACGTTGATCCTACAACTGGAGAGTTTGGACTCGTTGACCCATTTGGCCAGCTCAAGCCCACGCCTGGCTTCAGTATCAGCGAGGGCTACTTGAACTTCTCGCCAAACAATAACTGGAAGGCATGTCCCTCAGGACCTAACCAGTTCTCCTTGGCCAACAATGATTGTACAGGAGGTACTGGCATTGCCTTGAAGATCGCCCAGTAGTGGATGACGGACCCAAGACCAAGAGGCTTACGAAGACTACGAATTTTATGACACCACTATCCTAATGTTATCTTTTGCTGCTATTTTTGATCTGGCTTGCTGTTCTTGTTACAGACTTCCCATCTAATTCTCATATCATTCGTATTTCATTTTCTTTAGTTATTTTGCAGCCGATCAGGCGAAGTCTTAGCAGTGTATTTTTGAAAGAATTTTTGTGTTTCCTGGTAATATATATAATAGCAGTTGCTTGAGTATTATCTAGATATTATTCTGGGGTCGCCGGAGTTATACGAAGATGAATCCTGTGCCCCACAGAAGTAGTTTCGCGATTATGTGCCCTGGCCAGACATTGAAATGGAAATGGAACAGAAACTCATAGAAAAAATCATAGAGACTCGATTACGTAAGCTGAATAATTCTATATAGGTCCGATATCACACCTTGTACTCAACTTGACAAACTCTTTCCAAGCTATATTCACAGCTGTGTGACAGGTCTTATCGACAGAAATGGTAGTACATAACCCAAACAACTGGTATGTGAACGCGGTTTTGCACTTCTTGCATCAGCTTTTCTCCGTTTTTTTCTACTAACTAAGTGAATTTTTCAGGCACTGGATAGACAAGAACTGTCTTCCATGGTCCAAGGACTATTTCAGAGACAATGTATTGGAAACGGAGTTTGAAAACGACGAGTACAAGATTGTGCTTACGAGTGTAGATTCGGTCAGTGGCGACTGTGACGTGACCCAGAGAAAGGGGAAAGTCTTGTGCATCTACGATATGAAGTTACAATTTTCATTGAGTGTAGACTTGAAGGCCGAAGAAGATGAGGATAAGAACTCATTCAAGGCCAGCATATCGGTGCCAGAGTTTGTGCACGACCAGGAAGAAGACGAATATGTGTTTGAGATTTCTGCCGACGACAAGAAGGCTGAAATCAGAAAGTACTTCGTTCCAGTGTTGAAGCTGAAGTTGATGAAGTTCCAGAATGACTTGATCGAGTCTCATGCCAAAGACGTCCAACATGCCACATAGCTTCAGGAAACAATACAAAAGTAGTAACAAAGTAAAATAGTAAAAAACTTAAAAAGTACTGTTGTGGTCCATTCCGTCATTATATATTATAGATAAAGCTAACATTGACAATATAGCAATATGTACATATCATTATACAAGTTATAGCTGTAGGAATAAATATGCCACAACATATCCATAACTACAGCCGAGTTGAGATTTGCTCACAACCTTTTAATAGTTGAAGTCTTTTCAACCTTCAAATCCTTCCGGAACACCCTTGGCTGCTCTTACCGATCCATCACGAGATCCGAGATACACCTCTACGGGACCAGTATCGTTCTGGTCGCCACTGAGACTATACCATGGCACTTGCCCTTGTTCGATCAACTTCAAGAACTTGTAGGTTTCTACAGAACTGTAGGGAATACCAGTAGATGGATCGAAATACTTCACTTCAGTGCCAGAAATGAGACAGTTCTTCTTGTTACCATTGGGCAAGTAGATACCAGTGGGTGCCTCTGTCTTCAAAACTATAGCAGCAGACTCCTCTTCGATATTTTCTTCTACCTCTTCAATCATAGCCTGTTTGACACCTAATCTCGGTAACTTTTTCAATTCCTCAAATACCGGATCATCCTCTGTAAGCTCGGAAGCCGGCTCAAACAAGATATCTCTTTCTTGTTTCACAGCAGCATATGGATTATCTACCTTCCCTATTCTTAGAATCGTCTTTAGGTCCTTAAAACGACGTGATGCCGGCAACAACGATTGAGGACCAAAGAGAACTGATTTGATGTTTGGCTGGATCAACCGAAGATCCTTGTTGTCTTCTTCAAACTCAAGAAGGTAAACAAAGTTACGACCTACTCGCTGTGGTGGACCTTCAAAGATTTCTCCTTCATCTTCTACTTCCGTAGCTGGTGTTTCTTCCCGAGATTCTACATTGGGAGTTTCCCCCTCTTCCTCTTCCACAAGCTCATCGACAAACTTAACCTTCTTGGTAGTCTTTTCATCCGCGTCTGACTTGATGGGTTTGTCTTCTTCAGTCTTTACTTCAATCTCGTTGTCAACTTCACCAGGCTCCACGCTCTGAGCTTCCTCGGTTTCCTTTGAAGTTTCTATATTGGTCTGATCATCTGTTTGTTCGATTTCCTTTTCATGTGGCTTGTCCTCTTCACCTTCTACAGACATTTCTGGTTGTTGTGAGTCTTCTTCCGTCTTCTGATTTTCAACAATTTCTTCGTCAACAGTTTCAGAAGGTTCAACTACAATTCCTTCAGAATCTTCGGCATTCTTAATCTCTGTTTCATCATGCTCTGCATCTACTTTGGTCTCTTCAGATTTTACCTGTCCGTCTTGATTTTCAGTTGCAATTGCACTTGCATCTTCGACATCTTCTTGTTTGACATCTTGATCTTCTATTCGTTGGCGCTCCATCTCTAGTTTTACTAGTGGCAACTCCTCATCTATTGCACCTGGAACTCGTATTTTTACAGGTGGTTCCTGATTCTCTATCTTCTTCTTTCTTCCAGGTTTCTTCTTTTTCCGATGGAGCAACTCATGCCTTATACGCGCCTCTCTGATTTCTTCATTTGGTGTAATATATGTTTCCTCACTGCGAAATCGTATTACATTTTTCAATTTGGCTCGTTTCAGAAGTAATAACTGTCTCTGTTTCTCTTTCTTAACGACTTCCTGCTCTCTAAATCTATTCAAAGACTCGATGTTAGACTTTTCTGTCTCGATAGCCTCCGCTAAACGTTCCTCTTGAGTCATTTCCTTGTACTGAATACGAACCACGGGAGTTTGGGCTGCTTTCTTCTTTTCATTTTCTTTCAAGCGCTTCAACAAAGCTTTCTTGTTCTCTACAGCAGCAGCTCTTGATGATGACCTTCTTTCCAGCATAAGTAGCGTTTCTGCCGAGGGCAAAACTGCCTTCTTAGCTTTTTTGACAGCCGGTCCTTTCACAGGAACCTTCTTGATAGTCGGTACAAGACTATGTCTACTTTTCAATTTTCGTTTCTTGAGCTTCTCCTGACGCTCAAGCTCCTTTTCTCCTTCGCTTTCATCATCATCCGAAGCGGATATTTCGGAATCAGAAAGCTGCTCGTCGGAATTTACGTTTGTTTCTTCGTCATTGTCACTTTCTTCTCTAGCTCTCTTGGTCTTTCCGTCTAAAGATTCTGCTTCAGATTCTTCTTCGTCTTCGTCGATACCACGTAAATTTTCGTTGTCGACTTCTTCGTCAAAAAACTCCTCGTCATTTTCATCTTCTTGAAACAACAAGTTGACATTCTCGTCATCTTCAGTGACAAATTGATTTAAATTCTGAAGCTCAGATGACTGTTCCTCGAGTTCTATAAGCTGTTTCAAACGTGACCCAGCATTGGCACGTCTTGCACGTGTCGCCACAAGACTGTCCTCGTTCATGGATCTTATATTCAAGATAAAAAGCGGTCTTAAGAGATTGTTTCCTGGCAACGAGATAAGTATAGAGATAATGAAATATTTCTTAAGTTGAGATAGTCGGAAGTACGATCTGCTCTTGTATATCACGCGTAGGACCGGAAATGAAAGAAAGTGGCATATACAGTCCAAGAATTTAGATGTATAGAGCGATTTTCCAGGATTCAAATCTACTTCTTTCTACTATAAAGATTCTTCGTAAGTTACGTATGAAATAGATGGTCCTTCAAGCCAGTAGATTATATTGTAAATTTCTGCCAATTCCCACGCATTCTGTTTCTACTGATTGAGTCTATCCTCGGTATAGACTTCCTGTATGAATTCCGGAAAGCCGTTTCCATGCTGATCCAGTAACAGAGCGTTCTAAGCTGCTCTGAATAAAGCTTCTACTTAGTCTCACTGGAATCACATACACGGGATCTACTTACTTCCCCAAGCGATGCCAAATTACTGAATATTATCTACATATTTTAACAGTTCACAGTGCTGTGCTACTGTTCGTGAAACCATTTCCAGCACGTGACCTAATATCAAAGTGAAAAATCGGGCCAGGTTAATTATCATTTCAATTCTACCTCCACAATCCGCAAGAATTTCACGAATATCCTTATATTTTGGGTTAGAACATGTTGAAATCGTCCAGGGGTTTATTAAGGGGACAGGTCTCGGTTTACGGACGTTTCAGCCGGGTTGGATCTACTTTACCATGTGTTTCCACCCATTGTACCAGATTTCAATCTACTAGTTCTAATAGTGTTGATAGCACTGTGAATAATGGCAATAAGTTCACGGCAATTTCAACTGAAGAAATGGCACATTTCAACGCATTAGCTTCGTCCTGGTGGGACGTCAATGGCCCCCAACGTATTTTGCACAAGATGAACTTGTTGAGAATGGACTTCATCTATCAGACAGTGAGGAATCATTTGCGCTTGAATCCTCCAGAAACGGCCGTAGAAGACGAGATTTATATTCCTCCGTATGGGGTTGACTTACTTCCAGATGCTATTAAAAAGAACATCGTTGCAGAACAGGAACAGAGACGAGACGAAATTCTCGAAAATGCAAAATTGACAGTCTTGGACGTTGGCTGTGGTGGAGGCATATTGTCTGAGTCAATGGCCCGATTGCACTTCATAGACAGTGTAAAGGGAATCGACTTGTCGGAAGACGTATTGCAAGCGGCCAAATTGCATCGGGCCAAGGATCCGATGTTCGTAAATGGCAAGTTGAGCTACCAGTTGAGGGCTATCGAAGATTTACCCACCACAGAGAAATACGACATCATCACCATGTTTGAGATGTTGGAGCACGTAGAATATCCATCCAAGGTGCTTTTGGCAGCATTAGAACGAGTGGAAGTAGGTGGGTGGGTATTTATTTCCACCATAAACCGAGACTTTATCTCGTGGTTTACTACCATCTTCATGGGAGAACATGTCTTGGGCATTGTACCAGTCGGAACTCATACCCTCGACAAGTACATCAACCAGACAGAGATTCGGGAGTGGTTTGAAAGTGATCCGCAGAGAAAGGAAGCGTTTTCCGTTGTAGATGCCAAGGGCTGCGTGTATTTGCCAGCATATGGCTGGAAGTTCACTTCCACGCCAGATGTGGGAAACTACTTCATGGCAATTCGGAGAATGAAGTAATGAACATAGGTATGATAGCCTTGTGATTATTAAAAATGATTATGATTTGAAGTAGAGAAGTAAATGTACATAGGTAATTAAGACTACATTCGGATATTATATCCTTTAATAGATAAAATAGTTCTTGCCATTCAATTTAGAAATCTTGCTTGATATTACAGTATGTCTCACCGATAAATTACATCCAGAAATCTCGTAAGTATTACTATTATCTTACATCCTTCCCTATGTACTGTACTTTATCATGTTCCAAGTAGGTATAGCATCTTCATTTCATCTATCCATATGCATCTTTTCTAGCTCGCAACCTTGGCTGGATTTTCTTCTACGGGCTGTTCATCAATAAAAGTAGGCAAGTTGTCTGTACCCACAGCTTCATCGTTTAAGTAGCTAGGCATTCCAATTCCAGTTTCTGCCATTTCGTTTTCATACTGCATTTCTTCACCCAAAGCATCGAGTTCAGCATCAAGTTCAGATTCGCTGATATCATCTGGAACATCGTATGTCGTCAGCAATGCTTCTTGCAACTCGTTGGATTTGTCGATTAAATCCAACATTTCGTCCTGAAGCGATTCTATCTGGTCGATATCGATCTTCCCGTATGTCTTACGCAATTGTTTATTGGCCAGCTTCATGGCATCCACGGTTATCATAGTATTTTGAAGATTGTCTGTAGTCATCGAAGCCTGAGTTATGTTCCACGACTGCAGCTCCAATTGGTCTTTCTGGGCCTCGATTTGTTTTCTTTGTCTCAAAAGCTTCAAGGCCCGTTGCTTTAATGCCGATTTTCCGGGCCCATCTCGCATTCGGCTGATTTTTTGTTGGTAAGTCAGAAGCTCAGCATTGATCTTGGAGAGTTTGACATCAAGACTTCCCACACGGTCATCGATGCCTTTGATGGCGTCGTTCAACGACGGCTTGGGAGCAGTGCTCTTTGACCCAAAGAGACGGTTCATGATGATATGGAAGATAAAGAGGCGTTGATGCTTATTGAAGTATTGAAAAGAGAGGATAAGAACAGATGGATTTGATAGTGCGAATTCTGGAGTACAGATAAAGAAAAGTGCAGGGCAGTGTGAGTGAGACTAGTGAGACACAGTAAGCCATCCAGGTTTAACAGCAGAGAATACAGAGTGAAAGTTCAAGTACAGATGCCATTATTAGATCATGGGCTTGACAAGTGAAATGAAATCTAAATAGTCCTATTCTATCTCTCTGTACTAATGACTGAAAGAAATGCCTTCGCAGGTAATCTTAACCAACGGCTTTCTGTACGTCTACCATCTACTTCTCCCTGTCAACATATTTCTCTCACAGAATCTGCCATAATACTTACAACAACTTGTCAGACTCAACATCGATTCTTATAAGTCCCAGGGTATTCGAACAGTAATATAGTTTTCTAAAATGTCTATTTGCACCCACCTTCTCTTGCAGCTTGAGCGCAATATTCACGTCTCATGTACATTATTATTTCAAGAACGCGAGTTTATTTCAATTACTTGCATTTGCTTCTTCTCTTGATTTTGAGGAATTGACCTTCAATCGACTTTAAAACCACATCAGAGGCAATGCCTGAAGTTGCTGAAGTATGCTAGTTCTTTTTTTGGGCCGAGAATCCCCAATTCTCGCAGATACTCTTCTTTGCTTACTAACCAACCCTTTATAGGTAGCTCATGTTTGCGCCCAGCTCCGCAGAAATGTGCTTGGATATCAGATTGCGAGCTTGGTGTTGAATAACGATGCGCTCCTATTCCCGGTATTGAAAAACGCGTCTAACCCTGAAAAGGAATTGCAGCTGCTACAAGGTCGGTTACTTCATTCAACCATCGAATCGGTAGGAAGACATGGAAAGTATTTCTGGCTCAGAACAAGACCGGTAGATTCAAAGTCTACCGACGTTTTATTGATGCACTTTGGCATGACCGGAAACATTAAGATCAGAAATATTGGGTCTCATTTGATTTTCTTAGAGAATGCAGGCACGAAGGTTATTGACAGTATCAAGAAGGAGAAGAAAGTCTCAAAGTACTTCAAGAAAGAAGAGGAGGACGTAGTCACCGTAGAACAGCTCCAAAACGAAGAGAACGAATCAAAGAAGGAACCAGAAGAATGGCCCCCTAGGTTCACGAAGATGGAACTAGTGCTCGAGAAAGACGGTACTAGACTAGATTTAGCCTTTACTGACCCTAGAAGATTGGGCCGAATCAGACTATTGACAGGTCCAGGAATCCAAGCTGATGAAGATTTATTGAATACCAGTCCATTGGATGCTTTGGGTCCTGACTATTCAAAGTCGCCAAATTCTCTCAAATCGGAAAAGGAATTTGTGATCGGCGATCCCGACCCTCATCACCATGGAAGACCAAGACCAACGGTTGAAGAATTTAGCAAGTTGGTATTATCAAAGAAGAAACCTATCAAGAGCTTTCTTCTTGACCAAGCATTTTTCAGTGGTATTGGAAATTGGGTTGGTGATGAGGTGGTGTACCAGGCACGAATACATCCTAATGAAGTGATCTCGAGTAAGATTCCTCAGAATCTAGAGAAAGTGCATCCAGTGGTTCAACGATTGTACGATTCTATAATTTATATATGCGAAGAGAGTGTACGCGTTGAAGGAAATGTGAAGAAGTTTCCTTCCAATTGGCTCATGCTATATCGATGGAGCAAGGCGAAAAAGAAGGGCCCCAAGCCTACGACAGATGATGGAAAAGCTCTTGACTTTGTTACTGTTGGCGGTCGAACAAGTTGCTTTGTCCCCGAGCTCCAGAAACCATTGAAGAATGAAATCGGAAAAGAAAATAACGGCAAGGCCATCGAACTGAAACAGAAGCCTGCAAAGAAGACAAAGGAAGTAGCTACTTCGAATGGAAAGAATAGTGGTAAGAGATCAAAACAGGAGGATGAAGACATAAAGAAGGAAAAGGCACAAAAGAGTAATACCAATGGGACCCCAAGAAGGAGTTTACGAAACAAGAACTAACCATGTGTATCAGTATATAGCTCAAGGTGATGTACTTCGACAATATATAAAACCTATATTGACATGAAACTATACTGATTGTTCAATTTGGGTGAAAACATGCTTTTAAATGGCTGCGAAATGCATTTTTCTGGGGTAATCAGCCGATAAGTGGTGTCAACTCCAGGCAGTTTTATCACAATCATAACACACTATCTACACTGATACGTCAAATTCACGTATATATATATGTAGGTGATATCTACATAGGTAACATCCATTACAACAAACAAAAGTGCCATTTGAAAAGACGTTTACTAACATAAATTTACGTCAGCACCTGCGCAATAAATCAAAAGCGCAATTCTACCGATCAACCCTTGGAGAGGAGACCCAGGCGAAAAGGGTTGAAACGCCGAAAGCTTGAAATCTCCAATTGCACTGAATATAAACATATCCAATTGCAGTTAGGGGGTTTTTCCTTACGCTGACGTTTCCTATTCGAGACAATGTGTAAGCCAGATTGTTCTGGATCCAGTGCAGTGCCTCGGAGTAGCTTCTCCACGTTTGGGGCAGATGCCGGATGAATGACGGATTGAGAACAAGATCAGAATTGTTAAGTCTGTGTTATTGTATTGTGATTAGATTGAGCCCCAAGAGGGGAGAATTGGAGATTGTCTGGCCGATATCGACGGTCTGGGTGTATAAATTATCAAATATGTCAGGAACTTTCTGCATCCCTTACTTCCAATAGAGTATATAGTAGCAGCGCTTGGAATTGCGCTATATGAGATAACTTCTTCTGTCTATACTGCCACTTGCTATCAGCTGCTATAAAACTGCCATTGCCAGGAGTGTTTTCCTCTTGTGTCTTGCCCCGTTGTTGTTGCTAGCCATCTAGCGCAAATAATCTTGAATATCTTGAACGTTCAATATGTATACATTCAACGTTTCCGAGATGCTCTCCTTGGATTTCAAACAAATAGTGACCGTAGCCTTGATGTTCTTCATCATCCGTGAAATCAACTACTTGATCAACAATCTCAGTCGGATCCTCAATAAAAACCAATGGAGGAATATTCTGAATCAAGAGTCGCTGGAGAGGGATCTTCCGAACCCAGTTTTTTTGCACCCTAATTCTACCGCTGAGCCTGTAAGTTTTCCGGACGAAATCATATTGGAAATCCTTGAGTACGCTCCTCAACACGATGTCTTGAGAATGGCCCGTGTCAGCAAGAGATTTGCTAGAATTTGTAGAATGAAACTCTTCAAAAATATATACGTTGGAAGCCCGACATCCAATGTCTTACACCCAGAGTACAACACTCCATTCTACCAAAAATACACCATCATAAAGTACGAAAACTTTCTTATAAACAGTGGGTCATTGTTTTTCACAAGACGCCCAATCCAAGAGTTTGTGTTCAAAGATCCTAAATTCTCTACTGGTTTTTTTGACAAATTGAAGTCTTTTCACCCACAAGCAGCTTTCTACATCGAGAACAAACCCAGGACAAAGTCTCCTTTTAAAACCCTTCGACATAACTTGTTGATTCTGGACATAAGGAGGTTGGATATAGTTCCAGAAGAAATTGATTCTTTGACAAGTTTCCCTGATTCTATCAGACATTTGTCGATTGACTTCACTGACCTTCAAGAAAATGGGGCAGCATTGAATAGGTGTAGAAATACCTTTGCTGGGTTGACTTCTCTAAAGTTGAAGAATGTGGACAGCCATATGATTCTAGCACTTTTTGCTGGAGAGAAGATCAGTGTCAGAAAGCTTTCTCTTCTGACCAGTAATAGTGAATTTGGCTTTGATACGATAGAGAAGTGTTTCGACTTGAGTACCATTTCAAGCTTCGAGTTATTAGATAGGAATATCAACCGAAAGAATGAATCCTATAAGCAGTTTATAACCAAGCTTGCTTCGGTTCGCCTGTTAACACTTTCGTGTCCACAGTCATTTCTCAGGGACATTATAACCTCTTTTAAAAAGAATACACTTGAAGAGATCAGTTGTCTAATTGACACAAGCCACGACGTATCTATGTCATTTATTCAAGGATTAATCGAAGATCATGCACAGTCTCTAGTTCGTATCAGCTGCTGTTCTTCCAATGAGTGTTTTATTTTGACAGACCTGGGCTCCTTAGATAAGTTCACAAGCATTCACACAGACAGGTCTTCAGAATACTATATTGATATGGCCAAAGAATTGCACAGGAATTCAGATGATTATCCCAAGTTGAAATTGTTCGAATTAAATGGAGTTCCAATTATATTGGATAAAACATATGGCGAATTAACTGGAATAACTCCTCTAGTTCCCAACCGCATCAGTCAGTAAACTCTGTTGATATCACTACGACATTAGAAGATTAATTTGACAATCCCTGGACAAATGTTACTCTATATACTTACCAATTTAGAAGAACCAATACTATTTAAATTGCATGACATCGTTTTCGAAATTGAAGAAATCCTCCATACTGTCAAACAATGACACATTGTTTGGCTCAATTGCAAAAAGGCTCTCGTAGTTAATTGTAGCCTCTCTATCCTTTGTCGTAAGAATGTCGATGATCTTGACGAACTTGCCTGCCAACTTGTTGTAAGGCTTCAATTTGTTAAATGAACGTTGAGAAATATCGATATATCGGGAGATGACATCGTCGGTTCTGTAGTAGACCTCATCTGTTCTATCCAAGCCGATATCTTTAATTCCAAGTTTCAAAATAGGAACTAAAACAGCTTGGAACAAGAAGTACGTCAAGTACCAGGCAGTTAAGCGATCGATTTCAAATTTCTCCAAGAACTTGGCAACCATCTCAATAGTCTCTACTGAAGACTTGAAACATATGTTACGGCATCTCTTGATCAAGGCAATAAAGTTAGGATCCTCAAACCCTTCGTTGGACTCCCAGAGGATATATCTGAATATCAACATCTGCAAGTTCTTGATTCTACAATTTAATCTGAGTCTTGTCAACGAAAACCACTTGGGGATAGGCTGTGCTGCATATTTGGTATTCTGCCATTGTTGGTACAAGTTCGGAGTGGAAATTTCGTCATTCTGGTTGAAATATAAGGGAAGCTTCCCCACAAAGTCTTCCAAGAGTTCGTTCATATCCAACAAACCGATCATCTTGGACAAGTCGTTCTTCAACTTGAGCACTGATGAGTTGTAGTTGTATATTCTTGTGGATATTTTAGTTAACTCTGACTCGTAAATCAAACCAGTGTAGATGGTAGGATACTTAACCTCAGCGTCTTCTATTCGTGACATGTTGCCGTAGTTAAGAATATCATCATCAATATTGAGAACCGGTTCCAAGTCAATAGTGTTCAAAGCAGGAATTGTCAACGGTCTACCAAAAGTTAACGTTGTTCCGACGTCAAAAAAATACATTCCCCACCAAAGACGTTTTCTATGCTCAATTTCCTTGTACAACTTTAAGTTTGTTCTAGGGCTATCACCATTAGTGTGGTCTATGAACTGGTCAAGTTTAACCTCCTTGTGTAATCCCAAGGCTGTTGCAACCCTAGCAGATAATCCTAGATAACTCCAGCCTGTATTGGGCTTGTTATTCTTTTGGACATAGTTGCTCAACAAGACGTAACTGACGAACAACTGGCTGTCGCTGTATTCGAATACGTTGATAAGCTGAAGTAAGTTCTTTACTCGCTGATAGTAGTATGTGTGGACACGCGAGCTCTCTCCACTGATACACCATATACCTATAGCAAGAATGGTGTTCAATAGGACATGGAAACTCAACTTCTTTTCGTTGTCTTCTATCTTGGCATAGTCATACTCGCTGGGGTTATCACCGCTGATCATGGCGTTAAACTGCTTCATGAACTTCGACTTGTCTACAAACGGGTACGCATTGTGGTAAATATCGAAATAGCTGGATACAGCGAGAGTCTGGAAGGCTGCATTGTCCAACAAGTCAGCGATTCTACCAGAGTTGATTCCTTTCCATATTTCGTTTAGATGGACATCAAGCACCGTTGCTGCCTCTTCCTCTTCCTCATCATCGTTATAGCTAAAGTTGTTTAAATTGAGGACTACATCTTTTCCACCAGTCTTCTTGGATTTCAACAGAAGAAACTTAAGCAAACCATTGGTAGAATTAATCCCGAAATAACCATTGGATTTAGGTGAGTCGTAGTTGAGTCCTATGTCGTTCGACAAAACAGCCATTCCATCAGTATTAGGAGAGTATAACGGCTGGTCAATATTGCTGATGTTATTGTTGAGACTGTCTTCCCTTTCATCATACTGGTTCAAGTCTGACTTTTCCAAGTCTATCAAGTAATCTTCAGGCTGGTAATCGAGAGTCTGTTCCAGCGGAGTTTTCTGGACCTTTTCCCGACTGATTTTGTTAATATTCTTGAAGGTGATAGGTATGTTGCTCAAATCTTCAGTGGTCAAAGAGATTTGCTTATAGAACTGCGGGTTGTCGATAGTTTCTACTTCTTCCTTGATGTCTGAGTTGGATTCTGAAGCGCGGAGCAAGTCATTTATCTCTACATCTCCTGGAAGCAACCGGACAAGCAACTTCTCTAGTGCTTTCACACGGTCTTCCACTTTCAGCAAGTGAGTTCTTGTCAACGGTGATCTTATGGTTTTAAGGGAATATACACATTTCCAATTCTGTTCCTTGCACTTTTGGCACTGAGGATACTCTTTGGAGCATTTCATTTTTCGGAGTCGACACAGATCGCACGCCTGGTGCGTATTTGGTGATCGTGTGGAGACACTCATTGTGTACTATGCGTTATAGCAACGTCTCGTGGCTTGTTGAGAATTTGGAGCAGAAAAGAAGTTCAAAGTTTAAATGATTCTATATTGAATATTGAATTCTCCACAGAAGCGCATCTGAAGACGAAATTTTTATTTATGTGCGCACCGGAAAAATTTGGCTGGGTGCAAAAAGCGTTATGGTTGAGGTTATGAATACTGGTGAGAAATGGAACTGACGTAGTGCAAATACAAGCAGGCAGCAGTAGATATGTTTGGCATTCATAATTATGGTGCTAGATAGTTATGAAAATATGTCAAGCGTTGTACATGTTGCTGTACTACAATTTGAAGACAAAAATTGAAATAAACTGAGTCTCTTTTTGATAGAATAGATACAAATAAAGATCTCTGCCTATTTCAAATAGTACGAAACAAAGCTTTCAAGGGGTGGGAGGAAGATTATAGTAACAGGGCCCTTTTGTGGTCGAAATGGAAGGCCGTTAAATATAGACATCTTACAAAATTACTGCTGTACAAACCAAACGAAAATCGCAAACGACAAATGACGTATTCCCAAGCGACCCACAACATCTTCCGCTTTGTTTGGACCCAGTGCTACAATGTGCCACGCTCTGACGAATCTCTACTCATTCCGCAATTTGTAAGATCCGATAGTTCCACCCGATTCGTTTATCATGTCTTTAAAGCTACAACGTCTCTGGCTGCATATATCCTTCGTCTCTACTCTGACAGATCAAGAAAATCTGTCTGACAGGAACGGTCTTCTTTCCATTTTTGCAATCAAATTTCCAAACATTTTTCCAAGCCACTCCTATGCTTGACCGTTGGGGTCTGTTTCCAATAGATCTACTCTCTCTTCAACAAAATCTCAGTTAGAGGTCGTATCCAGCATCCCCATACGACGCTTAATCGAATTGCAACCATCACCCAATACTGTCGTTTGCCGAAGTCTGGATGCAGGTTCATAGTTTTTTTCCGAAACACGGAAGCGTCTCCTCCCAGCCAAATGCCTTATAGAGCTCCCGACTTCATCCGCCTGCAGCCGCTAGCTGCTCCACTATTGAGGGGACACCTTTGTTGGTCCAACAGAGAAGGCTGCGAAACGGTTTTGTTCAATCTGAAAGTAGAGCCCCTCTCAACGGAGTCACGAAAGTTCTACTGTGGATGATTCAACTGTGGAGTAGGATAAGAGACTGTTACGCGGAATGACCAACGGCAACAGATGGATGTTTTTGACACTCTTCTTGAACCGGGCAGATGTTTCATTCTCAAATTTGCAACTCTAGTTGTTGTCTACAACTCCCACTATTGCCGCAAAATCAGACAAGCTGCTAAATTCCTAATTCAACACATTCCAATTAATCCGACTGTCTGTCCAACAACTGCGAGGGCCTGGTCTGGTAATGGAATTTGTCGGATGCACCCCCACACTAGATAATGCTTTGGCTATTGGAACGTCTAGTGTCTGCTTATACTGCGAAGATTTTTCTCAGCAATTTTTTGGATACTGTCAAAAATAAATCCTGCCCCTCTTTTGTTGGAGGATATCGGGTCTAGAGCTCAGACACGCATTCCGCCCTCGTAACTTTGCAAGTCGCATAGAACACTTCTCGAATCTAAAACTTCCGACCGCCCAAAAATCCTCTCCCCAAAAAGAAGTAATCAGCAACGACAGACAAAGATAACCATACAGTAAAACCGACTCATCAGCAACACCAACTCTGGCAAGAAGAAAGGATGAGCTCACTCCAACATTTCGTCTTTAGACTGCGAGAATGCAGACATCGTCGGGCCCAGTCTGGAAGCCTGTTTTCAGACATTTTCTTTGGCCACAAAATCAGTTAGCGGTATCGGCAACGACAAAAAAGAACGCAGAAAAAGATCCATACCGCAATAATCAACTACCATACGCAGTTTTCTTGACTAGCTTCTCCATTTTTACAGCTAGAAATCTACAGAAAAGACAAGCTTACAATTGGAGACGGCCGCGATCTATATATAAGCCCAGACTGTAACGAATCAGATCGTGTCCCCTACCAATCGTAAAAGTATCAATACTCGTACAGAATTTCTGCTACCTGGTCTAGTCTCGCTGGGTGGAGTTTTTAGAACGATCCGAGATCAGCCGTGCAGTGCCCCTAGTTCCACATACGAGGGCATCGGCAGAGTTTTCCGATCTACTTCCGGATGCGGTACTGGAAAAGCTGAAACCTTTTGTTGCCCGAAAAATGCTGTACGTGATTTCTTCCCGCCTTTTCTGCGCTGCCTCGAAGGCCCGGATATCGTCCCCTCTCCTCCCCGGATCTCAAACTGCAGCACGATAATGACAGATGCCCTCTTCTAAATTATTGTCCGGCGGAGTCGGTGAAGTATACAGACAGAAACTGGGAAAGTATACTATATAAGGAGGCCATTCCCCTCCAGACTCATCTACGAAATTCTGGTTTTACACACTTTTTTTCACGTCGCCAGGTCGTTTTCGTTTCTGTTAGAGTTTGTTGTATATCACTTACACCTTGTCTTCCATAGGAATCATCTGATCCACTGCTATTTATTTTTGTCACGATTGCCAAATTGGTCAAATTTTGAAAGGTTGAGAAATTGTCCAATTCCACGATTTCATCCCTTTAGCCTCAAGTGAAAGTTATTTCAAAATCGCGATAATCAGCTATCTGATCAGAATCGCGTTCAACTTTTGATAACACATCATTTCTTCAATTTTCACATCTCCAATGTTGAAGACTATATCCAAACTGGCCCCTCGTGGGTATTTGCGCATTCTGGTAAGATACAATTCTGCCACAGCTACGAATGCTTCCACGAACAAGCCAAATGCCTCTATTCATACCCACACAATCAAGACGCCTGTGGGCATCAAAGCTGCCATTGCCTCGTTGAAGCCTAAAACGACAAGATTGTCTATTGAAGGACCCATTGAGTGTGATTTGGAAGGCTTTCAATTGCTCAATTCGCCCATTTTCAACAAGGGTTCTGCCTTCACAAATGAAGAAAGACAAGCTTTTAAGTTGGACGGGCTTCTTCCATCGCAAATCAACACTTTGGACGAACAGGTGGAAAGGGCCTATGCCCAGTTTTCGTATTTGAAAACTCCCTTGGCCAAGAACGATTTCTGTACATCCATGAGAATCCAGAACAAGGTATTATACTACGAATTGGTGAGAAGACACATCCGTGAAATGTTGCCCATCATCTATACTCCTACAGAAGGAGATGCCATCGCTGCTTACTCAAATAGATTCAGAAAGCCAGAGGGATGTTTCTTGGATATCACCGATGCAGACTCTATAGATGAGAGATTGTCAGTTTACGGTGAAGACAAGGATATTGATTACATTGTGGTATCTGATGGAGAAGGTATTTTGGGTATTGGTGATCAGGGTGTAGGAGGAATCAGAATTGCCATTGCCAAGTTGGGCTTAATGACTCTCTGTGGAGGTATTCATCCCGGAAGAGTGTTACCGGTCGTTTTTGATGTAGGAACAAACAACGAAAAGTTGCTCAATGACGAATTGTACATGGGAAACAAGTTTCCTAGAGTCAGAGGTGAAGAATACTGGGATTTCGTAGATAAGTTCATTCAAGCTGTCAAAAAGAGATTTCCTAGCGCAGTCTTGCATTACGAAGATTTCGGTGTTTCTACTGGTAGAGACATGTTGTACAAATACAGAGAAACATTGCCTTCATTCAACGACGATATCCAGGGCACTGGTGCTGTGGTGATGGCTTCTATCACTGCTGGTTTACAATTTACCAACAAGAAGTTGTTGGACACAAAGGTCGTAATCTACGGAGCAGGTTCTGCCGGTTTAGGAATTGCTGACCAGATTGTCAACCACATGGTTTCCCACGGTGCTACTCCAGAATATGCTAGATCTCGTATCCACTGTATGGATCGTCGTGGTTTGATCTTGGAATCATACGAGGGATCAACTCCTACTCAGCAGTTGTATGCGGACAAGGATGCTGATTGGGAAGGTGTAGATACCAAAAGCTTGGTGGAAGTCATTGACAAGGTACAACCCACCGTTTTGGTTGGATGCTCTACTCAAGCTGGCGCCTTCACTGAAGAAGTCATCAAGACGATGTACAAGCACAATCCCCAGCCAATGGTTTTCCCATTGTCGAATCCTACCAGATTGCACGAAGCTTTCCCTGTAGACATCATGAAGTGGACTGAAAACAATGCATTAATTGCCACCGGATCGCCATTCCAACCTGTGGATGGCTACTACATCTCTGAAAACAACAACTGTTTCACATTCCCTGGAATTGGTTTGGGCGCTGTTTTGTCCAGATGTACCACCATTTCTGACAAGATGGTTTCTGCTGCTGTCGACCAATTGGCCTCGTTGTCGCCAAAGATGGAAAACCCAAAGAACGGGTTGTTGCCCAAATTGGAAGAAATCGATGAAGTCAGTGCCCAAGTGGCCACGGCTGTTATCTTGCAATCGTTAAAGGAAGGTACTGCCAGAGTCGAAAGCGAAAAGAAGCCCGATGGAGGCTTTGTTGAAGTTCCTAGAGAGTTCAACAAGTGTCTTAAGTGGGTGCAATCGCAAATGTGGAAGCCTATCTACAGACCACTTGTCAAGGTGGAACATGTTCCAGAAATCCATACCTACCAAGTGTAGACACTGACTATTATTAAGTGGTTCACCACGCCGTGCATTTCAAAACTAATAGATTATTTATAGAAATATATTCATTGAAAGGTGAGCGTAGAGTACTGGCTGCGAAAAATGTATTATTAAGAAGTGAAAAGAAATATAGAGAGGAAAATAAAGAAATACGAGAATCGGGAAAATGGAGTGAAGTCAAATTGACCAAAAATGTAGTAGCAAGAATAAAGAAAGATATATATTGAAGAACTTAATGTTCAGTTAGAATAGCATTATTATGGGTGAGTGAAAAAGAACATTTATAAATCGATTGAAGACCCAATAGTTCATACTGATTACAAAATTCATAATTTTTCGAGTTCCCAAAATAATAAAACACAAATTGGTCCGAATTTATCCTCGAGTGTTCCTTTGGTCCAAACTCCCTGCCCCACACACAAGCAAGATCTCGCTTTCCGAGAATGTCGTTGTGAAGGATATTATTAACAAATATACCAATATTGAATATGGGCATAAAGACGCTTATTAGTACAAGTTCCAATACGTTCACATTAATATATGAGTTTTCGTATAGATTAGGATACGGACGAATTAATAAGTGTGAAAACAGGAGAATAAGTTGTGGGTAAAAAGTGAATATTCAAATAAAACGAGTAAATAGATGACGAGAGACAAGAAGTAAGATCTCGGAGCTTAAGATACCCACAAGTCTATAGTCCGACAATTCGATATTTTCTTGGATACCAATTTCAGAGGCTATACTAATTTTCTTATCATGAGACAATTTTAACAACTTTAACAAACAGCTGAACATATTCTACAATTTATTCGAGACACCAAATATACAAGGGAGACATACTATTCGTCATAAAAATTCTACACCCACAAAACAGCCCAAAATTCTTAACAATTCTTCACATTTTATTCTTTATACATTTTCTGAAAAGTATTCTTACTCTCTCAATACACATATTATTCTTCCCCAGAGTAAGCGCGCGCTCCCACCTGCACAGACGCATTACCCGGCCGTCCAACATTTTTCACCCGACCTATTGCATGCCGACGTTGGCTAGTAGCTTCTGAGATCTGAAATTATCTTTTCCATTCTTCTTTTAGGAGTTCAATTTCTTTCAGCTCTCGTTTACTATAATACCAAATGACCGTTGAAGACTTGAAGGCCACCGTGGCCAAATTGCAAGAAAGAATCCAGTATCTCGAAAAGAAGGCTGGCCTCGTTCCAGATGTACCCAAATCTGTGAGAATGGTTTTGATTGGTCCCCCAGGCGCCGGTAAGGGTACCCAGGCCCCCAACTTGAAGGAAAAGTTCTGCGCTTGTCACTTGGCCACCGGAGACATGTTGAGAGCACAAGTTGCTGCTAAGACTGCTCTTGGTGTCGAAGCCAAGAAGATCATGGACCAGGGTGGATTGGTCTCTGACGAAATCATGGTCAACATGATCAAGTCGGAGTTGGAAAACAACAAGGAATGCGCCAACGGTTTCATCTTGGACGGATTCCCAAGAACCATCCCTCAGGCCGAGAAGTTGGACTCTATGTTGGTTGACAGAAAGACTCCTTTGGAAAATGCCATCGAGTTAAAGATCGACGACGAGTTGTTGGTAGCCAGAATCACCGGCAGATTAGTCCACCCAGCCTCTGGTAGATCTTACCACAAGTTGTTCAACCCTCCAAAGAAGAACATGATCGACGACATCACTGGTGAACCATTGGTGCAGAGATCCGACGACAACGAGGCTGCCTTGAAGAAGAGATTGGTCACTTACCATAAGCAGACCGAGCCTATTGTTGATTACTACAGAAAGACTGGCATCTGGAGTGGTATCGATGCCTCGCAGAAACCAGCCACCGTCTGGACCGACATCTTGAAGTGTTTGGGCCAAAAGTGATTCTTGTATAAAGATAATAAAAGGTATTTATGAAAACATACACGTAGATGTAGTCGCGTAGAATGGTAGGCTCAGTCTACTGTAACAATACTTCTGTAAAAATCTAGTGCCTTACAATATATGTACATTGAACTATACAGAAAGCAACTTATCGTAACTATTTACTTGGCAGACACCATACACTGCAGCAGCTATCATACCCTAGGACAACCTCTACATTTGCTTGTCATAAGCGTTCATTATCTATAAACTATTACACCTTCTGCTTTTTCAACCCATTCACCTCATCTTCAGCTCCTCTCTTCTTGCTAGACTCTACAGCACAGCTAGCATGCATTATCTTCCTACTGTTCTTACCTTCACCTGGTGCACGCACACAGTTAAACCAGCACCATTCACCCAACTCATCATTGTAGGTGGCCTTGACAGATTCACGGCAGATGATACACCTGTTGTTCATATTGCTGTCATTCGCTGGAACGGCTACAAACGCTACCTTGTTTGTTTTGGCCACAATTCCAGCATCCTTAGTTTCTCCTGTTTCTGACGTCAGGAACTCCAACAAAGCGTCGTCCTTGAAGTTAACCCAGTCGTAGTCGTCCAAGTACCAGTTTCTGGATTGTACATTAGACGTCGATGAGGACAACTTCTTGTTGATTCTGAAATGCCAGTCCAAATGCAAACGCTTCTTGGTTGCCCCATCTGTATCGGTGCTGAATCGTTTCCCACAAAGGGCACATTTCGATGATTTGGCGTCGTACAAGAAGTTGAGGTCACTAATTCTAGGTTTGTTGTTGTTCAAGAAGCCCTGTAGATCGCTGGCTATTTGTTTTGACACCACTTGCAATTCGCCAAACTTTATCTTTTCGTACTCTGAACGATGGATACTACTATGTAAATTAGCTGTCAAGATGTCTTGCAAAGCACTATTGGACAAGTCACCCTTAGGAATCTGGTATTTGATCTTTGGCAATACTATACTATAATCCGGCTTGGAACCTGGAATGGGGTCTTGGTCTACTTTTACCAAACCATACAAGAGCAAAGCCTGAAAGAGGGTGTCCGCTTCGTTCTTCACTGGTTCAACTCTGGAAGCACCAGGTGTAGCAGCAGGCGTTGTAGCAGGCGTAGGCATAGGCGTGTTGATATTACTATTATGGTTATTGCTGATATTGTTATGGTTATTGGTATTGTTAATGTTAGCATTGCTGATGTTGGAATTGTTAGCATTAGCATTATTCCTACTAATATTAATATGGTTGTTGTTGTTATTTTGAATATGACTTTGATTTTGAATTTCATGACTCAACTCCTGTTCCTTGATCGTGTTTAGTTGTGCCTGAACAGCTTTCAATTCTGCCGGTTTCATTTGCTGGCTTAAAAGCAATTTTTTCAATTCCTGTAAAGCATTGAAGCGATCGCTGAGTTTGGCATCAGGATGACTCTGGAGCCGAGACTGGAACACGGCTATCAACGAGTTAGTATCCTCGATCAATGTCATATTTGAAAGATCGGGTGAATTGCCTCTTCTGGCACCTGAGCTATTGGTGGTGCTTGAGACAGCATTGCCAGAACGGGAACCATTGCCGTTCTTCTTGGGATAGCCAGCCTTATCCAAAAACGTCTTGATCTTGTCTAGTTGCTCCCGGGGAAATAATGGAAAATTGCCCCTAACTTTCGTCACTTTCCAACTCTCAAACAATTTGGACGATAAGGTATTACGAATAGTTTCGTTTCCAAGCTGGAACACGTGAGAAAATAACTTGAATATGTCGTCACCTACCAAAATGTTGTATGGATTTCCGGCAGTCTTACATATCGAATCCAAAAGATACAAAGCATACAACTTCTGGTCTGGAATGGCTTTGTAGATACGATTGGTAATGATGTTCAAAATACCATCGGCATTTGCAGGATTTTCCTGAGCAATCGTAGTCAAGTTATCGATGATTGGACGGGAGTTGAACGTCAACTCCGAAACGCTCTGCGCATAGTCTTCCAACAAAGTGGACGCGTTGTCTGAGCCTAAGTCCATTGTTGATGTCAAAGAAGAAGTAGGGCAATAATGGAGATGATGATAGCGAAATATTTGAACTTTTAGTATTCATTAAATCACATGAACCAGTACACGTGACCGAAATATCACCAGTAAGCCAGCATCTTCTAGAAGACACTTATATGAATCAGTATGTAATATTTCATACAATTGTGGACATATCATACCCAACGATCGAAACCGCTTAATCTACTGGAATATGAAGATTCTCAGAAGGTAGTAGGCTTATGTTTTGAAAATTCATTGAACTACGAGCAAAACGGAGCATGTATAGCTAAAAGGAGATAAAGTAAAGCATATCTTAAGATCAAAATATCGGCTATAGTGCTAAGCTGCTTTCTCACCGGTATTCAAACCAAACATCGGAAAAGATCAAATGGGTGCAATTTGAAAGAGATTTCGGAATATTCCAAAAAAAGGTTGCAATTGGAACTGTCAAAAATTATTGCGCATTTGGGGTTCCAATCTCATACATAAAAGATTGCGCTTTCAATTTCAGTATTAGCGAATGCAATTGTTCCCACATCATCCGTAGATTCAAGGGGTTGAAATGAGCATAGAACCTAATTAGGTGACATCTACCTAATCACCATTGATGCCTAATCAAATCATGAAAAGACGCTATGACCAGGCAAAAATGGGACAAGATATGGCTAGCAAATGCTATGGGTTACGTTATCGTAGCCTGTTTGACAGGATACCTACAACAGTATTTGGGGAGAAAATCATACATAATTGGGATGTTTTCTTCTATAGTGATGTTCACGTTTGCTCTGACTGGACTGAAGTACTCCATAATTAGTTAGTGGATTCTTTTTTCAGGGCATAGGTATTGGAATCTGTTTCTCTCAGTTCAATGTTTTCATGAGTCGTTTACAAAACAGCCCCCTTGCTATCGGTCTCTTCCATGGGAGCTGGGGGTTGGGTGCCTCGACGTCTCCTCTTATTGCTACTGGTTTAGTGGAAGCTGGAATTAAATGGAATATGTTCTATCTTATACTTCTTGGGTTTCTGATCTTCAATATTGCCAACTGTTATTTGGCTTTCGTTCACTGGGAAAGTTCTTTGACACCCTGGGATCCCAAAGTTAAGAAGACCGATGAAATAGAAGAAAACCTTTCAAAATTAGACGGGTTGATGGCGGAAGCTGTAAGAACCAAAATGACCTGTTGGGCATCTTTGTTTGTGTTTTGTTATCAAGGTGCTGAAGTTTCGTTTGGAGGCTGGTTAACTACCTATCTACGTGATTATAGAATGTTTACATCCACTTCCATTTCATACGTTGCTACATGTTATTGGTTTGGAATCACATTAAGTAGATTGGTAGTTACTACTTTTATTCACAGAAAGATAGGAATTCCCAGAGCAAATTTTTTATTGGCTACTCTTGCTATCGTTTTTGTTCTCTTGACTTGGTTAATTGATAATTTGATCTCTGAGATTGTTACCATATTTATCAGTGGGATATGTATTGGGCCTATCTATCCATTAATGATTAGTCATGTTATTCAGGGAAATTTATTGCCTGATAGAATACAGATAATTTCAATGACAATTTCATCAGCCTTTGGATATTCTGGTGGTGCAGTTTTTCCATTTCTTATTGGGTTGATTTCTCAATTCACTAAACCATTTGTTGTACTTCCGCTGTTCATTTTTTTGTTTTGCCTAATGCTAGTTTTTTTGGATGATGATAAATGGGTTCCCACTCAATTCGTTTAAGAGAAAAATACTGAGTGAATAGTTTCATCCCTCATGTTTTTCAGATTTAGATACCAATATAAGTTAGGGCCAAAGAGCAGAACGACTGTTAAGCAAAGGGAACCTTCCTTTTTCAGACTATGAGGTTTCTCTCGTGAAATAAGACTAAAATTACAAATCATTTCATTAACTGGTGTGGGTTTATCTCTATCATTATGTCAATGCAATAGACTCCAGGATATAAATTGCTTTCTTCATTTACTGGTGAAGAAAGAATCCAAAAAACATGGCGAAGTACATAGAACATATTTAGATTTATTGGTCCTAGAATCGGGTTCAAATCCATTAAAATCACAATTTGACTTTTTTATTCAAGTGCAAGAGATGTTTTGATCTTCTATCCTGGAATATGGGCAAAGTGTGTTTGATATAGTACTCGTTGAAGGATATTCAACCTACTCCCAAAACCTCTTTGTAAGATACATTCTTATTTCTTTCCTGCTTTTTTCAAGCCTCCTGATCTATAATTTCTTATCTCTAAAGCTATACCATAAGTACACCAAATACTCTTCTACAATCATCAGTCCACTCAGTATACTCCACTTTTCCTCCTCCACACAAGGGTACATACAGTCTCCACAATCTTTTATCAATTGTTTTGCACCCAATGCCACCTAATTTACCTTATCACGTGCCATTTCAATGACTAATTTGGCAACTCACTATTAAGCGCGGTGCGCACAAAAATTTTCACTTTTGTACTGTGAAAAATTTCTGACCTTTTCAGTGGTTCAGATTTTTCTTTCTCCCTTCACTAACCATTCAATGTCCCCAGCTGCCTCCACTGACAAGAAACAATCTGGTATAGCCAGAGTATTGGGCTCGGCATCAGCCGGAATCTGTGAGATTGCTGTCTTCCACCCAGTTGACACTATCTCCAAGAGATTGATGTCTAACCACGGAAAAGTCACTTCAGCAGCTCAGTTGAACACCGTCATTTTTAGAGAACACGCCGAAAAGGCTTTGGGTAAGCGTCTTTTTACCTTGTTCCCAGGTTTGGGTTATGCTGCTTGCTACAAGATCTTGCAAAGAGTCTACAAGTACGGTGGTCAGCCTTTTGCTAACGAGTTCTTGACGAAGAACTTCAAGGACTCTTACGACTCGTGGTTCGGACCAAAAACCGGTAAAGCATTGATGTCTGCCACCGCTGGTTCCTTGATTGGTATCGGTGAAGTCGTCTTGTTGCCATTGGATGTGTTGAAAATCAAGCGTCAAACAAACCCAGAATCCTTCCGTGGAAGAGGTTTCCTCAAGATCTTGTCTGACGAAGGTTTCGGCTTGTACCGAGGCTGGGGTTGGACTGCTGCCAGAAACGCTCCTGGTTCGTTTGCCTTGTTCGGTGGTAATTCGTTTGCTAAGGAATACATCTTTGGCTTGAAGGATTACAACTCGGCTACCTGGTCACAAAACTTTGTCACTTCCATTTTTGGTGCTTCCGCTTCTTTAATTGTCTCAGCTCCTTTGGATGTCATCAAGACCAGAATCCAAAACCGTAATTTCGACAATCCTGAATCCGGTTTCACAATCTTGAAGAACATGGCCAAGAAAGAGGGCCTCTCCGCTTTCTTCAAGGGTTTGACTCCTAAGTTGTTGACCACTGGTCCTAAGTTAGTCTTCTCCTTTGCATTGGCGCAATCGTTGATCCCAGCCTTCGACAAGTTGATCAAGTAGACATCCATTTAATTCTTGAACTCTTCTTATTTCCATTATTATTTTCTTTTTTATATGTGTTTTTAGAGAATTGTTTAAACCTTGTATATAGAATACATACGCAAACAGGCACAATTGTAGGCTCAACTTCGTAAATCATAAATGTCAAAAATCCATCTATATGGCTCATTCAGTATATATCACGTGAATATCTAGATTAGGCAAAATGATAAGAGAAAGCAGCAATTCTTGGGTACCACAAAGTTGAAGGCGTCCGAGTGATAGTTTAGCAAGCAACCAAGCAGAAGTCATATGTAGTGGATTTCCAAAAACAAATCTCCCTGTAAGTATTATTGCTTGGAGAGAATGGTAGTGGTAACCACGGATTGGACTTGTACTACCATTGGTTGGATACGATTTTATGAGCAGCCAACAACATTGGCGGGGGAGAGAAGGTCAAATAAACCTTACAAGATTCCTTCTATTTTAAGGAGAATTTAAAAAGCTTTTCAGCAATTAATATAAGGTCCAAATCCATTTTCCTATAAAAGTCCAAAAGGAAAACTGGTCTCTACATACAGGTTTCATTTCCCCAAAAGAATTGAGTTGGCTTACAAAGTAATATGCGAACGGATGAACTCCAATGGCATGATCCTTTAGAATACCTAGAGGGGAGTCATCGCTACAAAAGAAGATATTTATTTCTATGACGATAATAAAAGATACAACGACTCACCCAAATTATTTAGCAATTTTTTCTATTGCTTTAGGAACAATGTTCTTCTGTTTATACATCATTAATGGTAATAACCATCCAATACTAAATAAAGTTATATGGGAGAGAAGGACAAGGTGGACTCTTGCCGAGGCCATTGCTCTCGCTGCACTTGTCGTAGCCGCAGCGGCCTATGCTTTACCGTATTGGATAGCGTTTGCATATATCTAAGCAGGTTCACGCGGAAAAGTAGTTATCACCACTGATTTCAAAGCAGTAGATTACGCTATCGACTACTGTAAGGAATTGGGATTGATCCTTACTATCAAGGCCAGTAACAAGGTGATATGTCTTGAACTACAATCTAGGATCAACGAATACTTCTGGGACAGCAACAAATGAACCAATACTGTATTGGACCGATGTGTCAATATGCGCCAACGAAAATATGGGCGGCGGCAAAAGACAAGGACTGTAAGAACTATGCGGACTGGGGCACGGTACAGGTTGGTGTGCTATTCTAATGAAAGAAAAGAACAACGGATATCAGTGTTGGGCCCATTGGGTTAATAATACATCAAATCTGCAGTTAACAGGTATGTAAATGAGGTGATGCGAGCCTCCCCTCTGCTGAAATCGCACTTAGTATAAGAATTCTACAGTTTCAGAAGCTGTCTCTTTAAATAAGTACTTTCTGGCGATATTTCCTTGTTTGTAAATGGAGAATCCCAGACTACAGGGAAATTTACACCTATTCTGTGCTTTCATTTTGGGTAGACGATTTATCTAGTTCTATTTTCAACATGTCAGGGTTATCTAAACCGTTGCCAAGCGTATTGAAAAAATTCTAAGGACATGTATCACTGTAATATGAGGTACATGTGTAATATCACCAGGAGGGATACATTTTGGGTATTCTCCAACCTTCTGTATGGATTAGACGAAGATTTATATGCTATGTAGTAGACACTTTGACATTAATCGTAATACATGCCATTTTGCGCAAAGTTCTTGTGTACATAACGAGATAGTGGTGAATTCTTCTTCTTCCTAGGAAATGAGAACTCCATTCTATATCCATGAAATGATCATTGAAATCGGGTGGTATGAAAAGTCTCCCTTCCTGATATGAATAAATTCCGAGGGTCGGTTTGAATTTTATTTTGGGTTTAGCTTAACCAATTCCGGCTCAAACTTATTTTTAAAAAAATGCACTGTATGCAGCGAGCTCATCTTGTAACAGGAATTGTTGCTGTTGCAATGCCAGTTCTGGAGCGCGATTGCGCACCTTCAAGACGCTGCAGCAATCCTGTATAACTATTGCATACTATGCTTTTTAAGAAGACTAAAATAAGTCATGGACAAAGCAAAAAATAACGTTTAGCAGCAGATATAGGGAACTGACATATGCAGCAAATTTAGCTGAATTGAAGGCGGCATTGAGCTTTTACAGTTTTGATAGTACAGTATCTTCTGTTCCAATGTCGCACCTGTATTACCAGGATGTCGTCAAGTATTCCTCACATTGTAAGTGATAACTTGGCCCTCTTCACTACAGTTTTGCGCTGAGGCAGACATTATATTCCTGGCAAATATTCTTAATATTTTCACACTAAATGAACTAAGTACCGCTGAACATATCTACAAATTCGTACTATTCAATTTGCAGTCGTAGAGAAAGACTCGAAAACAAGTGCAGCAATTCGCCGAAAGATGATGAATTTTTATAGTAGAAGGTCAATTAGTTGAACTTCAAAAGAAAATAATTGCGTTTTGTAGGTCATTACCATGGTATGTTGAGCACCAAAGGTAAGAAGAAGGCGTCACCTAAGACAATCTCTAAAGATGGTATTTATGAGACTAAAGTTGTTTATCGAAAAAGGTCCGGAAAAGATTAGCCCATTGTTGAATAAAATATTGAATGCATTCTTGATTCTTAGTTCCGGTTGCTGTTAGAAAATGTTACATACATGTAGTGGAAAATTAACTAACTTTATTATAAATAGTAGCTTGTAGGAAAATACTTGGGCCATAAGCTAAATCTTCGAGCTCAATCTCATTTATGTGCATCTACTGCTGGAAATATACTCAATAAGTTTCCCATAGTTTAATTTGTTGAAATCTACTGGACCATTGTGAATTACAATAGTCCAATGGGTCTCGTAATAGTATGGATGTAAGCTGTATTTTCTGGCTACTGTTTCTCTTCTTCCTCACAAGAATCCATATCGCAGTTCCATCATCAGTTTCTTCTGTCTCAATTTCTTCGTCATTTGGCACGGATTAAAATCTATTGCTAAGACTACCGAAGAACACATTAGGAAGTAGTCTCCAATTATAATCCATATTTATTTGCAATAATTTTGTCTTTATTTTTTATTTTCTTTTTAAAATCACATAGTGACAGAAAGAAAGCCCTCACAGATCACCGCAAATAAAATGGCTCTTATAGTCCAATTATTTTTACTTTAGCGGCAAGTGAAAATATATCTTAACATATGTATTGAGTTGTATGTCTATTCGTGGTATAAAATTAAAGGCTGGATGGTTGGTACAATGTCTCTCTTAAAAATCGGCTTGAAATTTGGGGCCAAGTTTGAACCAATTCCGGGCCATACTATTAACAGTAACCAGACGGTTAGTACCAATTCCGGTCACTAGTGTGAATAAGAAAGTCACTGCATACGAATCTTGATCACCTCTTTTGTTACTTTTGTATGGAAGCTGCCCAAACTGAGTCATTACTAATCTCTCACGTGATCAAACCCCGTTTCAAAATTCACTTTCACAAGCGAAAATGTATCTAGACCCTGAAACGTGGTTTCTGTGACTAAGCTTTATGACCAGAATGCTTATGGTAACTGATTTCATATCCCGGATCCGAGTTCATTCTTTTCGATGAGTAACATCTTCCACAGAGTATATAAAGAGAGAAGATAGCAGAATCTGACAAACTTTTGTTCTTTGTCTTCAATAGCATTATATAAGAGATCAAAATTGGGACTAAACCTATAAAGAGATTTCTAAGAGATTTAAACGAAAACGACGATTTATAAAAACCGCTAAGGAATACAACTAAAAGCAAAAATGAAGTTCGTGCTATACATGCTCTACTTTCTCAAGATTAATCTACTTCAGATCATAGTACACGGCCAGAGAAGCCACTCGATTACACTACAACACATAGACAGCTCGATTTTCGAGGCTACAAGATGTACTCCAGAAACAGAGGAATTTGCTGACAGAGCGTTTGTAGTCAATATCACCGATATTCCAGTGATATGATGGATTTGGCGATGACAATGGAATGTCTACAATGTAAAGGAAAAGGGAAAAGGTACAATAGCATAACATGCATAACAAAGTTTGGTTCGTGATAAAGGGCTGTCGTGATACTGTCACTGCAATCCACTAGATAGTTATAATTATTAATTAGATATAGTTCAGAGATATAATGTAATAATGATTTCATTTTTGTATACTATCGTAGTCCTGTAACTGATTTTGTTACAATGAAGTTGTAATGATGACAGCTATCTAACGAGCCAGCAAATGTGTTTTTATACTAGATTAGAACTGCAAGGGCTTCTGTATATTCTGCACTCCAAAGGCATCGTAATATCCGAGCTTGGTCAAAGACACCAACTCGTTGGGCCACTTGTTGGCTCCAAGAATGGTATCTAATTCCTGAGTTGATGTCTTGCCTTCAAGAAGACATAATCTGAAAACAGCATCCACTTTCTTCTTTTCACGCTGGAGCTTTTCTGCGGCCCTTTCTCTCAATCCTCCAGCGGTGTTCGCAATATTCATGGCATTTTTCAACAAAGTCTTACAATTTTGTAGCAATACCTGCGAGTTCTTCTCGGCTGGCTCATACCCCGAAATCTGGCATCGTTGAAGCTCTATATCTGCTCTGGCAATGATGACCTCACTGATCTGACCCACAAGAGCTCCTAATCCTAAGTCCACACCAGAGGGTGTCTTTTTCTTCTCTGCCAACAACTGACTTAGTATATCCTGAGCCTTTTTCAAGTTTCCCGACATCTGGGTCAATGACTTCCAGTACAACTCTTTAGATTGTAAAATTCCACTGGAATTGACATTGGCTAATGTAACATCATTGCGATCAAGCAAGCTCTGGATATTGTCAGCAGCCAGCATATACCTTTCTGGAGTGGCAGGAAGCTCTGCGTTATTCCAGACTTCAAACAATTGGTCAAAGTCGTTCGAGGTCAATCCAACTATATAGCTCTTTGCAACCTTCAATTCCAGGATCTGAACTTCAGAAATATTGGCTACCATTTCATTTTTGTTGGCTGCGACTTCACTGAAGTTGTCTATAAGATCGCGCGCTATATTGTCACTTCTATCTAGAAGAGGCTGGATCAAGTTGGTTACTGCTGGAACTTGTGAATCGAAATCAGTTACATTCTCAAGAATAGCCTGTGCCAATTTGTAGCACGACAACACCGATTCCAATATATCTACAGGCTGAACTACCTCGTCACTCGTGTACTCCTCTTGCTTTGTTTCTTCATGAAGACCACCCTGTTGATAAAGTTCATTATTAGACTCCATAGCATTAACATCTACTTCGTTCAACTCCTGTAAGAACTTCTGGAATTCTACCATTTGTAAGTCCAAAAGAGCCAAGAACAAGCTCTGTGCTCTCTGAGTGACCTCAAGCAATTGGTTGAAATCAGATTGGTCATTTTCCTGCTCGGCCTCTATAGCTTCAGTGTATACTAATGCTGTGTTGAAGAGCAAATCTGAAGGTATCGCTATATTGGAAGTTTTTGCTACGGTCATCGCTGTTTCGTGAGCAGTTATAATATGAGCCAAGTCTTGTAATACGGATCGCTTGTCGCCTGTCAAGGCTTCATCCACGTTCGTCAACTCGTATATTTCTACACCATCAGTCTTGATGTATTGGTTGTACACCAGGAAGAGCAATCTGGAAGAATTGTAGAAGGCATCAAGGTTTCTGCCTTGAGTTCCCAGTAACGAAATCGACTGCAAATAGCTGGTGTAAGCTTTCTGGTAAAATCGCAAGCTCTTGGACAAGTCGGATCCGAGCCACCTGTCTCCCGACTCCTCGTCAATCGAGCCTTGTTCAAGGAAATCTTCAGCTGTGGTTGGTTCATTAGAAGAGTCTAGAGATTCTTCCTGTTTGCTGATGAGAGCCATGGCTCTTTTGCCCAATTTGGGGGCTTTTACTTCTGAAGAAGATGTTAGTATAATTCAAGAAAATTACAACTTTCACTGTACATACTTTTCATGTCTATGACTGGCAATTGAGAATAAACAGAAGAGCAAGAGATTTGAATCCATCTCCACTTGGAATAAGCACTAATATTCCGTCGCACTTGCATATTATTTTATAGGATGCAAGTTAGATCAAAACTTTGTCTACGGTGCAGGAATATATCAAAACATATAAACACCTTCATTTTATAATTCGAGAATCATTTCTCTTTCTCTCCGGAGATTCAATTCTCATCAAAAAAACAAGAAAAGGTTGATTGAATGTACCCAATATTTGATTTTTGATCTTTTATTTTTTCATTCGAAATTATACAATACTGGATGTCTACTGTTAAAAGTCTAGAGGATTTACCCTCACTTAATCTGGATACGAGCTCGTATTCATTTGATACTCCAGTGAGGGTTCTACGAATTTACTCTCCCCAAGATGCCACAGAAAGCAACTACTACCATATCTATGTCACAGACTATTCGGCGATAGGGCCCCCAACTTGGATGGCAGACGAAGTGGAACGCGTCAAAAGTCCCCACATTGCAGATACATCCATACTGCGCGAGTGGAAGTTTCTCATTGTCGCCAGCAGAACCCAATTGCAAACGCTTATAGAGGAGAAATTCAAGAAAACTCCGAAAGATGTCGTTTTGAAACAGTTGCCAGTTTTGGCCCAGGCTCGCTTTGTAGTTAAAAGACATGTAAATGGCATATACGGCTCATTAATATCCTTGGATTTCAACACAGCAGGTATCATTGCTGGTTTAGAACTTAGAGAAGATAAAGGATATTATTATGCCTATGCTCGACTTTTCGCTCGTTTCAAGATTCTTGCTACTCAAAATCAAATTTATCTTGCTGAACAAGTATATAATTTCACAGCCAAGTTCGGCAAATTGCTTGATGAGATTCTTGAACCGACGAAGCAGAGAAAGAAGGGACGCCAGCACAAACTACCTGCAAACACATCTGAACAAAATGCAGTTATGAAACAAAAAGATAAAGAAAAGCAAAAGGACAATTCAGATGCCAACCACAAGAGGCATAGTATCGCGAACAGAGATACGACAATTCAAATAAAAGTCAGCGTAGAAAACGACTACACCAAAAGTACAAAAAAAACTGTAAATATCAACTCCAACAGTAACGAAACTAATGACACTACTAATACCGATATCAATAACGCTGCAGCTGTCAATACCATCAACGATACCGTCATTAATGATAGCAACTCAGCTGTCTCTGGAGACTCCGTAGATAAAGAACAAACTTCAGAAGCTCCAGATTCACAAGATATTCGTCAAGTCTCAGACAAATTCAAGGTTGATGCAGAACCTTCAGTATCAGATAAAGCAGCAGATGTACGAATGGGGACATATCGAGGTGAGACACAACCACAAACTCCTATAGTTGGTAACAAGTTCTCAACTTCATCGCCTCGAAGTGAACAATTAGAGCATTCGTCGCCACTCAGAACGAAAGAATCACTGGAAAATTCCATTATAAGAGCCCAACAACAGATACCTTCGGCTTCAGCGAGTCTGGATGACCATTCACCCATTGCCCTACGTGCAGAATCACTTCTGTCATCGATTCAAGAGCAACGAAATGTAAATTCTTCGAAGGACAAGTTCAGTAAACAAGAAGACCATTCGCTTACCTCTGTAAAGAGACTAGCTTCACTATCATCTTCTCCTCTGAAGAAACAGCGTAAAACCGAGTCATTAGCACGTACAGAATGGGCACCTGGAGGTCATCTGATTTTAAACTTGGATAATACTAAGTTTAAGAAGCTGCCACCGACCGGAGCTGATCTTCTTTTTCATAACCAAGACGACGAGGACTCTCAGGCTCCATTATTTCCACCAACACAAGCCACGGCACCGAACTACCTAACCTTTGAAGCGATGCTTAACAAACAATCACAAATAGAGATTGTAGAAGAAGAGAACGACTCCACTGCTTATCATAGCTTGCCCCCAGAAACTAAAAGCACTCAGTATGATACGTCTTCGTCAAACATGCCACCTCCGCCAAGTTCCCGAGTGATATTGCCGAATTCGAGCCAGCCTCCATTGGCACAAGGCTCTCTTCCTGTTCCCCAGACCCCCAAAGCATTACAGGGTGTCAAACGTCAATCCAGCTCTGTACCTAACCATCCCGATAATGTGCATAGTCAAATTTCAGAGAATGCAACGGTTGTATCACCAACATTAATGCCAAGTCAGCGTGCTGAAATAGAGATAGACATCGATATTTCTCCTCCTCCTACGCAGCCACGCCCTGAAGACAGTACTGGCAGTGCAGTAAGTTCCAGAGAGAGCCAGGACAAGGATAGCATCGGAATTATAGGAAAAGCTCCTAGGACCTACATTTCAAAGACTATGTCCATTGCACAATTGTTAAAAGTACCATTGACGGTCGAGGAGATTTCTAAGAAACAGATCTATGAAGTACGAGGTGCTTTTATCAAAGGATTGCAACCATTCAGGCCATTCATAGTAAAACCTTTCAAAAGAACAATAAAAGTTGCCAACTTCAACATCGTCTTAACCGATAGAAGCAGAGATCTAGTGGTCGAGTTCCACAACGAAATTGAAATCTGCCACTTTCTCGGAGTCGACGAAGTGGAAGAAGTCTACAATCATCTCTCGACTATAGAAGACGATATTATCAAGCTAGCTAAACTAGAACACCCTACCACCAACAATATCCGTCTTGTTAGAAAGACCAAAACTGCACGAGATAATATGTTGTATCCATACTGGGCATGTCTCAGCACCTTGGAAGACCTCATAGCGTAGTAGATATACTTACATTTTGTCCGTATCTCACTTCTATGCGTCTGTACAATTTTAAATCTCTTTCATCATATGTATAGCATAGAACTACGACTGGAATCTGTTAAACGTGTAGAATTATTATATATATAAACTATTTTTTCCCATTTAAACTGAATAACCTCTAACCAGATATTAACGATTAAAGATTGTAAAATACAAATAGAATGTTAAGAAGCCGGAAAGCGGTTAGGCCCATCCAACCACTTATATGATCATCAAAATGAGGAGGTCAAATTTAAATATAACCAATTCTGTTGGCAACATCCAAAGCGTCGTGGTCAGCAGTCAATTTGATGTAAGCCTTCTTGGTACCGTTTGGTCTGATCAAAGTGTTGACGTACAAGACATCGACTTCGTATAATTCCTTGACTGCAGCCTTGATTTGGTTCTTGTTGGCCTTGATGTCAACTTGGAAAACCAAGATGTTACCGTCTTCAACCTTCTTCATGGCAGTTTCAGAGGCAATTGGTGAGACAATGATCTTGTAGGCATCTAATCTGTTGTAGTGAGGAACGGACTTTCTGGCGTATTTTGGAGCTCTAGACAATTGTAAGGTCTTTGGCAATCTGAAGGTGGTAGAAGTTCTAACCTTTAAGGCCTTCTTACCGTTGGTACCCTTCAAAACAGCCTTCTTAGCAGCAGAAGCTTTAGTAGTAGCTATAAAGTTGTTAGTATAATGCACAATCTTGTAGTTCACCTGGTTCACGATGGATTATAGTCAACATATTTGAATGGCAGAGATTTTCTTCGATTATAATGGTGAAGTGTTTGCTGGAGTTATTCTCTAGTGTCCTGAAGACAACGAACAAAATACGAGATGCTTGATACTCTTTTCTTAAACTTAGTGATCTTGGAAATATCGTATAGCTTGAAAAATGAAACAGACTGAAAAATGAAAAATTTGAAAATTCGAGAATCTCTAATACTAGTCACTTGTCATCAACTTCGTCTTTCTACATAGTTGGAAGTCTCTGACACTATACGATCATGTTGAACATCTCTACGAAGATTTTGTTGTTTAAAGTTGTCGTTCTGGATAATTTTTCAGTCTCTGGAAAGATTTTCAGGATTACCAGGATCATTCGATATGCCAAATTGCAAGATGATATATATCTAGGATGTCTTCATATTATCCTCGTGTCCACAATGGTGTGCTTTTCATTAATCGTAACATACATGGAGCCATTATTACTATAGTTGGTTAGTTCCTAGTATTACAACAAAGTTCTGGTAACACTAGATTTAAAAAAAACTTCAATAACCAACTTCGAATTGTTAGTACAGCCAAAACGAAAAATTTTCTGAATGGGGAATGTGCAGGAGCGAGCAGACACTCACGCTTAACTATGGCAGATAGTGGGTCCTCATAGTTAAGACAGACGTGGGCAAGAATAAGTGTGCGCGAATTCAGAATCGTGCGGGAGGTTGAGCTAGAAGATCACGTGCCATAATTGAAATTAAGGGCTGTAGCCCTATTTTAACCTTGGCCATTATTTCACTTCTGTTTGAAATGGCGATTGTATTCCGATTACCTAAGCCTGTGGTGGATAATGCTGCTATGGGCCAATGTTGCGGATCTAGATTGCCTGCATTGCAGTTTGCAATCATTTGTATGGATTCGTATGGATTCGTCTATTGAATAGGTACTATGAATATTTGTAAGTATTGTTCTCTGGGGAGAACTTTCAAGATGTGGAACATTTTGATTCTGAAATACTCTTCTTCATAAAACTAACGAGTCTTCAGCTGTCTAACCTGAAAGCTGCAAGGGAGCGAACTTCCCTGATTTATGAATCTTACACTAAGCTCGAGTAGCAAACCCAGGGACTCAAGAGTTTTTCAATCAATTATGATACTTCGTAAGGTTGTCTTATCCTCTATATTCTAGATGCTGCTGCACTCACTGCTTTAGTGAGCACAGATCAGCAGTTGACTATTTGGCACCTTCTTTTGCAATTCGTAGTTTGGTCTGAACCAAGTCATTAACACTCGATTCTGCTCTGTACTATAGTACTTCTATAGTCTACACTCTCTACACCTCTTCACTATGCAATCGTATATATATACAGCGTTCGAACCTCTTCTATGTACATGGCTCACAATCTTCTGAGCTTCTTAGGACGAGGACCACCGAACCGTAACTTGGTAGCGTCGCTGACTCTTACTATGTGTGGCTTGATATGCTGTCCTTCCTTTCCCATCAAGGCTGCCTGGAAGGCATCTCTTCCCTTTCCATAGTCGGTCATGATCAATTCGATCTTATCATTAGGTCCAAGCAAGTTCTTCTCTTCAATGGTCTTGAACATCTTGGTAGCTACCTGGAAAGCGGCTTCGTATTCGGATCTCTGCGATTTTCTGAACCCCAACTGACCAGCGGTAATGTGGAGCTTTGTATGGTGGGGCAATTGCAAGTAGTATAACACTTTCTCGTTGTAGGACAAATGTTGGTTCTTTTCCAAAAAGTCCAAGTCTTCTACAACAGCCACCAAACTGGCCAACGTATTATGCTTGTGGAAAGTTCCGTACATCTTCCACATAACGACTTTCTCGTTCCTTTTCCCATCCCTCACCTTTGTAGGTTGAAGCTCTATGTTACTACTATTCTGTTGAATCTGAGAGCTCATGATTTGCACGGGCTTTGAAGAACTCATATATCTCATCGTAGAAACACCCATTCTGGACACGGGCTGCACAGACTGAAAGCGAAAGGCTCCCGCCACCATTCTGCTAGCAGAAAACATTGTATGGGTGGATATGCGGAGTTTCTGTGATAATAGCGATGTCGTTGGTCGTAATACCTTGCTGAAGAATCTGAAAAATTTGTAGAACGAGGATGATTACGAAGCGGTTACGTCAGAATAAGACACAACTAACGAAGTGCGACACAATTGTGCTGCGCTACCACATGTGTTTTCCACGCGAGCGTTGAGAATTGGCACTTAACGACCAGAAGAGTGACTCAGGAGAGACACTAAAACATGGAAATCCCCTAAAAATTGTCAAATATGTCTGGAATTGTGGGATTTTGTCATCATTCCTTTTCTGGAAAGAACTGGCTAACATTGCCTGAATTAAATGTCCTCTTGTCTCCTCAATGTCTTCACTATTTTTCACCATTTCTTCACTAAATGCCAACATTTCGTGCTATATGCACACCCATAATCCTTAGGCTAACTATGGAGAACAAGTCAAGGCAGAAGCACACAGAAATCCCAGCTATTTCAGCCAATCATGGCCCAAAATCTCCCAGATTTTCAGTACTACCTCTCTCGACCAGCGACAAGACACCAAGTCCTTTTTAAGCGGCACGATCTAGTGCCACGCCCAATATGCCAAAGCTGTCCTTTCCCTCTTCTTTCCCTCGTCCGTGCCCCACCTCCGCTGTACCTACTATCGTCTGCTGCAGCCCGGTCGGTTCCTGCAGACAGCACGCCGCACCGATAAAACAACGCATTAATTTCTAGCAGGATAGAATAGCCAGTAAAAAAAACAACAGCCAGAAGTCACAACATTTGTTTGGATAGCAGCCGTTTTTCGTCCAGTAGGGTTCTGTTCTCAGCGCCAGTCAGCCATCCATCTGTACACCCATACCGCAATCACGTAGCGGTATTTCAGCCCTAAGACCCGTACCGCCGCGTCTCCATTTGCTTCGCAATTGAGAAATCTATCGTTTCTTTATCACTGTTACGAGATTTCGATTTACGATCTTTGGCGTTTTGGAAATTTATTACAATATTCATATCAATAGAAAGATCTGGTGTTCCTGTGTTATCACTAGCATCGCAAGACTCATTACGGAATAGATTCATCAGCAATCGCTACCAGAGATAGAATAGATTGCCACTGTTCCAAAGAGTCTCAGCCACATCATCAATTGTATCTATCTCAGAGTACTCAAATTATCAATTGTACTCAAAGAAGTGATTCAATTCAGTTCTATTCAACGACCAGATTACTCAATTCGATTGGCAACAGCAATTAGATTCACTTTTGAAATCATAACTGTTCTCGTAGAATATAGCAGTTATTACAAATCATTACTGTTGTGAATAGGGATTGCTGGCATCACCAATTGTAACTGTTGTCACTACTATAACTGTTATATCGTCGTACTGCAGCGTTTCAGACCGCATAGTAGCTATCATTGTCGGACTGTTGAGTCTTACCTGTACTGTCACAATTGCTGATTCTGTAACTATTCTGTCTGCCTTTTCGACACGTCTTCATCTCCAGAGACTAACATAGATTTTTTTCGTAGCCTTTTGACTTCATTCACTTTGTTTCTTTCCCACTACCCGTTATATCCCTAATGCCTCCAGATATACACGCCGTCAACGAATACACGTTGAACGAAGTGACCAACAACCAGAGCCTGGTGTCAACGCGGATGACCGTTAAAGAGTACAAGAGAATTGGAGAAGGAGCGTTTGGAACCGTAGTAGAAGCCGTATTGAAATACGCCGACGGCACAGATGTTCATTCAGAATGGCTCGGTCCCTTTGCCATAAAGCGAGTACCAGCACAAACAGAGTACAAATCGCGAGAGCTTGAGATCTTGAGATTGGTCAACCATCCCAACATCGTCAGCTTAAGGTTCTATTTCGACAAAGCCAGCTCCAGTTCCCATGATAAAACCATTTACCAGAACCTCGTCATGGAATGCTTGCCTTCCAACTTGCAAAGCGAAATCAAATATTATAGACAATCCAAATACACCATCCCCTATCCTCACATGAAAGCATATACGTTCCAGTTGGCGAGAGCGATGCTCTATTTGCATGGCTTTGGCATTTCCCACAGAGACATCAAACCTTCCAATATCTTGGTAGATCCCCTGACTGTAGTATTGAAGGTTTGTGACTTTGGCAGTGCGAAAAAGTTAGAGCCGAACCAACCATCTGTAAGCTATATCTGTTCGAGATACTATAGAGCTCCAGAGTTGATTGTAGGGTGTTCGTTATATTCCACCAAGATAGACATATGGGGTTTGGGCTGTGTCGTAGCGGAGATGTTTTTAGGTAAACCCATTTTCCAGGGCCAATCGCCCGAGTCACAACTCAAGGAGATCTCCAAGTTACTTGGGCCCCCTCCCAACACGTTTTTCTTTAAGAGCAATCCACAATATAGAGGCAACATGTATACAACCAAGCTTTTCAGCTGTACGGTAGAAGAAAGATTCAGGCAGATATTCAGCAATTCTCCACCAGACGCCATTGACTTGTTGTTGAAGATCTTGGTTTATGACCCAGACATGAGAGCCAGTCCCAGAAGAGTATTGGTACATCCGTTCTTCAATGAGTTGAAGAAGAAAGAGTTCCAAGTTTATCCGCGTGGCTCTTCGGAACCGATACAACTCAATTTGTTTAACTTCAGCGAGTTTGAATTGTCGTTGTTGGGGTCCTTGAAAGATGAATTGTTAGCGAGATAGATTCCTAACAAGCTGCATGCTCTTGGTCCTGGCGAAGGGCAAGACATATGATTCTGACTCTAGAGACTCACAAAGGGTTGGAATTGCTTCTTCTTCCTAGACATGGATTCGTTAGCTACCTGATTTTTATACTTCTCTATTTGACCTTTAATTTATGTTTTATTTATCGATGACAAGGAGCTAGATAACTGGTAATCGTAGGCTAGAGCACTTTGTGGTATACTAAACATGATCTTCTTGTTTCATGCTATACTTCATTGCAAAGTATTCTTGGTTGCTCAGTATACTTGAATTATGCTCTACTACATAGTGGTATATTAATACATAGTATACTTTTACTTATATATATTTTTGTATTATAAAGCATTATTCATAAATGGAATGATTCGTTACACATTTACATATGACGTAGTATACATAGCTACATAGTATTTCATTAATAGGCAATCTTGCATCTAATAGATGTAAAGAATCATTATCACTCCGTCAAGTTATCTTCATAAGTATCATTTACTATTATCTTGTAACTATTATATCTTGTTACTATTATATCATGAACTATATATCAAGTAAATATCATGTAATTAACCATCTTCAACTATATCGAGTATTCTCTACAATGCCAAGCTGTAGCTGTACTCATCTTCGATGTTCTGTGACAACCACAATACAACACAACTCAACATGATACAGCCGTTGCATATTATATTAGAAACACCCATTCCCAACGTAGGAAAGGTATAGTGTTTCAACAAGAACTTCAAGATGAGCACCATAAACGACCCGGCCAAACCCCCAGCCAACAACGAAAACCCACAGAACAAAATCACTCTGGCAGCCCATGCATTGGTGCCTGATCCACTGCTCAAAAACGAGTTGTTGGAGTCTACAAACAAATTCGACTTCTCTATCAGGTTCACAATCAACATCCCCAAACTGGAACAAATGAAAGGAATCCAATCGACAAACGTGACATGTACATCAGACGCATTGACAGTCTTAGAAAAGATAGCAGCGTCCACAATGGACCAGAACCCAATGGCATAGAGGGCTCCTGATAAGTATACCCCAAATGATCTCAACTTGGCCGACTTGGGCAACTTGAACATCAGAGCATTGAACCTGAAAAGATGATTGGAGTGTTCCATCTTGTACACAAAATATTCTGAGAAGCTTCGGCGATTTACAACGGTTTAGAACGACTCCGCTGATATTGAAGAAGAGGTATCAACTGTTTTCTAGCGTCTCAAGCCCTTGTCCCCTTTAATTGAATTATGTAGTATCCGAGTGAGTGAGAGTTTAATCACGTGACGTATATCGATTTCCAGAAGTTATCTATTATGCTATATATGCTACTATCACTAACAGCTTTAGCAGTCTATGCTGGTGTTAGTGGCGTTTCCTCGCGACTTGTACCGATTGCTCTCTTTTGTTTGATGTATTTTTCATTCAATTCGAGCACGTTGATAATGCCGTCTCGGCTGCAAGACACCAAGAGTCTGCCTTCGTTGTAGATGTCAACTTCAAACACCGGCTCGTCGCTTTGGTGGAGCTGGAACACCACCTGTTTGGATTGGACATCCCAAATGAGGATTCCACATGATTCTGTGCCCGAAACGATCATGGCATCAGAAGTTTTGGTTATAAAGTGCGCTCCACAATTGAATTTCTCACTGATTGGTTTACCGTCGACACCAGTATACGTCTTGATGACCTTGTTGTCCATGTAGTCCCAGAGTCTTATAAGACCATCTAGACTAGAGCTTAGTATGTACTTTCCATTTGGAGATGTTTCTACGTTGGAAATGGGAAAATTGAGCACATCGTTGGTGGAAGCTGTAGCTGTGCCATGAGAAGTACTGTTGAACGATAGTGTTTTAAGACAATGGCCCGTTTCTAAGTCGAAGAGTCTCATAAGACCATCGTAGGAGGCACTGATGATTATAGTGTTGTCTGGAGTGAGACAGAGTGACAGTACTGGATCAGCATGTGCTGCTAGTGTCCTGAGAACTCTTCCCGAAGTAATGTCCCATATAGTGATAGTTTCATCCGCTGAACCGGAAATCAACATATTACCCTTGGTGGTGAATTTTATTGTCGTGATGTGGTAGGTGTGCTTGCGGAGAATCTTGACACATTTCTTCTTGCTCACCAGCCAGAGCCGTATGGTCAAGTCATCCGAACAAGATGCAAGTATGTTCGAGTTGATGGGGGAGAACTCCAAGTCGGATATTCCCTTGGTGTGTCCGTCCAACTTTGTGATAAGTATGCCTGTCTCAAGATCGTACACACGTATGGTAGTGTCAGATGAACATGTAGCGAATTTTGACCCGTCTGGCAGGATCTTTATAGAGTTTATTGAAGAATTGTGGTGGTTTTTCAAGGTATATTTCACTCGGTACAAATCAGGGAATTTTGCTTTTTCGACTCCGTTTTTCGCCGTTGCATCCGAGAAGCCGTTGGCTAATCCTTCTAGCCCCATGATGTTTATGAGATTTTGCAAACAAACTTTTGTAGTTAGGAGAATTTGTGAAATCGGAACTAACAAACTCTACGATTTTTCAATATTCAGAGATGTTTGGAGTCGCGTTTATAGAAATAAATAAATATGCACGAAATAGTGAAGTGCAGCACGATTGCAAAATTGCGATTGTCTGTAATGAGGAAACATATTCATTAGTATTTGCCGTTACTGTACCGATTAATAGTACTTAGAAAGCAATTTCAGATAGCACTGTTATCCGTAACTTTGTATTAATCGTTCTATTGTTTAGGTAGTATACATACTTGTACTACTTAGTAATCTTTTGTTTTGTCTACACAAGTCATTATTCGTCAGAATAAATAGTCATAAATCGTGTCACTAGCTCCACCGTTCATTCATTTGGTCAATCCAAGACTCAAGAAGACTACTCTCAATCTCGTCAAACTGCGAATACGTCCTGGAATTTCGTTCCATGGTCACAAACTCCGAATCAGCAACATTTGACTGGCTCAGAACCGTGAAAGTCGAAGGGATTATAAGTCTCTGGAGAATTGTTTTAGTATTGCTGCTGTTGGTATCTCCACTCTTTGCCAATTCCTTCAAGAAATATTTCAAGTACTGGAACACAAGAATCTTCCTATTGTTGGAGTCGTATGATTCCAGGTACTGAGAGAAGCAGAGCAAATCGAGAAGACGGCTGTTGAGCGAAACAAGATGGTCGTATTGCTCGGTGGTCAACGTATTCTTGGATTCCAACTTGTGGAACACCTTGTTCAAGATTCTGCTGAAATCTGGACGCAAGTTGTTGGCAAACGTATCCTCCTTAGATACAATTTTACTGTTTTGGCGATAGTCGGCTAGAATTAAATTGGGCTTTTGCTCATCATCACCAACAGTAGAAGCTGGAGGAGAAATCAGTGACTCTCGTGTCGACGATCTCTTGGAAGAAGCAGGACTCACGGGATATGCAATTCTTGTTGGTGAAGACTGCTTGATCAGACTAAGATCAAAATGAATCGTCTTAGCAGTGTTCTTTGAATCGTCGTCTTCCTGAGACCATTTCATTTGGTTGCGTGCAATTTCTGTAGGTACGTAGAAATTGTGGCTTCTGTCTACATGATTTTCTTGGTCCCACAAGTGTTTGTTGGTGATGAGTTTCTTGAGCAATTTGGACTTTTCTGGAAGATTGGCATACTTGGTAATGAACTTATGGTTCAAGAGCTTTGTAGCCAGGTACCTATCTCTAGGATCAACGATAAAACATTTACTGAGAAAGTCCTTGAAATGATTCGATATGTTCATTTTGTCCAACTCAATTAAACCTACAAAGTCAGTGTCCTTGTGGCATCTTCCTATTTGCCCCAATGCCTTCATAGGTGGGTACTGGTTCTGCAAAGGAGGCTTCCCGTTGAATATCTCGTACGCACAACAGCCCAACAGCCAGATATCGGCCTTGAAGCTGTGTCCACCGTTGTTGTTCACGATCACTTCTGGCGCCATCCAGTAGGGCGTACCTACGGTTGTGTTTCTGCGAGAGAAGTTGGACGACAACTGAGTTGAAACTCCAAAATCAGTTAGCTTTACTTGGCCCAGCTTACTCAAGAGAATATTCTGGGACTTTAAATCCCGATGAATTTTCCCCTGGTTGTGTAAATACTCCAATGCTAGCAAGATTTCTCGTATAATGATGGAAATAACACGTTCATCTTCTGCGGGGCCAGGTTTGAGTAGCTCAAATAGAGAGCCTCCATTCACATACTCCATTATCACCCAGAGCTTATAGTGTTTTACAAAGCAGCCAAAATACTGCGTAATTTGTGGAAGTCGGCATTCGGATATAATTTGTATCTCCTTGTTAATTTCAAAGAGATCTGTGTTGTTGCTTTCCAAATCGATCTGTTTGATGGCTACTTCGTTATTGTTTGCTTTAATAAGCCCTCGGTACACAACTCCAAACCCTCCACGTCCCACTTCTTCGCAGACTTCGAGCTCTTCCGCCGAATGGATCCGCTCGATCATATTGCTTAGGAAGATTATGAAATAGGTTGTGTCTTGGGGGAATTTTGTTTGGTTTGTTTCAAGAAAATCCACCGTGTATTAATGATTTAGCAATCGGAATGTAAACATTGAGTGTACGAAGGAGTGTATATAAAAGAGCCTGAAATATTGACATGTAGGGATATATTTGTAGAATTGGGTCTTAATTTGAAGCTCAACTTGAACTTGTTGTTGTGATATTCAGCCAGGAACAGTTGACAGATTGTTTGGATTGTAAAGTAGAATTAAAGATAGAAGTAAAGATAAATCTTACACGACAGTTGCAACTCGATCGGCGAATACTCAATTTGGAATGAATCTGTACTGTAAGGCCACGAGTTTTAATTAGTTCCTCTTCGAAGAAAGATTAGTTTCGACTGTGTTCTTCTTTGCTGGTTTTCTGGGCTTATGATAACGAGGAGGATCGAGAGACTCTTGTAAGAACCTAAACTGCCCTGCTTTGTCGTTTGAGTAATAAAATGGGTGCAAATCCTGCATGTTCTGTCTCGTTGCAACACTCTGAATGGTATATTTATAGAATAAGAGAATCGGAAAATGCTGTTTTCTAGGAAGGTACTCTAGTGTGTACTTGTTCAATGTGGCTATTATATTTCAAAACAGATTCTAAAGAAATTTTTATATTAAATTTTGCAATATTTATGAAGTAAACCACAAGTTGTGAAATTATTGAGAATATTCAAAAAAAAGAACCAATTAAATTGCAACGATAAAATATCAAACTAACATAAGATATATAGATCAACAATTCAAGAGCCACTATATATGAATCCGAATACAAACTTACTTAAAACAACATTCATACCTGTAAACAGCTAGCAATCCATTAAAACCTCATACTCCATACTACTAACTATTGAAGTTTGTTCGTTCCGTCATATAAGCACTGTATCTACCTCTTCAAATTTCAGTCTCTAACAAAGCTCTACCATCAATCCCAGAGAACAACGGCAATGAACATATTACAACCAAGTAGAGTTGGCTGCATGTTCCGACTGATAACAAGAGTACGAGTCGGCGACTTTCTACAAACTGTAAGACCCTTTTCTACCACTAGACATGCACTCTATCTTCACAGTTTTCAAGATGTGCTTCTAGCCAAGTCTTTCATATCGTCTAAAGGAACAGACAACGACATCATCAGGTGCACTATTTTCGACGATAAAGGCAACATGATACACCACGGAAAGGAGATCCCAAAGCAGAAGTTCATGAGACTTTACAATTTGGCCCCTCGAGACTTCAGAAAGATCTCGCGTCACCAACATGGCTCCGCAACAGCTTCATCCACAGTAGTGTCCAATATCAATGTAGATATCGTACCGTCTATTGTAACCAGAACCTACGGGATTCTCCTCAACTTGCTCAACATACGGGCGTTGATAAAGCACGACAAAGTTGTAGTTTTTGATTCATTCCGATCCTCCTCTGGAGGTTCACGATTGAACGAGTCACATTCCCATTCACAGTTTCTTCATGATTTGAGCGACAGACTCAGGAATACTCTGGGAGAAACGTTGCCATATGAGTTCCGGGCGTTAGAATCGATCTTGATACATGCCATGCTGAATTTGTCAACGGAAATGAAAGTCCATTCTACTGTACTCCAGAATATCTTACATGGACTAGAAGACTCCATAGATAGAGAAAAACTACGTTACCTCTTGATTCGGTCCAAAAAGATTACCCAGTTCCATCAGAAAGCAAAGTTGATCAGAGACCTCATATACAACATGTTGGAGCAGGATGATGAAGAGTTGAATGCGTTGTTTTTGACTGATATCTTCAATGGACATCCCAGAACAGGTTCCAACCATGAAGAAGTAGAATTGTTGCTCGAGTCTTACTACCAGACAAGTGACGAAATCGTACAAACCGTAGAGAACTTGATTTCCCAGATTAAAACGACAGAGGAAATCATAAATGTTGTCTTGGACTCTAATAGAAACGAGCTCATGCTACTTGGGCTCAAGTTCTCTACCGGTTTACTTTCCATGGGTATAGTAATGTACACGGCAGCTTTGTACGGAATGAACTTGGAGAATTTTATAGAGGAAACAGATGGTGGATTTGAGTTGGTTGTGGTGGTAAGCTCGATTTCTCTTTTATTGTTGTACATGTTCAGCGTTAAACAGTTATCAAAACTACAGAAAGTCACCATGACTGGAGTTGGAAGAGAAGAAAGCATCATCCATAACCATCAGCACCAGAAGAAGTTTTAGAACATAAGCTTAAAAAATTATGACTTACGAATATAACTAATAGACAATTGTCGGTACTTAATTATCCTCGTAAATTCTCTTACAAATGCTATGTAGTTGTCTCACTCGAACTCAACATCAATCGATGTAGGAATAAAAGAGGCATTAGAGTTGCTTTTGGCTCTCGCAGATGATTCCTTCGGAGGATCCAACTTTGTCGGCTTGAGCTCATCAATCTTAAGGTCGATTGATCCTTTAGGAGTATGAATTGGGGATGAGCTGGGAGAAGGAACTGGCGTAGATCTGGTACGGAATGGTCTTAAGGTAAAGTTTTCAGGAGCCAATCCACTCTTCAGGTCTCCATTAGAAACGGTCTTCGAAGGAGTTGGAGGTGACTCTGGAGGAATCGACGGCAAAGGAATACCAGGAAGTGCTTTCTTCACTTGAAATCCACCTTTAGTATTCTTCAATTTCAATAAGTAGTTCTTTTCGTTACTGACCAACACCTTGAAAAGTGCCATCCTCACACGAACACTTAACAAATCTGAAAGAAGATCAATGTAAATATCCAAAGGAGGCTTGAATCCGGAGGCATTTTTGGAAACTGAGGGACGAAAGATCAAGTGGACAAACGGTATCGATCCGATAGCATCCATGGCATTTAACTTATTAGATACTTCTTTGACTTTATCAATGTCCTCAGATAAGCTTTCCAAATCTTCCTGCAATTCGTCTGAAAGTTCATAACTGGTGATTGTTGTCAAATCGAATGACATTGCAATATGTTCCAATATAAATATCAAAGAGGCAAGATTACTTCTGGGAATAGAACCAAGTATTCTCTCCAACTCTTTAATTCTTTTTGTTGTATCATTGGTACCCAATTTGTACACCGAAGTGATTGAATCGTACACTACACAGGGAATAAGGGAATCACTGATTTCTAACAACCAGTTTTTGATGAAGTTCACTACTGCGTCAACAGATTGATCTTTTAAGACTGATAAAACTGAATCAATAATGTTTTCTTCTACTTTAACTTCATTTAAGGAACTTCGGTCGGTGATTCCGAATACAGCAATCTTGTTCAAAATCGTCTTCTTCAATTCCCAGTATTCGTGATCCAAAGGGTTCTGCCATAATTGAGCAAGCTTTTCATGTGAACTTGCAGTTGATTCAAGGTTTTCCATGGATCTATAGAAGAAGACTGGAATTGAGCCAGTACTGAGAAGCTGTTCATCCTCGTTGCTAACTTGACTATACTTTAGCTGTAAGGGAATATCCTTGAATAAATTGAACTGAAACTCGAGATTCTGGAAATTGTTATTCACCAGAGTAGGTTTGACTCCTAGGGCCAGAGTCGGAAAGTAGATTCCAGAACTGAAGTCAGACAATAGCTTGTCGAAGTCTCTGACGTAGTTTTCTGGCTTGTTTACTCTGTCTATGTAATCCTTAGCCATGACATGAAGTCTGTTTGTTGAGTTCAATGAGAAGTTGTAGATGATCTCCAGAAGCTTTGCTAAACTCTTGTATATCAACTCGATTTTGTGCCTTTCAAAATTCTCCAAAAAGTGGGACTTGTTGATTAGCTCTCGGTCGTAGATGTACTTTAATTCCTGAAGCTCCATATACAACTCAAGGTAATTCTCTTTGACTGCTGCAAGATTCTCATCGTAATTCGTCTTCATCAAAGAAGATTTTACTGTGTTCAAGAGCCCATTGAACCGCTTTGAAGTGGTAGAAGCCACTTCATTCATGAACTTCTGGGTAGACTCATCGATTGCTAGCTTCTGCACAGATTGTTGGATCAGTGTACCCTGAGACTGGGAAGGGCTACTAGAAGTGGATGATTTAGCAGACGCTGTAGTATGTGCAGACTTGATTGTCTCTAGTTCCTGTTCAGGATCATAGGTGGAAATGTAAAGGGCCAATTCCGACCACTCGAACCACATGCCTTCACTTTTGAACTTTCTGTTACCCAAGAAGCCTGTGCCTACAATGAACTTATAGTCTATGAGTGCCTGTCCAAATTTCTCAAGCTTAAGTCTGGTCGGATCTATACCTCTGGGACGAGTTCGAAGAAGTTGTGAACACAATTGATCACTGCTAAAGAGTTCGTTTCTATAGCCCGGGATGGGTATCTTTCTCTTTACTACATCTACGGAAGATATCAAATCTGCAAGAAGCTTGCTAAGCAGTCGAAGAGAGTCGATTTCTACGGATCCGATCCGAAGCGGAAATTTGTACTCAGATTCAAGCGAGTTTGCTGGCGAATGCGACTCTTCTTCTACTGCTTCTTCTACTGCTTCTTGGGGTGCCACATTTTCTTCATAAGTTGATACCAGAATTGAAGGAGTACTAGTAACACTAGTTGTAGAATCATTAGCTCCACCTTTCATTGGGGTAGAAGACTTCGAATTCTGGGTGGATTCTTCTACTTTTCTACGCTCTTGTTGCAGAGCATCGGCGAACTCCTTCAAACGTAGTACTTCCTCGTATTCCTTTTTTGTCTTCTCTACTTTGTCGTAGGTCGCTACGTAGTCGTGGTAAATATCGTACAACTCCAGTAATGACTCTTTGACTTCTGGCTCGTGTTTCTTGAGGAAAACGGTTACTTTCTCCAACACTTCACGATCTATCACAGATGCCAATGTGATCAAGCTATGTGACTCTTCCGACATATTCTTGACATATAGCTGGAAAGCAGTATCTACGTAAATCTCTTCAGTCTTGTTTTCAATGCTGACTTCAGAGCTGGAAGGTTGTGCAGACATCACTACCGAGGGTACTCTACCAGGAACTTGGTGGCGGAGACTGAAGTTGAACCGGTCATAGGGTCGAAATTCAGAATCCATGGGATACGAATCAATACTCAATTTGTTCAAGAACTCGCTATTGGAATGGTAATAGTTCATGTAGCTGAAGACAAGTTTTCGAAGTTCATGAAGCTGTTGGATCAGTCTATTAGATTGTTCATTGAGTCTGCTGAGACCTGTAGAGAGATCCGAAGACCAATAGACATTGGCAAAGGAAGGCATTGCAAATATAGATAAATGTCTGGGTATCTAATACAATGATAACTTTTGATACGTTTTGAATTGAATAGCGGAATGTTTAATGGGATCAGATCAGCTCCATAAAGGTACAAAATCAGAATTTCAATCGACTGTGTGAAGAAGAATTATGGGTATCTCAACTTTTCTTCGCTTACCTCTAACAAAAGGCGAAACTGAATAGGTGTTTTCTAATGGGTTTACCAATGCTCTAAAATGTGGTATTAAAAATATGAACCCATCCGAAGAACAACATAATATCTTTAAATAAACACTGGCAATTTTTCAGGTACAATATTCCTGCAGGTAATGTTCAAATCAACATATAAACAATCAGAATTATATATATCTCCAAGAATGCTCCACATGAATGTACTCCGTTTCTCAACGAGCTTGCTGACTCTTTTCATATGGATATCCGATGAACGCTGCCCAATTGGACCGAGATATTGCAGATATCAAGGGCGATATTCGCTCGGTCGTTTTGGAGTTAACACATCTCCAGCTGGAGCATCAGACTCTTCTAGAAGAGCTCCAGCAGCTAGAAAAAACACAATCGCAAGAATTCGAATCAGAATCTCCAGATTCGAGTGAAAATTCAAAGAAAAACACAAACGGAACAAATACACATCCAGAAATAGATACTTACATCCCGCAAATCATACGGCATGAGCATTTCGATCTGGCCATCAGCCATTTCTTCACTGCCAACGGAACTAGTGAGACACCAGCAAAACGGCCCAAATTGTCCAAACTCTCGGAAAACTTACTTCAGCGCCTGGAGCGGCTAGTAAATCTCAAGGAAAATATCCTATACGAAAATATCTATCGCTTGGTTGGTGTCACAGCTTTTCCCTTAAACAAGTTCACTTTCAGTGCGGGTGACGAAGTATTGGGTATTCGATTCGATGTCTATTCCCATACTAGAAGCTGTTTTTTGTCGCCTCATTACGCTATACTAAAGAAAATTGTAGCGGTAGACAAGGAAGAAGCTATCGTCAAGAATTGGACACTATACAGACACACATTGCCTGTTTATCTTCCTCTAGGTCAGTTACAAAAGGATCTACAGTGTAGTACTTCCGATTCACAAGCCATCTTTGATTTCGCTCTAGAAGTACGTAACCATCTTGTAAAGACGCAGTACAAGTCGGATAAGATAGACCAACTTCAAAAGATCACGTTGGGCAATATTGGCATCAATTCCAACATCCTGAAAACGGTAATCTCTAAGTTAGAAAAGGATATTCAATGCCAAAGAGTAATGCTTTCAATACGAAACAGAACGAGTCTTACTAAGAAAACTCACCTGATAGAGATATTCTGTTCTGAAGATGTTATCGAGATAGCCAACGTAGATCTCGTAGACATCGAAGATAAGAAAAAACTTGTTTTGCTTTATGAAAGCATACTCAAGAATTCGGCTATCGACGATCTACTCAAAAACTTCCGGAAAGTATTTGAGCACATGGCTAACCATAACATCATATAGTAGAAAGAACATTATACTGACCACCATCGTATCTACAGTTCATACCAACAAACAATAAACAACGAATTTAATTTTATATAATGTAGTCATCTAAATAAAGCTGAACTCAAGTGTAAAACAATACTAGAAATGAACTTGGGCGGAGACACTTTGGCAAAGTCTATAATTATAAAACAGGACATTTTTTACTTTTTAATCAATCAATCAATCAGTTGGGGGAAGGTGGTTGTGGTGGTAGTAGTGTCAAAATAAAGATAAAAATGCATTAGTTCCATATCATCAACTTCAATCAAAAAGCGTTTCCAAAGCCAACGCCTGTGGCTTGGTAGCCCAAGCCGGTGACATTAGCACCAATGGAACCATTGGTAATCATCAATGGTTGAGCAATAGTGGGTTGCTCTTCTTCTTGCTTGGCGGCTTCTCTTCTCTTCTTTAAATCTTCGTATACTTCGTTAATTCTCTTTTGATTTTCGTGGACAATGGAAATTTCGTATGGTTTGATGAAATTACCCAAGTTATGCAACCACGATAATTCAAGCACATAGTCGTAAGAAATGTAGTCGTAAGAGGTAAATAACAAAGCAACAAAACATTCATGGTTACCAGTTTCAACGAAGTAGTCCAATGCTTCGTGAGCAATCTTTTGGGATTTCGAGATAGCAACAGTTCTAATCAAATCCGGCCACAACTTGTCGTTCTTCAAGATAGAGATAGCCTTGTTGAATTTCTTTTCCTTAGTGAACAAAGTAGCGGAAATCTGTCTGAAGAAAACGAGATCATGGTTCTCCAATCTCTCGGCCAAGTCCAACTTGTTGAATCTGTTGTTGGTTTCGTTTTCGATAGAAGATCTCAACGACTTGTAATCTTCTTCTTCAATCAACAAATCGTGGTAAGCAGAGTTGACAACAGAGTTGTTCTTTTCCAAAACCGAGATCAAGAATGGCTTGATCAATGGCAAGTTGTCGGTCTTAACAAAGATTCTAACAACTCTAGGCAAGTCCAACTTTGGTGTCAAAACAGACAACAAGTCAACTAACAAAGATGGGTTTTCATTAATGTAGAACTGAATAGCCTTGTAGTAGATTTCCAAGTTAGGAGCCTTGACAATGATTTCTTTAAAGGAAGCATGATCAAAAGCAACTTCGGATCTTTCAATCATAGTCAAAGCAGCATTGTCCCATTCTTCGTAATGGCAGTACAAGAAAATTAATTCAGGGTACAAGTGGGCCTCCTCGCACGCAGTCAACACTTTTGGAATGTTGATTCTGGACCAGAACAATTTTAAGTGTTCCATAACCTTTTCAGGGCTATATTTCGCATATAAGGTAGCCAATTCAGTGAACATACCCATATGGGCTCTTTCCAAACCTAAACCACTTTCGAAAAGTGCAATCAACTCATTAAAGTAGCCGTTGTGCTCATAAGTCTGTACCAATTCAGGCAATTCTTCGGCATCGATAATCAAATTCAAACCACAAATTTGAGCCAACCTGAACTCCTTGTTTTCAATACAGGCAGAGTTGACCTGTTTCCAAACATTAGTGTTGGATGCCTTTCTAGCACAGTCAACAGCTCCTTGGTAGTCTTCCAAGTAAACCAAAGTGGTTGCAAGCTTGGAGTACTTGGAGATGTTGGAATACAAGATCTTAGCAGCTTTGTAGTTCTTAGCTTCGAATAACTTGTCACCAATAGATTCCAAGTCAGCGACATTGGTTCCACCAACAAACTTTTCAATCTCGCTCAACTTGTCCAAAGTAGCATAAGAGTTAATCAAAGCACCATCAATGACTGGTTCTCTCAAAGTTTCTCTGGCCATATCCAAGAACTTGACTAACTCTTCTTCTTTACCAGCATGTTCAGCGATTTCAATAACTTGTTCAAAGTTTTCTGGGTTCTTAGACTTAACATAAGAATCGATAGCTTCTGGAATTCTCAAACCGTTTAATTGAGCAGTACCCAATTGATACCACAATTCAGAAGTATCGTACTTTTCAGCGTACTGCTCACCTCTGTCCAAGGACATGATGTCTTCAACCAAAACCTTCATGGCATCAGATCTCAATTCAAACTTGTCGTAGACCTGAAAGGCTTCTTCATACAACTGGTTGTCAATACACAATGGAGCAATCTCGACTGGATCAAACTTGTCCAACTTCTCAATATAGTTAGAAACCTTGGATGGGTCAGCCTTGATAGCAGTCAAGATCAATAATCCTTGCAAGGAGGTGTTGTCATTGAAAGGAGATGGCTCAAGAATAATCTTTTCTAACAACTCAATCAATTCTTGAGGTAAATCGTTTTCCATGAAAGCCTTAACGGTGATCGAGATAGGTTCAGGATCATTCAATTCAGGAATACCGGTTGAGATGACTTGGTCTACCAACTGTCTTCTGTGAACGTTGCCCTCTACCAAAACAGAATTCCACAAGTCAAAGTCAGACTTTGCCAATAAGTATCTGGCTTGGTATTTGTACATCTTGTTCTCGTTGGTGATGTTGATCAACTCATCATCGTTACCACCCTTGGAGTAAGCTATGTAAGCCAAGTAGGGATCTCTCTTTTCACAGTACTTACCAACAGCCAAAGTGTCGTAGTTGTTGTTTTCTTGCAAAAACTTCTCCGGAGAGTTGTTAGAATCGATATAGATCTTAGCCAAAGTGTTGTAGACTTCCTGATCGTTGGAACCTCCCTCCAAAGTCTTCTCCAAGAAGGGCAACAATATCTTGAGTCTGTTTCTCTTTTCAACTTCAGCTACCAACTCCTTGATAGGAACTCTTCCTAAGACAGTCAATAACAAGTTCTTGATTATAGCTTCGTCACAGTCAACATCCAACAAACCAGCAACAACCTGTGGGGTGTTGGCTGGGTTGACCGACTGAACGTAGACCTCAATGAACTTGAAGTACTGATTCTTGTACAAGAACAAAATCAAATCATGGACATAGTTAAATCTGTCACAAACAATGATCAAAGGCAACTGGTCGTCCAATTTGAATTCCTTTAAGAAGTTCTTGACCTTTTCACCGTTGTAAACATTGTTGTCTCTGACAACTCTTTCAATTTCCTTTGTCTGGTTCATTTTAGCAGCAGCCTGGATGTACTTGAAAACAACATCGGGTTCTTGGGTCAAGTTGACAATTGAAGACAAATAGTAATATTCACCTTCAGTACACTTGTAGTCTTCAAAGATCTTGATCAAAGTCAAGGGACCAATCAAATCAGAGTACTTGGTGGCAACTTGGATCACAACTTGCAAGTTCTGTTGCATGTTGCTTCCCAACAACTCCTTCAAACAAGCAACAGACTGTTGAACGTTCAATTGGCCAAAGTAAGATACAAGCCAGTCGTTGGCCAAAACATTCGTGTGGACAATGACTCTCTTTATATCCTTTAAGTCATCATAGTGTTCCAAAGCTCTCTGGAACAAACCGGACTTCTCGCACAACTTACCAATGGTGGGCTTGTCGTAGTGGCTGAACATCTGGTTACCCAAGATGGCATCAGCTACTTGTGGGGCATGCAACAAGTTAATTTCCAACACCTTGGTCTGCAAATGGCCCTCAGAAGGAGCGTCGTTCTTCAAGTAGTCCAACAAGAAGGCTGTACCCTGTTGAATGTAATTCTGAGAGAAGAACAAATCAGCAATGTTTTCAGCATTGATTTGGATGTCTGGCCTGGCCAATAAAGAGGTAGCAAACTCGCTAGCCTTGTCTGGGTTGACTCTAACCAAGTTCTGGATCAAGTTAGTGTAGTCAGGGTTGTAGCCAACCTTTTCACAGTAGGGAATGATCTTGTCGAACTGGCCCAACTCAGCCAAAGAGGATACGACCTTGATGTTAACGTTGGCTCTGATGTACACAGCCAAAGCCAAGGCAGTGTCATTGTAGGACTTGACAATATCACCCAACTCTTCAGAACAGGTCAACTTCTCTTCCTTCAACCACTTCTCAAACAATGGCTTTCTATCCTGTTGCAACACGGGTTTGGCCAACTCGATGGACTCGTACTTGTTCAAGGTACCTCTGTCCAACAATGTTGAGAAGTATTGCAAGAGAGGCGAGATCTGGCCCGGTTGAGGTGTTATGTGCTTCAACTTGTTGATAGTGTCTTGGGTACGCAATTGTTCGGAAGAAGCAGCAACCTTGGCAGCATTGGTGTAATCGCCCTGGTTCAATAAGTTCTGGAACTGTTGCTGGAACAAGTTCTCAGCACCAGGGAAGCCGCCACGAGAAGCTAAAGCCAAAGCTAAAGGTACATTAGACAACTTTTCCAAGACATAAGGAATGATCTTGTCCTTTGAAACTTCTACACTCAACACCTGACCCGATCTGTTTATGGTGATTATACCGGTTCCATTGTTGTAGGAAGCAGCAGTAAACACTGGATCGGCCGTGATTCTGTTGACGAACAAGTTGGAGCCAGTTTCCATGTCGTACAAGTGGATGAAACCATATTTGGTCAACACGTAGATGATACCATAAGTGTCAGAAGCTTGCAAACTGATGGGGAAATCGTTAGCGGCATCTGGAGGAAAGAAAATATCTACACTCTTCTTCTGGAAGGGTGGATTTCCGTCTACATGGTCGATCTCGATGATATGCAAGTTACCTTGACCTTGAGCGTTCTTGTTACCTACGCAGAACACCTTGGTAGGAGCAGCAGCACCGGTTAATCTGATCGAGGCAAACTTGGAAACATGACCTTCAATGGCTTGCGAAACGTTTCTAGTCTTGGAGTACAACTGGATGTGACCAGCGACACGACCGTTTTCCTGAGCGAGACCAGTCACGGCAAACCAGTTTAAGCTAGGCTCGGCTACGAAATTTATGATTTGACTGTTGTTCAACGAATCGTGTCTCTCTGACAACTTGACGGGTCCGTTATCAGTGCCGTCAAAGATGTTCCAGTAGTAGATGGAGCTGCCTGTTACCAACCCCAAGTACTCATCAGAGATCCACTTCCAGAACACAACAGGCTCAGCCAAGGAAAATGACTTCAACTTCTGTTTGGTGCCCAAGTTGAAGATTTGCAACGTGGTGCCGTTGGCTCTCAAGGAAATGACAAATTGGCTGGGGTGCAAGATGGCATTGTCAGCAGACATGTTCTTTCTTGTGACTTCGTTGTTGTTTTTCAAGTCAATGATGGCCACGGTGTTTCCAGAGGGCCCAGACTCACGAACACAGACATAGTGGTCCGATTCCAAGGTGGTCGACTTGGAGTCTAGCGAGCTCTGCTGGATGCCTAGCAGGGTCAACTGGGTCAACTCCGTGAAGTCAATAGGGATATCGTTGGACATTTAAAATGAAATGAAAAAAAATGGAAAAAATTGTAAAACTAAAAGTAAAATGGTAATGAAAATTGGAAGCTTGTAAACTTGTCAATTGAAATGCGTAAAGTCTTCTTAACTAGTACAGAATAGGGCAGCGTAATTGATCTGACTGAACCTGACAGGCCGGGGATGATTGATTGATTGACAGATGGATTCAGCGTCAGCACAGATTGATTCAATTGACAGGCAAACCTGGTTTCTGGCAGAAGGAGAGTAGTGTTTATGGGTGAAAAATCGATTTGGTAGATCCTTAGTTGATTTCGTCCACGCTGTCCGGCACTTCCAATGTCGCGCGCCCCTTTGGTGGGGAATGTCGTACGACATCGTAGATACTGGCGCAGATACTGGCGCAGTAGGACAGAGCTAGAAACCAATAGGAGTACCGTAGACAATCAGAGATTAGAGAAGACAACTGTGGGATTAGTACTACTGCGGTGGACTCTATAGTAGCTGAAAAAGTGTACAATTGTAGCAGAAAGTCTTGGTAAATGACGGTGTCAGAAGCTGCAGTTATCTACTGTGAAATTCTAGCGAGATTCCAGTGAGATTCCAGTGAGATTCCAGTGAGATTCCAGTGAGATTCCAGAGGTTTTAGAGAGAAAACGAAAAGACAGAGGAGAAAACTCTATGCAATAATAGCGTACAATTGTAGCAGCTACTACCGTAGATAACTTCACTACTCTAGAATACACTAAGAATAACTCAAACTTGGCCCATTACTGAATGGGTACAGAATGGTGGAGCTGTAAGGGAGCCTGTATAGTTTCCACAAGCTTTACCCATTTCTTTGCGATTTCTTTACCGACTTTTGAGCGAGACAAAGAGATCAAAATACTGCGAAATCGACCAACTTATACTGGCAACCTCTAGCACAAACCGGACACTGGTACTACTTTTGTATGGAGTACTTTTGTGTGGATTTGTATGGCTTTTCTTTTGTAGGGGACATTTTCACACTCTTCTCGAACCAGATTGTATGCCTTCCTAATCTCCTATCACCTTCTAATTTCCGCTATGATTCTGGTTCCCGCACTCAGCCATTTCTTTTAGTCATTTCACCTTCACCAATCGTCTCCCATATTCCTTCTCCTTTTCCTTCTCTACTTCACCAACTCTTTTAGGCCCTAGACTTGGGGGCCGTTACAGATCCGTCAGCCTCATATCCAGACGTGTTTCACTTGTTGCCCAGCGCACGTCTTCTCTATTCACAAACTCGATAACCCGAGTCGGCTCCGACATCGGAAAGCCACATCATAACATATCCACACGAAACATAGCTTTTTGCTTGAATTGTAGCAACAACTTGATTTGAATCACAACAGCTTCATTATCAGGCATCAATACTGTCATTCATTAACTTATTTATCGATACCATCTCTTTGTATCGTACCCATACTTTCATCAATTTCCTATTATAGCACTGTTTTTATCATTCCCACTATGAATATCATGAATGTCCAAAGCTTGCGGAACTTGATAGCGCTCAGGACAAGAAACATCTCCAAAAGGATCCAGCGGGCCCTCCAAGAGCTCAGTGAAAACCTAGCCAACGAGCAGCCACAACCCCAGGCAGTGCCTATACCTGTTCGTGCCAGAAACCCTCGTCAATTTAGAGGTGGCCAGCTGAACTTCTATCGCTTCTATGGGTCTTTTACTGGCTTTGGAGCTGCTGGAGCGCATTCTGGAGGTCCCAATTGGGCGTTCCACAAGCTCAACTCGAACAACTATACGTTTTTCAACAAACACAAGATGTTCTCCAAGTTCTACAATACGAGCAATCACGGCAGCTCCAAGATCTTCAGCAAGTTGCATCATGGCTCTATGTTCCACAACTTTTCGCTGGCATACCAGTCGAGTTTCAGATTGAAGCTCTATCAGCAGAACGTAAGGCTCACGTATCGAACGCTCCTCTGTCAGTTCAAAGACAAGTTCAATACGAACAACCTAGAGAATAGCCGGAAAGGTAATCTATTCAAGTTCAATCCTTCCAAAAACATCAACCACACTATCAGATTAAACTTGTCGTTGACTCCTAACCATCATCAAGTCACTTTACAGTTGGCCAGAACCGACTCATCTGCTACTCAGCAAGAAAAGATGGAGGCTGATCAAGTAATTGTAGGCTGCTACATGGATTTCCCCATCAGCTTCAATTTGAACATCCCTACTGAGACGTTGTTGAGTGAAGAAATCATGGACGAGATGTTGGATAACATCAAACGGTTTGAGAAGCAGTTGCTGGATTTGAAGAGCGATTTGAAGAACCTTTTTGAGTTGGGAGAGTTGCCCATCAAGTACATTTCTGGAAAGAATGTGTTGCGGGTATTCTTTCCCAATTGTGACAGAGCCAAGTTGGACAGTTTGTGTCGTGAAAAGAACATCACAGGAGGAGTAATCTATGAAGACGTAGAAGGAATGGGATCTAGCATTTCTGAACCACCTGTAGTTTCGTCAACTGCTTGTTCAGCTTCCTCTTCTAACGCAGTGACAGAAACAGATATCTTGAGTTCGTACTACGACTCGCATGAGTCTCATAACTCGACTGTTTCGTCATTTGGCTCTGAACAAGATTATGAGATGTTCAGTGATTCAGACATGCATCATCCCATCTCCAACGAAGAGATCGTAAGACTTGACGGTATAGTTCCTGAGGCTGAGTTTCAGTTCCAGATTCCACAGTTTTCTATGGAGCCACAAGTGAACTTCAACGACTACGATGATTACTATTGGGCCACGAGATGAAGAAATGAACTACAACGTAAATGACATGATGACATAAATGAACATATTCTTGAAGATAAACGACTTGATAATTGAATTGTTAATGTAAAATTAACTTCATAGCACGATGGATGATGATACATGAAAGTAAATTACATTAACGCATCACTACATTCATTAATTATTTGATACGACGACGGTTTGGATTTTTATATTGCCACTACATATTTATTCACTTCTGTAGGTTAACATTATATTATTCTTTTGAAATATTGTAATTGGGCGAATTCTATTAGTTTCATCGTATATTGACATGTACTGTGGAGTAGACTTTTACGAGAATAAAGGTACATCATTCAAGTGGGGAGTGCTGGAAAACTACCATATTCAAACTCAAAACTTGCTGTTTTTTCCTTTGTTCGCTATCCTTTGTACACTTGCAATGACAGAGTTAATTCTATTTGCCAACGTGTGATTCTGCCATTTGTACCTTCCAAGCAGCTAGTTTCTTCATCGAAAGTATAACGGCATACCTGTGGATAAAGCACTGGAAAAATCATGGAGAACTCATTCAAAGGACGAAAGATGACTTTATTGTAGGATGAGCTAAGAGAACTTCGACAGGATTGACGATAAATCTTTAAGACTTCAATTTTATGTGCATCTCATGAACATCTTTGAGAGTTTGAGCATCTACAAGTTAACCATGTACCTATTTATCAGCGAAGAAAGTCAAACCATTTCAATGTAGAATACCCCAGAAAGCATTGATTACAACGGGGACGACATTAAGTCAGTCGAATTGTCTGATAGTGGTTATTGCTAGCATTGTCTGTTTGCTATCCAGAGTTAATTTCAATTCTAAACTAGGTGCAATTTGCTTTCTTGAACTCTATCAGAATACAATGGAGCGCAACAATACCAAGTGAACTAGCAAGAAGGCAAAGAGGACATACCAAAGGCAAATGATACGGCCATTGCCAATTGCAGAGGGAAATAAATAATGCTCTGATACTGACAATAAGTCCAAGGTTTTATTTGGAAATGAACATAAGCCCTATTGTAGAGGATTTATCTAGAGGCTACAGATGCTTATCTATTCTCTCCCAAATTGGACCCAAATTGAACAGTTTTGGATTTTACTAAGAGCTACTTAACACGCATTAGATTCCTTAAATAGCAATGAGTTCGCTGCTAAAGATTCTGAAGTAGGTGACGAGGTTCCCTTGCAACATATCCATATCCAACCATCATCGCTTGATCTACTTTTCAGTTAGTTTGGGTAGACATCCATACGACATTGTCGCCTCGTCTACCAGCCAGTCCCGTACTTATTATAGCAATCATATCTTAGCTGCTGCTCGTATACACGCCGCTCTCGTATAGAAATTCGTTCCCGTCGTATACCGCGCATCTGAAAAGTTTTCCTTAATTTCTGTTGACATACACGCCAAATTTACGCCTATATATACACAGATTTGCCTGCTTCCAACATCAGCCCAGATTGCACGATTCAACATCTTGTTCGCTAACTTCGTTTGGTTGTCTGATTCTTCGCTTTATCTTGACAGCACCGTCTCCGAACTGTTCACTTGCATAATTCCGTTGCCGTGCGTTTCGGTCCAATCTAAATCATCTCAAGCAATCTTGAATCAGATCTAATCATGTCCAGCGTCTACCACGACTACTCGACCTTCAAGAACGTCACCTCGTTCGCCGACTCGTTGCAAAACTTCCAGCAGGTGGATGGCCTCAACACTTTCGAACAAATATGGGGTGCCTACTACTATTACATGGGTAACGACTTGTTTGCTACCGGTTTGCTTTTTTTTGTCACCCACGAGTTCTTCTACTTCGGCAGATGTATCCCATGGATGATCATCGACAGAATTCCATACTTCAACAAGTTCAAGATCCAAGACACCAAGCTTCCTTCCAGTAAGGAACAGTGGGAATGTCTCAAGTCTGTTTTAACTTCGCATTTCCTCGTTGAAGCCTTTCCTATATGGTTCTTCCATCCTTTGTGCCAATACATTGGAATCAGCTACCAAGTTCCTTTTCCATCCGTCACCGACATTTTGATCCAGTTGTCTGTTTTCTTTGTACTCGAGGACGCATGGCACTACTGGTTCCACAGAGCCTTACACTACGGAGTTTTCTACAAATACATCCACAAACAACACCACAGATATGCTGCTCCTTTTGGTTTAGCAGCTGAGTACGCCCATCCTATTGAAGTCATGTTGTTGGGTTTCGGTACCGTCGGTATTCCAATTGTTTGGTGTGTCTTGACTGGAAACTTGCATCTTTTCACCATCTGTATCTGGATCGTATTGAGATTGTTTCAAGCCGTGGACGCACACTCTGGATACGAATTCCCATGGTCGTTGCACAACTTCCTTCCATTCTGGGCAGGCGCAGACCACCACGACGAACATCACCACTACTTCATTGGCAGTTACGCTTCTTCCTTCAGATGGTGGGATTTCGTCTTAGACACCGAGGCAGGCCCAAAGGCTAAGGCAAGCAGAGAGAGAAAGATGAAGGCTGCTGCTGAAAAGGTACAAAAGAAGAGTCAATAGGCAACTCAACATAAGAGCTAGATACTGTTATAGAATACTGAAAAGCCAATTTTCCACCAATAATACAGAACATATTCACAGAACCAACGAGAGTACGATGACAACCGAGAGAAAATCCAATTCTTTACGATTCAGATCTTGTTTCACTTCCTACTTGAGAGGCACTTCATAGAAGCAATTACTCAATAATACCATTCCAACGTAATTCACTAAGTAATTTCAAAAGATTATTCAGACTGTGTACATTAGAATTTAGATATATATATGCCAGTAACACTACGCCTTTGTCTGTCCAGAAGCCAACCATTCTGTATACTCCTTTCTCTTATTGACGATGTTTATGAAACCAATTCTGTTTTTGAGCTCGTCATAGTCGCTCAAGCCGACTTTTTCTGCCACTGTCACAGCATTCTTCATTTCTATAAACTTCAAATACGTGCTTTTATGATACACCTTTTCACCTTTAAGTGACAATACCGGCAAATTCTTGATGGAACTAATGGAACCAATGACGATAATGAGGATTCCAACTACTGCTTCAGCGACAATGTCTACAGGTAAGCTTCCAGAATAATGTGAAAGTACCGTAAGCTTGTGGAACTCAAAAGAAGAGTATCCCGAATGAACTAAAAGCAAGACTCCAACAAAGTAGAACACAAGCGAAGACGCCATATTGTGAAATGTGCTGATGAGACAATTAAGCGAGACCAATTCGAATAGGGACCCACTGTACTCTGAAGGAGACCTTCTCACAAAATGTAGAAAAATGGAGGTAGGAAAAATGTCGCAGAACAAGAATGTCTTGCAGAGATGTCGTCGTTTTCAAACCTATTTTTGTTGATGCTGCAGACAGGACCATTATCTCCGATTTGCGCATGAGACTATTATGGCTTTTAAAGACAAAGTTCTTCAGCAACGAGTAAACGAACAACTTTCAAGGGGTTACTAGGAGTGGGCTATGCTTGGCATTGGATGATCATAACACTTGTCTCGAGTATAATTCATTGTGTGAAATTGAAAAAATTGTAGGGGTAAAGTAGTCTAATTTTCTTATCAGCTAAGTCTCTCCACATGCTCTATCGAATATATGACCTTGCTTCTAGCATTTCTAGACCGTGATCAGTTAAAACAATACGAGGATATACTGTAGTTACCTGGTGGTAGTAATTGACGTATTTCATTATTCTTGAACCTGTTTCTGAGACAACGATGGAGCCTTGTTAGGAATGCTACTGTAGGCATGATACTGTGTTCCACGTTGACTGCGAAAAACGTAAAGGCGTATCTCTTTACCAATTCACACTTCAGAAGAACTCCACAAACGACAAATATCCGACTTTCAATGTGTTTATCGTTCCACAGGCATATCCCTGGATGGATCCGGTTAGATCTGCTCAAGACTGCCTTATCTGATCTGATGCACTTGACAGAGACGTCATGTGACCGCGTTTCACCTTACTGGAGTCTCGTACGGGCAATAGGAGTTAGCGATGAAGACAAACCAGAAGGACCTCTTAAGGGAACACAAGCGTATATAAAAATACGATTCATGGCAATATTGACTATGCTACGGTTCGTCCAGCAAAATACGGTGTGATCGTTCAATATTCTATTCTGAAACGACCCACAGCTTTTAGTTCTGGTGGGAGAACGTATGTTCTACCGGTTCCAACGGCAGGGCTACACAGAAATCTCTCGCTATTTATTTCTACTATTTTCTCGCTACACTCCCCACCGGGCTCTATTTCTCGCTACCAGCTCCTGCTTTTCGCAACGGAACATTCGCTATTCTTTCATTATTTCTCACTATTCTTCTTTCGCTCTTCAGCCCCACCCAGCATCTCGTCGCCGTACCTTCTTTTTTCCCCCACCATTAATGTCCGCCTTTTCAAACGTCAACTTCTGTTTCTGTTTCTCTTTCTCAGCTATACGTATTTTCACTCCCACCCCTTCGAGCCATCAGGATCTATAATCACCCGTAGTACCTCGTCGTCCGATCCGCTGGCGTCGTTGTTGTCGAATTTCCGTTTCATATTGTGGATTGTAGCTTCACGTCTTCCAAATTCGTTAGAATATACCATATATTACTATTTACTCCGGATATTTACCATCCAGCGATCGCTCGTCTCAACTGTCATCCGAACAATACATCTCCATTGAGATAATTGTTGCACTATAGTTGTTTATTCATATTGGTGCGTTCACCTTAGGTACTAACAACTTCATTAGTTCGATACATCGAGCCATTCCAATTTCACAGGATATTTCATCTTGGTTTGACATTGAGTTCACACTTTTCATTCATCCTTTCAGAAATCATAACTGAACTGTGAGCATTAATAACTATTACTGCTGATAATCATAACTAATTACCATTAGTAACATTTGATATCTGTATCCATTCCAATAATAACTATCGATTCCTATAACTATAAACTATTGAATACTGTCATAAATCCATTCAGATCATAAAATGTCCACAGCCAAACCAAGCGGAAGTAAGGACCCTAAAGACTCAGAAAAGGATGAATACAAGCCAGAATACATCACTTCACTCGACTGCAAAATACTACAGTATCAATATGCAATCACCAAGCTCGAGGTGTTTATCAAAAGCATCCGTCGACTTTCCGAACAATGCGCAGAAGGAAGTCTGGCACCACCAGAAAATAAGGAGCCCAAGCAGGGTTTATCAGAAGAACAAGAGGCAGAAAAAACACCTGAAAGCAAATCTGACGAGATATCACCAGGAGCTTTACCCTTAATGCACTACATAGTGCTCTTGTCGGGTTCAGTATTTGCTATCAGTGAAAATTCGTTCAACGCCAAGTTGGATTTGCTTTCAAACTTCAAATTGTTCAAACCCACAACTATCAACATCTCTACAATTTCAAGTCATATTCCCTACGATTTGGCAGATACTCCAGTAGGAATCTTGACGGATCTTCCTAAACTTCCTGCGGCCTTGAAGACGATGAAAGCTCTAGATTCTCTATGTAGCACTTGTTTACAAGCCTATCAGAAGAGATTGGCACAGGCCAAAGTAGAGCAGTCCAAAATGATCAAGGGTGATGCTAGCAAATACTACCTGGATTTGACTAAAATAGTCGGCAATGAGATCTTCTGTACCGATAAAGACTTTGACTTGACGTTGAACGACTTGTCTTTCAAATTACCCAAAGATAAGGCACTTATGGAAAACGAAAATTTTGTAGAGGCATCGTTGATAGACATCGATGTTAAGATGGTTTTCTTGCTCAATAAGCAGATCGACTCCATAATGACTCAGTTGAGACCCATGATCTCTATGTATAAAACCTTGAGACACACCCCAGCCAAGACCATAGACGAATACGCCTTGCACAAGATCTTTCTTTTAACTTTACGACTTAATGACATCTACACTATCTTCCGAAGGTTCGGCAGAAAAATCTTCTTATCTAACTACTCGCATTTGACGGACTCCAAGTTCTTGTTTCAAGCAAAAAATGGTAACTACTTTAAATCAGCTATATTGGGTGGTGTAGATGATACTTTCAACACTATGAAGAAGAATGGAATGTTGATTGCTAACTTGACACGTTTGATACGTCAGGATTCACGTTTTGAAATCAATCTCAAGAACATAAGCGACTTGATAAACTTCGTAAACCAGGGCTACCTCATGATGGAAACTTCCTTGGATAAATTTGACGAGTTTGGCCAGGAGTGGATTGCATTAGAATTACGATTCAGAAAGGTATACCAGCTTCCTAGGAGAAACCTATTTGAGATCTACCAGGAGTATCATGAAGTAAAACCAGCACCAGTGAATACGGGAAATATAAAAGCTCCAGTTCCAACTATCACCACCAGTTCTGCTACAAAGACAGGGGAATCTGTGCTAGAGGCATTCCCATCTGTAAGCAAGTCCAGTAATGCTGGTGTCAATGGATTGGAAAAGAGCATGAAAAAATTGGAGATAGAACCTCCTAAAACTAGAGGCTCTAGATCTTCTTCTGTTTCGAGTATCACAAGCAATGGTTCAATCAACAAGCCGTTGATGAGAAAGAATTCGTTGAATTCTCCCAATCGTAATTCAATGTTGATACCACCTAGTAGTGCTGCTAATGGAAAAGCTTCCCCTGTACGATCCAGACCAAACTCCATGCTCTTCATGAATGCCAATGGATCCATGTCTACGATTGAGGGCCCATCTCCTTCAACGCTTACCAACAGTATAGTTTCACCGGCTGCCACTAGACGTAGATCCAACTCTCAGCCAGTGAGGGGCAGTCCCAACATCAATGACGCTATTGCCACGTCTGGAGCAGCCACTGCTTTGACGAGAAACAACACCATTTCTTCCCCATTGAAATCTCCATCTGGTACTGTAATTCGCAAACCTGCTGCGAATGGAGTCAATACCAAGAGCGTGAATTCGCCAACTCCTTCCGTAAATAAGAATCAGAAGCAGTTGAATTCTGTAGTAGAAGAAGTAGACTCTCCTCCTGTGAATCCAGCAGCTGTGGCAGCAAAATTGTCCGCCAACCAGAGATTGCAACAGCATTTGCGCCAGGCAGCAAAGTCGGGAACGTTGATGACGCAACAGAAGGAGATATTTACCTCTGTGACGTTTGATCCCAATAGTCCCTCTTCTGTTCCTATTAGGAAATATATAGATCCTCCACCAAAAGAGGTTTCCCCACCAGCTCCAGTTGAGTCACCTCCCATTAGTTCAGTAACCAACGCAGCAGCGGCTACTGCTTTAACCACCGCTGCTAATACAGCTACTGCTAATACAGCTACTGCCAAACCTCGCAGAACCAGAGATCTGGTGACTAGAAGAAACACCCAGCACAACAGTGTAACTCGCCAGATCGATCCACTGTTTGAGACAGCTTCTTCTTCGTCTACAGACTCTTCAGGCAATACCAGCAGTAGTGGGTCCAAGCGGGTGAGATTCACGGGAGTTCCAGACTATACCGAAGCAGAAGATGCTCCTACCAAGTACTCGCATACCATCTTACGTAACTTTGCTGTGTTCAAGAGTCCTATTCGAGCCGTAAGTCAAAAGCCTACGTTTAAAAAGAAGGATGAGTTGCTCAAGAAAGAGGAGTCACTTTCCTTTAGATACCAAGTCCACCACCAGCCTGCGGACGAAGACTTGGCAGCATAGAAGTCAGATTATATAGACTAATTTAGAGTGATTAGCAACCAGTGAGCCTCGGTATAATCCGCTAAACACCTGGCAATTGTATATATGAATCCACTAAGTCTATAAGAGTTTGGATGTAGAATCTACAATAAGCAGTATATGTCAATAAGCAATATATTTAAGAGAATTCCAAGTTTAGTAGATAAGTTAGATATGGCATATTTGTAACCTGAATCAGTTATCATCGCTTATTCTTTTGTTGTGTGCAGTATTGGATATACAGGATAATTTTTCAAATTTTTTTCTCATCCCAAAAGGACTTATATTGAGTTCCTTTAAATATCCTTTATAGGTTTCGACAGTTTATACTGGTTTGATATTGAGGTGAAATTGCAGAGTTCAGAGTAGTCTAGAAGCTTTATCCCTGGTCCTTGTGTAAATCTGCAGCAAAAAGCTAAATTTCCCTTAAATTTTCACCTGTCTCTTCCATCTCATCTTTTTTTTGCACCTAATCATGTCTGTCGAAATCAAAAAAAGAACGGGACTTGCCGTTCCAGAGGGCAGTAACAAGAGAAGAAGGTCCATCATTCCAGTCAGCAGTAACCCTACCAACGATGAAGGCGTGTCTCAATGTTTTTATAAGTTTTCGACTTCTCTCTATGTGTCGCTTGCTCCTGCTCATCTCAACAGTCCTATAAATGGTCTCAAAGCTCAACACTTGGATCCGCTCATTATGACATATTTACCTAAAGCTGGTGGTGTGGTTTTGTCATACTCCAACATCAAGCTTTCTGAAGACAACTCCAGTGAAGATGCTGAGGGCAATGCCATCACTGTGTCCAAGATCGAAGGCTCTTCTCCATTCACGTTCTTATGGATAACTGTAGACTTCTTGATATGGAGGCCACAAGTCGGAGACGTCTTGGAAGGTTACATTTACATGCAAACGGCTTCCCACTTGGGTTTGTTGATTCATGATACATTCAATGCCTCCATTAAGAAGTACAACATTCCTAACAACTGGCAGTTCATTCCTAGCCAGGAAGATGAAATTGCAGATGCGGCAACCAAGTCGTTTGGCTACTGGGTAGATGAGAACGAGAGTAAAATCGAGGGCAAGTTGAAGTTCACAGTCAAGACCATTCACACCTCGGGCAAAGTTGTTTCTGTAGAAGGTACATTGATTAAACCCGGTGCTGAAAGAGATGCTCAGCCTATATTCAGAGAACGTCGTTCTTCCACATCTTCGCAATCGGGAAAGAACAAGCACAAGAAATTTGGTGACGACGATAGCATTCCCACACTAAGCGAGATCGCTGAACCTAAAGATGAAGATGAATTTCCAGCTTACATAAAGGAAAGCGACAATGAGAATATTGACGAAGATAGTGCTATCGTCAACAAGTCTGACTCTGATGAGGCCGACAATTCCGATTAAAGAAGAATTCCAAATGAAATTCGGAATGAAGATTCAGAAATGGACATCACATTGTGAAAAGTATAGTTTTAACATCTAGCATTAGAAAGGCTCTTGCCTTCGCCTTCTCAAAAGGTTCAATTTGTATAATATAATAGAGATTCTACGGAAAACTCATACTGTTCACTATGTACATGTAGTCTATGTAGTATGCCTTGGTATATCTAGAAGGTGTAGTATGATATCATGATATACCAACTTATCGTGTTAGTATGTTATCATGTATTCATGTTATTATGTCTGTCATCTGAACGGTTTGTCGTCGTTGATCATGCGCCAGATTACGTCCTTCTCCTTAGTAGTAGGACGATGGTAGTTGGTGCTGCGCGTTCCAAAGAAGAGTCTATAGTACCATTTATCCTTATTGAATGTTCCCACAGGACTGGAGCTGTGGTGGAATCTACTGGCTAGCCGCCCCATCTTCTTGGTATTTGTTTCCATCATTGTCAACTTCTGCACTCTATGCAATTTGCGAAAGTTGATAAAAGTCACAATCAATCCTTGAATGATTGAAAGGGCAATAACAGCTCCAAAGCCGTAGGTCGACTCTTCTATGTAGTTCTTAAGATTCATCCCGTAGAAAGCAGGTACCAAAGTAGCTACAGTGAACCCCAAGGTGTATATGGTTACTTGCAACTCGAACAACATCAACGAATTTCTGTTGGCATCTATGATGATGTTGACGATATCCTCGGTAGCCTTGATATCGTTTAGAAGAGAACCCGCCTGTTGGACAAACTCGTCACACTGTTTGTAGTACGCTTCCAAGATCATCTCCAATTCCTCGTAATTTTCAACTTTGGGATCGAACTGCTTTGTTTCAGTCAAATACATGCCTGCCAAGTCTTCGTCGTTGTCTAAAAGTTCTTCCAAGATGTCTCGGATCAACAAAGTCTTTTGGTAGAAACTGGACAACTTCTTCAGCTTGATCAATAAGTCCTGCAACTTATTACGGTCTACTTGGTCCTCTAATTCAGATAGGATGAGGCCACAGCTGGAAAGATGCGATTTCACTTCGGCCTCCAAATAGCTCATGATGCTAATGAGAATACATTCGAGAGCCCGGAATTCGTAGCTGAGATTACCAGCTGGTAGCTTCAACTTCATCTCAAGATCATACATGAATAACCCCAAACGCGTAGCTATCGATGGAGTTGACGTATCAAACACCATGACTGTGTCCTTAGTGACAATAGCCTTGATATGCAACATGTTTACGACTATAGAGTTGGGAGTTCTTACCATGATAGAAGGAGCTACGTCTATAGAAGAGGTATCGATCTTTCGCAAGTCACGCGGGAAAAGATTGTTGTCACGCAAGAACTTCATCTTGGGATACTTTTTCGACACAGCTGTGATGTTTCCGTTGTAATCGAATATGGTACACGATACATACAGATCGTTAGGAGTAATCGGCTTCAATCTATTGTAGATGGAGTTGTCCATCATATCGTATTCTAGCCCACGCTCGGGGTCGTAAGCATCAGCCGGCTCCGTCATACTATGGGGGATACTAGTTTTGAGGTTGTTAAGAGCCTCTATGTTACGACTGTTCGTGGATTTGTATCTTGAATTTATTAATGAGAATGCATTTGAATTTGGAGTTGAAAATGATAATGAAGTTGAAGTTGAAAATGAAAATGACGATAATGCAGAATTCGAACCAGGGGAGATGTTTATAATACTAAATCTCTTGAATCCGAGACTGGTTAGTCGATATCGTACTGTTGTCGTATGTACTCTGGATATCATTATAGATCCAGATGAATTAGATAGTATATTGTATTATTCAGTGCAAAAGTGATATCATAAGATGAGACTAGCACTGAGGACAATAACAGTGTTCGTACAATAGTGAATCCGTCCCTTGCGACAAACGTGGAACTTTTGAAGAAAGATAACTTGCTCTATGAGGAAGAAGTCGGAGATGAGTTTCGATCAGTGAAGGTTGATATCTTTTTTGCACCTCACTATTCCTGCCGTTGTTCGCAATTAGGGAGACGGTTAGGCAGACTCTCAGTAATCGCCACGAATTACCGCGAAAGGGGCCACAAATTAGCGACAGGATTAAACTCAATTTAGTTGAAATTGTGACAGTTTAGTGAGAGAGCTGGGCCACGACAAACTTTCAAATATATGGATGTATAACTATCACCACCAATTATTCGCCAATTTTCACTTAACATTTACATCTACACTTGCCTGAACTGAATCATAAATAAACTAGAAGACTTTATAAACGGAGTGGTGTCCCACAATGAAGTAAACAAAAAGTACCAAAATGCTACGCTCTAATCAAAGAACTTTCTAGAGGCAGAAGGTCCAAACAACTCCAATCTGATGGCTGGCAATCCCTCCTGTGACAATATCTTCAATCTTTCTTCCAAGGTGTTGTTGACTTCGATCTTTCCAGTTCCATTTACAACAACGACACCACCTGCAATGTCCTTGCTCAAGTAGTCTGACTCGTCGATAGAGATCTCTACATCGAATTTGGCCTTCTCTGTAAAGTTCTTAGCAGCTTCTACGATGGCTTCTTTAGCAACAGCTACGTCTTCTTCTCTAACCTTGATGGAGACCTTTTCTTCCAACAATGCTAAGACACCTTCTTCAATCAAACCCACCAACACTGGCAAGTACTGCTTTTTGTCAGTCGTGATTTTCTTCAATTCCTTCTCAGCTTCGTCAAAAATTTCGTTCAAAACCTCTTCCTTGGTTGACAAGATTCTCAATCTGGTCTTGTTGGCAATGGTAGATTTGGTGATCTGTTGGGCTAATGAAGCCTTCTTGAGCTTCTGTTCATAGGTAGAGTCAATAGCAGCTGTTTCAGATCTGACAATGGAAGCTTTTTCGATTTCGTACTCTTCGTCTGCCTTCAACTTGATCTCTTTAGCTTTTTCTCTAGCTTCCTTCTCAATGAAGGCTTGCATCTTGGAGAGCTCAGATTTCACCTATTTGGTTAGTATTAATTACTTGACTGGAACTTCTTGTAGATTTTCATATAAACGAATTCTGTCAAAAGTGTGCCGAATTCTCAGCAGAAAAGACAATTGTGATATTCTCACTACATACTTGTTCCTCGGATAATGGCATCGTGACGGGATGGATGGTGTGGTATTGAAGAGTCAATGCTGGGAGAAACTCATCCACTCTTATCAAACATTAAGGATTGGCTTCTATTTGTTCGGGATGTTGTGCACGTGCACGACCTGGCTATGATTGAGAAATATTATGGCGCACAAAGCTTCAGAATTAGATACGAGATTTGAGAAAAGCAAAGAATACTAGACATAAAAATGACATTGGTGGGAATTCTGAAAATCCTGATATTTGCCAGTTTCTCTGTAAAATACGAGAATATACGAGAATTGAAGATTTGACTTATTGTGACAGAAATTGTCTTTCTCTTTCTCGTTTTAGACTCTCAATATGGCAACTCTTCTTCATGTGCGAATTAAATAGTTGCGAAATTTCAGTCATACAATTACATTCTCTTAAGGCTGCTCAAACTTTTATACTATATAAACAATAAAATAAGACATATGCCTGGAAATGAAGTTAGACAATCTTGTTCAAGAAGTCTCTGGCCAATTCGACACCGACGAAAGTGGCTGCATTGGCTGGGAATGATCTAGCCAAGGCTGGACCAACACCAGGAAAGAATGCCTTGATTCCTCCCTTCGCATAGATGTTCTTGGTTGTCTGGAGAATCGAAACGCTGACGTTAGAAGATTGTTGTGTCGATTTGATAGTGTCGATTGGGAAAACACCCAACCACATAGAAACACCAGCAAAACCACCAGCAGTAGAAATAGCACCCAAAGACAAGTCCTTTCCTGGGGTGGATAACTTTTCCTTCAAGATCTCGTAGGTAGCGAAGTATAAAGCCGAACCTGGACCGTCTCTGGCCAACGTAGCAGCAGAACCCTTGAAAATGGATCTGATACCACCAGTCCTGTACATTTCCTTTACTACGGAACCCATAGAGACACCTGTCTTACCTTCCTGAATTTGCATCATGACCTTGATTCTCTCAAATGGAGCTGCAACAAGAGTAGTAGGAATGGCAGAAATGAAACCAGCAGTAGAGATCTGGGCCACAGAAAACTTATCAGCAGATACTCCTGAGTAGCTGGTGACAATTTTCTTACCCACATCGTAACCCCAGAAAGAAACGGCAAACATGGGAGTGACACCCAAAAGGGGTGGTAAAACACCTCTGTAAAGCCCGAAAAGACCATCCTTAACCACGGTTTGTTTCACACACTGGATGGCCGACGAGTACATTCCAGTCTGCAAACGAACCTTAACCAAATCAAACGGATGTCCCGTCAAAACGGCACAAATACCACCAAAGCCACCGGCGGCAAACGACTTAACGTTGTCTACCAACATAGTATCAACTTCGTCCATTATGAATATGTTCTATAATTGTATGAGAATAAATAGAGTGCCAACAGATAATTGAGTCTATGCTTCAACCAGATCGGACTAATAAATAATAAGGTACCAAACTTCTAAAGGTAAACCAATCTTCAAGTGTGTTCTACGTCTCAATTTAAGGACCTTGACAAGTGGAAACTCAAGAAGGAATAAAAATTAAGAATATGAAATAAGTTCGAACCGGAAACGAGTGTGAAAAATTTCAATCCAATCGCATGTTAAAAGAATCCGGGGAATCGCTAAGATTTATAGTGGGGCTACAAAAATTCATAGTGGGTCGTGTGCCGAGCGGAAAGTCCCAAGTCCGAGGTAGAATACGATTTAGTTGTATTGACGGTGATTTTACGGGAACTACTAGATGGGATAGATATCCAAATAATCGTGTTTGTGACGTGTAAGAGCATAATTGCCGTTCTGGATCACACCGTTGGAATCGTATTGTTAAATAGTCGGTAGAGAGATCTCTATACAATAGTTTCCAATTATACAGAAACAGTCGGAAATATATCTCGTTTAAAAATCGAACAACATCCCGGCCGTATTAACATTCTCTCTTGTTTGTCACAGTGGTCTTTCCATAAGTCGTCCGTACCGTGTCATACCACTTTATATCATATTTCTTGACATCTTCACACTCCATTTGCGAATCCTTCGCCAGTTCTCCCTAGCATGCTCTTAGACAGATGAAATATTTGTGGGGCAGATGATTTTTTCAGTGGGGCGCACCACTTTCCTGCCGAGGATTCAATCTCCGTCGGTTCTTATCAGCCAAAGCTTACATGGCAAAAATAGAATGTCACGGTTTGCATCTCCTTCTTTCCACGGGCTCGGGCCAGGGAGTCTATCACACCGAATTACATCCTACGGAGCCATCTTGGCATGCATCGGAGTAGGTAGTTCGGAGTTGGTGCAACGGTTTCACCCCATTTGTGTTCTATCTGGAAGCCTGCGCCATATCTGATAATTATCATTGGTCCTTAAGTAATATTTTCTTTAATTTCTTTCTTATCCCATTAATGTGGCTGGTCTATATACCCTAAAAAAGTCTGCTTAAGTCCCTGAGCTCAAAGTCGATCTTGAGATCTTGCACAAATTCTCTCTCCCGTAGCTTGAACTCCAGACTGTAGATATCTTTATATATTCTATCCACAACTGCCACTAACGTTCTCTCGATCTCTTCCAAGTCATTGTCAATTTGCACCATCGTATCGTCTTCCAACGAGTCTTCATTCTCTTCGAGGTTAAGCACCAATACATAATTAACAATCAAATGGTGGAACTCTCGACAACTCGTAACAAACTTAAAAATAATATGGAGTATCTCGTAGATCTGGGAAATATAGCTCGACTGTGTTAACTTGCCCAAGCTATCTTCGCTGAGAAGTTTAAAATTCGTAATTGCTCTCAAGTAATCTTCGTGCTTTTTTATTATTTCGTCAATCGTCAATTCGTTGACATTGTGGTCAACATGGTCCTCATTTACGCTTCCCACTGTGAAAGACCTTACAAACTCGGGGTTAAGGCTGCTTAATAAACTTTTCAGTTCAACATTATCAAACTTTTCTTCGGCAATATTGGTCTTGAAGTAGCTTCGGTTGATAATTGAGTTGAAGTTGTTCTCGATAATATCGTACGATATATATCCTATCAAGGAATTCAAGAACTTCTGCATATGTGCCCGAATTAGATTGCTTGTGTTGAATGCCTTCGTAACCCAAACGATCTTTCTCTCTCTGATATTCAGACGGTTCCAAGTATTACGAATTTTGCGATACTTCTGTAATATACTTTTTAAGTCATTCTTTTTCAAATTGGTTGCATCAACAAAATTGTTGTTCAATACAAACTGCAAGTGCTTGATTTTCCATACGAAATGGAACATCTTGAGATACTGGCTCATTTGTGGTTCAAGTAAATAATTGATTGCTAAATCCTCAATTCTGTATTCAACTGTAAATACCTCCCATCCAACGTTACCGTGTGTAGGATTTAATACTCTTGCATCCACTCGATTCTTGTACCTGAAATGTTGCATAGAGGAGTAGTTAACAGCTTCCGTGATCACCTGCGAGAGATATGTTGAAGATATGTTTGTTGAAGATTCTTCAAATATCCTCGTTCCTTTGGAAATTAATACGTCTATGAAGTCATTGCTGTCAGTGAAGTAAATTTTCTTAAAATTGACCAAATGTGTGTATAGTTCATTCTTAGGTCCCTGCAACACGGTGGTGAGGTAATTCATAACATCATAATATTGGTTGTTAACAACTTCAGTTACATCATTAATTGACATTGACTGCAAGCCTCCATTCACCAGAAATATCTCTGTAGTGTATTTGTGAGTGTATTGGTTGAGCCAATTGAGCTCTTTGCAGTACTTGGCTAAGAATATTAGTGTTTTGCCGATCTGGAAAATCTTATATCCTGACCGTTTACTAATGAATGTTGGGATTTTTGTGGGAATAAAATCTATTATGTCATTGATGTAGTTTTTCTCTGGGTTAAACTTGATAAAGAAATCATCGCTATTGTCAATTAGATCTCCGCTTATGATCCAATTTTCAAGGATTTCAAAGTATGGTTTGGAAATGTCGTAGAAGATAACTTCACTCAACTCTCTGATGACCACATCTCCAAACTTTGTAAGACCGTAAACCTTGGTCAAGAAATCGAATCCATTCAATGTGTCCTGATCAAGAGTAAGTGAGTAAAGGAACCTCAATTTCGGTATCCATGGATAAATCGAATTGTACACTGCTATCAAGGAGCTAGGTTGTACTGTGAATAAGTCGTTGATGTGGGTAACGTAAGAATTAATCTGTAGTTCTAGAACTCTCAAGTAAGCTGTTTTGATTGGTGAGCTCATCTTGCCCATTTTGGATTCTATAAAGATCTGCAAGTTTTTATATAACAATGCACATTCCAATATATTAGTCAAGAGACCTGAGTAGCTCCTATTGACGGTGGCCGGGATTTCAATTTCTTTGTTATTCAGGAAAGATAAAAGCTTGGAATCAAGGCCAAGTAATGTGAAAGACAAATACGCCAATATCGATTCTTCGGAGAGTGTTTCGTAGTATGGCTCAATGATCTGAGAAAGTGTTTCCTGTGAAATCCAGTTTTTGGCGTTGATATTGTCTCTGAATGGAGAAGAATGAAGATCGAGCAATGACAGATGATGATTTTGATTTTGATTTTGATGTTGTTGATGTCGTATTGTTCCACCACTAGTTACTGATCTGGTGCTGACATGTGATGCAATTCTCTTTGGAGAAGAGACGTTTGAAAACGAAAGACGGTCATTGGACCTGTTTGGGTTTCCGAATGTTTGCGATTCTGGATTTTGGAGAGCGTCCAAGAAAATCAAATAATTACAGACTTGATCTACTGACTTGAATCGTAAAAGAGATTCCAAAACCCGTTGAAAGGACACCCATTGCAGTTTGGCTCCGTGTGACAAGAAGGAAGTCTTGAACTTGTTGGTTATGCTGTTTATTTCATTTTGTGAATGAGTTGTTGGCTGGGACAAGTTGTTGTTGAATGAAGTTAGAAGGTCGTTGGTTACACTGTGGATGAACTCTTCGCCAAACTCTGCCGGAACCAAAGATTTAACAAGGCGGCTGGAGTAGACTCGTATGAGCTGATTACGGTCAAGTGCCATGGATATGTCGATGAAATGGCCTATCTGATAGTGGTATTGCTGAAGAAACAAATATTCAATTCTCTTGTTTACTTCTGTATATATCTGTTTTTCTATGTAGGAATTACGCGCTCGAAGGAAGAGTGGGAATTGTGTTTGAATTTCTGTGCGACCAGAGAAAAACGATGGACTTAGCTAGCTCCTAAGTATATTAACGCAGACTCCAGAGAATTCGGTAAACCCATAGGAGATCATAATCGAGACAATTATCATTGGTTGTTAAGTGTATGTGTAAACTGACAGAACAAGTTTTTTTCTTTCTAAACTTCAACAATTCCACTTTAGTTGTATCTGTCTTCCCTTTTTCCGTTTATTTGCACCCTTTCTGCAGATTATACTTTTTGCACCCATTACATTTTTCTACATTTAGCTGTTAGATTTGGTCATATTTCAGCGTTATACGCACATATATAGAGAATAGATAACTATTGTTGATACAAAGAGTCGGCAGTCTGAACCCAGTTACGAATGTAAAAAACTCCACCAGCTAAACCCAAGGTTGCACCGGATGTAAAAAAAGCATTCCTCACCAGGGCCGTACTAGTGCCTTAGTAAGAGGAAACACCCGAGGAAACACCAATTGGAGCGACGACAGGGTCAAAAACATTAGGGTTCAAATCGGAGTCAGACAAAGCCAACTGGGCGTCGGTCCAAATATGTTCAATTGGAGCAGCGTCGCGCTCACCAACACCACACAAACCGCCGTTTCTTTCCCAGTCGCTGATTCTGCTCAAGTTCAACTCGTTGAACACAGAATCAACAGCCTCAATCAATTGGTTGGAGAGTTCGGGACCGTGACCGGGAGTAGGGGTGATTCTCAATCTCTCTTCACCAATAGGAACGGTGGGGAAGTTGATAGCCTGGACATATATGTCGTGCTTGTTCAACAATAAGTCCGAAGCCTTCTTAGCATCAGCAGCATTTCCAATCAAAACAGGAACAATGTGCGCTGGGTTGGGCATGACGGGAATACCGATGGCATTCAAGTTGTTCTTGACGTATCTAGTGTTCTTCTGCTGGGCAATTCTGTCCTGCAAAGTGGCTCTCTGGTATCTGATCGAAGCACTGGAACCGGCCATGATGGCTGGAGGCAACGACGTGGTGAAGATGAAGCCTGGTGCATAAGATCTGAACCAGTCGATCATGCTGGCCTTACCAGTGATATAGCCACCAACCGTACCGAAAGCTTTACCTAAAGTACCGGTGACCATATCGACTCTACTCATGACGGTTTTAATGTCTGGATGTTCAATTCCAGACTTCAAATGAGCTTCAAAGTTCAAGTGCTCGGCTACACCAGCCCCATGGGGACCGTACATACCTACAGCATGAACTTCGTCCAAGAAGGTCAAGGCTCCATACTTTTCAGCCAAGTCGCAAATTGCTTCAATGGGAGCGATGGAGCCACACATGGAGTAGACGGACTCGAAAGCGATCAACTTGGGAGTCGACTTGGGATACTGAGCCAATTTGGCTTCCAAGTCAGCTAAGTCGTTGTGCTTGAAGATATGCTTCTTAGCTCTAGAATTCTTGATTCCCTGGATCATGGAGGCATGGTTCAAGACATCGGAGAAAATGACCAAGTCCTTGATCTTCTGTCCAAAAAGTGACAACACAGCATCATTACAAACGAAACAGGACGAAAATACCAACGCCGCCTCATGCTTATGCAAAGCAGCGAGTTCCGACTCCAATTTGATGGCATGGACGTTGTGGCCGGCAATGTTTCTCGTACCACCAGCACCGGAACCGTACACTTCCAAGACCCTCTTCATCTCGTTGAGGGTGTTAGTGTTTTTGCCCATACCGAGGTAGTCGTTAGAACACCAGACGGTAACCCTGTCTTCCTCATTGGAGCGATGAGCCTTGGGGAAGTCTTGGGCCAAACGGTTGATGTTGTTGAAGAAACGATAGGACTTGTCTTCTCTCTTTCTGTGCAATTCGTCTGCCATGTAGCCGTGGAAATCAAATGCTGATTCGTTGCTACCAAGACTGATGTCACTAGCAGTGAGATCTTCACCTTTGAATGCGTAAGGAGAAGAAGCTGTAGCAGAGGATGTGGCAGCAGTCGAGGCAGTGGCTCTAGCGGGACGTGTAGCACTGGAATAGTTTCTTTCCTGAGCTCTCATGGCAGCTCCCATGAATGGGCATTGACGAGCCTGGCTAGCCAATCCTCCGGAAGACGATCTCGAGATCTGACGCAAAGTCTGAGCACTCGAAGCCTTGACGAATGGACACACGGCCATAGAGGCCCTGGTTAAGGACTCCATCTTTCTTGGAAAAAAGTGAAAAACGGGGTACGGCTGGAAACGTTGAAGAAATTAAAGATTATTGAGACGATACTTGTTCAATAAAATTCAATATCAATGAAAAATTTGAATGTCTTTTTTTGTTTTTTTTGTCGTTTGCTTACAAACTAGAATAGATACACCAGAGACAAGTACTCGTTACACCTACAGAGTCCAGAAGTTCGATTCTGCTTCTCTAGAAAGAAACCTAAACTAGTTGAAAAATCTTGTTTAATATATACACTGTAAGCTTCAGCGGAGAAAAATTTGAGCGGTGCGGCTTGACCTGTTTAGGCAATCCTGTCCAGGAAGTCTACCAATAAAGGCTCGGAAAAAGCACAGGCTGTTTGGGGTAGGTCATCTTGGCCAGAGTGTGACTAAAGTTGAATTGCCTTGTGTTTTGATTTTGCGGCAGGTATTTGCCATAGTTAACATCGAGTCTGCTATTTATGGGCTCTGCCTTCTGTTTTGACCGGGGATTGAGAGTCTCTTCTAACCAATGAGCAAGCACCATTGCAGGATGAGCTACTTCCGGAAACTCGCCAAAAAAAACCTACATAGTACCCTTCAAACCCCGGAAACGGACGCTCTTGCTATTGTGCTACCTCCGGCTCACTAATAGAGCCTTAGCAATTGGCCCGCTACCTGACAAGGCAGAGACTTGAAGATGGCATATCACGTGCAATTAGTCACAATACATTATACAGAAATCACGTGAATTTCTATAAATCGTATGATGTTGTTTTCATTTGTGTTAGCATCGATTCTGGCGGTTCAACTGAGATGAAGAGGGGCAAGGGCCGGTTTTAAGTCATTGAGGAAGCGTGAGAGTCTAACTGAAAAAAAGAGAGAAAGGAAAAAGGGGTTGCACGTCTCTCTACACGGTTATCATCTTAGACTACGAAAATCAATTCTCAAATCTGCCCACTTACCTATGAGCAATTAAGAATGAGAACAGGGTTTACTAGAATCATAGGTAAGAAGTTCAATATACCGTAAGAATGGGCTAACCCTCCGCTTTAGATATAACCTAGTTTAGAGTTCGCAGAATTCATAGTTCTGTTTTGGGAAGCCTGCAACATTGCCATTTGACAGATCTACTACTGTGGTGGTTATAATGGTGCAATATATAATTAGCAAAATCCGTAGAAATACAAGACGAAAGACTGTTTCCAAGGAACAAACCGAAAATGCTTGAATGTTGTTCTGCGAACTCTCCACAAGATGCCAACAGATAGAATTTCCCAACGAAAATTGTAGACGCAGAACGGATGGAGAATAGGCGAAGGTCGTGTCATCCAATGGAATTCACTGGGCCTCTGAAATCAGGAGAGCAAAGTTCTAGATGCGAGGTCGGGTCCAGGAGTTTTGAGATCCTTAGAAAAGAAGGATCATGACACATGTGGGCTATTCTCACGTTACTTCTCTATCGACGTGATTACTCTGTCAGTTTAGTGACTGTACTCAATTGAATCTGACTCATGACGCTTAAGGTTTGTTGAGTTAATGGGAAGGGCTCGATGGAACTTGCATGAACACTTTGTCAAGCAGATGCAAAACATCATTCAAACATGGAAAAATAGAGTGCAAAATCCATAATCCCACCCCTTACAGAGTATGTAAAATTATGGGGAGCTTACAGAAACCAGACCACTGTTTGAACTACTTTGCACAGACGGTACTTTAGGAGAACACATACACAGACACTATACAGACCTTTTACTATACAGAGGATACATTCCACAAGCCAAGGAAGGAACCCTTGATTCCCTACTTCTGGACAAGAGCCATTGGCAGAGACATTTGCCTTAAAATTTGAGTCAGGTGATGTCAAGTTAGCAGCGACTGCTAGTCATCAAATTTCCCCACAAAATGCGACTGTTTGGGATAGAGTTACCGGGCCATCCCCCATATAGCAGCTGAGCCAAAAAAAATAGGGATACTATACACGAAGAATCTCGGCCTGGCCATTGTCATACACCATTGTACAGGGGCTTTTTTAGTGCCCTACATCAGTTGGTGTAAGCAATTCAAAAGCTTACTGTGACCATGCATTGGAACGGGGTAGTGAAAAATTGTTGAATCAGGCTACTTCTGTCTAGACCGGGGAACCAGCATTTAAGGCAACCTCCCCGTCGTATATTGAGTTTATCATAGGGGTATAAGAGACGTACAGCCCCTAAGCAATATAAATAGAGACTATTCGAATATTTTGCCAAATGTTTTCTTCACGTACAGCACTCACTCACACTGCTGTCAAGCTAGGCTATTCTATCAGCAGAAATTTAGTTAGAGCAATGTCTATTCCTGCTACACAATATGGTTTCGTCTTCACCAAAAAGGACGGTTTAAAAATTCGCGAGAACATGCCTGTTCTCGAACCCAAGGCTGACCAAGTCTTGCTTAAAGTCGACGCAGTAGGATTGTGTCACTCCGACCTTCATGCCATCTACGACGGCTTCGACTTTGGTGACAATTACGTTATGGGCCACGAAATCGCCGGCACCATTGTCAAGAAGGGAGCCATGGTCGACTTTTGGGACCTAAACACCCGTGTTGCCTGTTTTGGTCCAAACTCCTGTGGCCATTGTCAACTTTGTCGTACTGGTTTTGAAAATGATTGTATCAATGTCGTCAACGGCTGGTTTGGATTAGGTAAAAACGGAGGCTACCAGCAATATTTGTTGGTTGAAAAGCCTCGTAATTTGGTTGCTATTCCAGACAACGTCGAGCTGTCCGATGCAGCTGCCATTACCGACGCTTTGTTGACCCCCTACCATGCCATGAGATTAGCTGGTGTTAGATCAGGCACGAAGCTCTTGCAAATTGGTGCTGGAGGATTGGGAGTAAATGGTATTCAGATTGCTAAAGCATTTGGAGCTCAAGTCACTGTTATCGACAAAAAGCCCGAGGCTGTAGACGTCGCTAAGAGCCTAGGCGCAGATGAAGTATATTCTGCACTTCCTGAATCAACCAGTCCGGGAAGTTTCGATGTTGCTATCGACTACGTTTCTACTCAAGGCACTTTCGACACTTGTCAAAAGTACGTCAGATCTAAGGGTAATATTGTTCCCGTTGGATTGGCCGCTCCAAGAATTTCGTTTAACTTGGGAGATTTGGCCCTTAGAGAAATCAATGTCCTTGGTAGCTTCTGGGGTACATCATCCGACTTGAAGGAATGTTTCGATTTGGTCAGCAAGGGCAAAGTCAAACCTAAGGTGACTGTTGCTCCATTGAAGCAATTGCCTGAATACATTGTCAAGTTACAGAATTCGGCCTACGAAGGTAGAGTCGTGTTCAAGCCATGATTGTCGAACCGAATTTCGGATTTTAAAAGCCTTAGGTTATGTAGCAAGCTACTCGAATGAACAAGAAATGATATTTACGATTACATATCGGATATGTAACTACATAAATGTAGGTGTATTGAGTAGTAGACGCATCCATATGGGCCGCTTCACGGCCCCATACTTCGCCTGCGGACTTTCAATGCTGTTGCCCGTACGTTCCGCTTCGACTTGAGTGCGCAAAGGACATTGTTAAGTGTTCGCGTTTCAAGTAAAATAATGTCCATATATGTGCCGAGCGTCGGTAGTGCAAATCTGCCAGATCTCCGATGATAGATACATCGTAGATTTAGCATTCCATAGTCATGTACGCCACCGCAGATTGCCTCACGAGACTATAATCATAATCAAGACGTAATTAGAAGGTTACAGTGACCAAAAAGGAAGAAAACGAGCTATCGGACAGCCAAACAACCAAAAATATAGGGCGTCTTACAATGCCGTGGAGTTTGCCAGTGCACCAGATGGAAAAATCTGACTGCAGATATTTTTTGATAAAATCCATAATTTTTCCGGCACCCTAACTGTTGAAGTAAAAAATATTTGTCATGCAAGTTTTTTTTTTGCCTCCCTCCATCTCGGTTGACTAAGAGAGTACTTTTGAACGGCATTGGTCGGACTATGGACTAACTGTGGCGGGGACCATTCATAACTTAAGCTATATGAAATTAGAAGCTATACCCATGCTAGTGACCGCAGATGCAAATAGCCTTATACTGTGGAGATCGGATAATTAATTAGAAATGACGTTAACTTCCAATTAACCGACTCTAAATAACCACCGTTAGAAAGAACTTTTTTATTATTGCCAAGTGCACCATTTCGTAATACAGTTACATCACTTAGTGTAGATTATCTTGGAAATTTCGTGGGGTTGGAATGGTACTGCGAAAAAGATCTCCCATGAAACAAGATAAGAGGTAGCACGCTCAGTACGTCATAGGTTCCGTATCAGTTGAGAGTACACTTGCGTGGAGGTCTCAATTCGGAAATATCCAGACGCATTCCATGCTTAAAGCGCAGATACTAACTCCATCAGTAAGAGTTGGGTCCTACGGCGTTTGTGAAGGATGCACATTTAGAACCATGCCACGAGCTGAAGGCAGACTGAAAGGGGGTGAAACGACGTAGGAATTATCGATGAATCTGGAAATGTAGGGGCATAAATCGTCTGACCTGCAAACACAATATTCTGGTTAAGGCACATGAAAGGCAGATTCTTATCAGCGTGATTTGACTGGAGCCAGAACAATGATTTATCGCACTCTATTGTCCTTCGGATTTCAACCACAGCGGGGCATCCTACGGTGGAACTTCTTGTCCGACGACTTTTCGGTGAAACTGACAATTTTTCTTAACTGCGTTGTTACGTATAAGGATACCGTGGAAAATACGTCAAACCTTCAAGTAGTCAAACAAGAAATTCATGACGAAACCAAGAAATTATGTCAATCGCCCGAGTGTAAGGTTGATAGGAACAATTGATAAGGGTACATCAAGTGGCTCCAATGCCAGGCCATAGATACCCTCCAAATATTTAAGAGATAATACGAACGCAAGCATTGTCAAATCGCCTTGTTGCGACTCACTTCCATGTCAGACTCAACAGCCTATCTCATCACCCAACCCAGCATTATTATTTATGCCTTCATGTACTTGCTCAACTGGTTCCGAAAAAGTAAAAAATTATTGGTGCCGCACCATAGTTAAGCTCGACTGAATGAACGTTTCTTTTTGTGGCAATCTCACTACTGTGTTATCGCGTAATGGATAATTTTTTATCAGAAGCCATCTTTTTTTGCAATTGACGTTGTACACAGGAAATCCAGCTGCAATTGCAAATCCCCAAACCTCGATATTAGGGAATGCCACTAAGTCCCACTAGCCTCCACCCAGATCTGGCTACGGATACTATCTCTGCAATATGTACGGCTTCAATTGGTTATCTTGAGTTTTTCGGCTTTTTGTTCATTCTCCAGAAATATAAAAGGAATCATATTTTCCCTTTGTTCTTGGATATTGTATTCTGTTGTTCCTTAGAGTTCTCTATTCTCATTAAGAAATATAATGTCAGACATTAAGAAGGCCAGCTCCTCGGAATCTCTCCAGGCTGTCGACGAAAAAATTGGCCACATCGCCATTAACGATATTGACAAAGAAATCTCCTCTGGTGACGACTACGATTTCAATGATGCAAACAACTACTCAACCCACTACGTTGATGAATTCAACCCAAAGGGTTTGAGAATCCCAACTGACGAAGAATCTGAAACCCTTAGAAGAATCTTGGGTAGAGCTTCTTACGCCTCTTACTTGATCTGTTTGTGTGAGTTGGCCGAAAGAGCCTCTTACTATTCGGTTACTGGTATCTTGTCTAACTTTATTCAAAGACCAATGCCAAAAGACTCTCCTCACGGATGGGGTGCTCCAGCTGATAGAAACTCGAGTGTTTCTGCTGGTGCTTTGGGCCAAGGTCTTCAAGCTGCTAACGCTCTTACCCTTTTGCTTACTTTCCTCGCTTACTGTGTTCCATTGTATGGTGGTTTCGTTGCTGATACCAGAATTGGTAAGTTCAAGGCTATTTGGGTTGGTGTTATTGCTGGTTTTGTTTCCCACGTTTTGTTCGTTATTGCTGCCATCCCATCTGTTCTTAAGCACGGTGATGCTGCTATGGCTCCAACCGTTCTTGCTATCATTACCTTAGCTTTCGGTACTGGTTTCATCAAGCCAAACTTGTTGCCTCTTCTTATGGACCAATACAGAGAAAAGACCGATGTCGTCAAAGTCTTGCCATCTGGTGAAAAGGTCATTGTCGATCGTCAAAAGACCTTGGAAAGAATGACTTTGATCTTCTACTGGGCTATTAACATTGGTGCTTTCTTCCAATTGGCCACTTCTTACTGTGAAAGAGACGTTGGTTTCTGGTTGGCTTTCTTCGTTCCTATTATTATGTACTTGGTCTTGCCAGTTGTCTTGGTCTTCTTGCAAAGCAGATTGGTCAGAGACTCTCCAAAGGGTTCTGTTCTTGAAACTGCTTGGAAGGTTACCAGAGTTACTTTCTCTAAAGGCTGGATCAGCAGATGGAGAAACAACACCTTGTGGGAATACGCCAAGCCATCTAACATGCTCGAAAGAGGTAGAGAATTCTACAACGAAAAGAAGAAGACACCAATCACCTGGGATGACCAATGGGTTTTGGACATTAAACAAACTGTCAACTCTTGTAAGATTTTCATCTACTTCCCAATCTTTAACTTGGCTGATGGTGGTATTGGATCTGTTCAAACCTCTCAAGCTGGTGCCATGACTACTAACGGTGTTCCAAACGATTTGTTCAACAATTTCAACCCATTGACGATTATTATCTTGATTCCAATTCTTGACTACATTGTATACCCAATCTTGAGAAAGTATAGAATTGAATTCCGTCCAGTTTGGAGAATTTGGCTTGGTTTCATTTTGGCTGGTTCTTCTCAAATCGCTGGTGCCATCATTCAATGGAAAGTTTACAAAACCTCGCCATGCGGTTACTACGCTACTACATGTGATGAATTTTCTCCATTGTCTGCTTGGCAAGATGTTTCTTTGTACATTCTTTCCGCTGCTGGTGAATGTTTTGCTATGACTACTGCTTACGAATTGGCCTACACTCGTTCTCCTCCACACATGAAGGGTCTTGTTATGGCTTTGTTCTTATTTACCTCTGCCATCTCTGCTGCCATTTCGCAGGCTATTACTCCAGCTTTGATTGACCCACACTTAATCTGGCCTTTCGCTGGTATTGCCATTGCTACTTTCATTGCTGCTTTCATGTTCGTTTACCAATTCAGAAACTTGCACAAGGAAATGGAAGAAGAAAGAATTATCAGAGAAGCTTTGGACCATTCTGAAAGAGACAGAGATCTCATCTCGCACGGTGGAATTGACAACGATAACAACTTGCAAGCCGTTACCTCCATCAAGTCTGCTGTTGGCAAATAAGCAAGCATGTTCTGCAAAATTCAATTCTCCTACGCATTTAATTCACATCATTACGTTACATTGGGCTAATTATTAATGTACAAATATTTAATATAATTTAATAGAACTTGTAAGTTTTAAGGATTGTTCATTGGTTCTAGTATTCACCTGAGTGCAAGTTCCGTTGAAAAGATTGTAGATTTCGGAAAAGTTGCCCAATTGAGCCGCGGATTAATTAGGTGTTGCTAAGGCTTCAGTTTCAGAATCTACTGTACCGAGCATATTTGTAAAATATTTGTAAGGAATTGCTTTTGTCAGACAGGAACCTCAAATATCACACAAATATCACACAAATATCTCGTTTCCACTTTATCATTTTGGTTAAATCCAGAGTGCCACAGCTTATCGTAAAAATTCTTCTCACTCATTGGCCATAATAGATTCCTTTCACATGAAGTTCAGACACGAACTGATAAATGCACGCTTGCAAGAAAAGCAACCAATAAGATGTAAATCACATATGAAAGCTATCATATCTTTTGAGCGAAAGCTTAGTCACACTGACTGAGGGAACTTTCATTGCTATATCCATTTCGGCGAAGAATTTGATTTGAAATATTATATCTAATTTTACGAGAAAAGAAACTTGCATATTATGGTTGTATGATAAACACATTTAAAAAATATTGTTAAAAGTCATTTTCTATTCAAAAATTCTAGATAAGGATAGAGATTGAAGACGAGCTTCAGTCTTGAAAAGGGGTATTCAAAGGTAGCGTAGACGAAGTAAAACTAAAAACTTTTCTCTTTTTTTGCACTTCAATTAGAAGTTACCAAGGGTGGCATTGTAGGTAACAGACTTGTAATCCCAGTAGAAGGAAACGTCCTGAGGAACGTCATCCTTGAGACCACATTGTTCTGGGAAGTCGACATCACCGATTCTGCTTTCGATGTATTCTTGGAACTTGGAAAATTCACAAGAGAAACCTGGACCGTCGGAACACTTTGGAATTGGGACAACAGAGTCGTTGATAATGTATCTGACATAGGAAGTACCATCGCAGCTGAACTTCTCAGTGTAGATTCTGGCACTTTGAGGAACAATCGACGAGTGGACGTATGGACTTGGGAATGGAACGTAGTCAGTTGGCAAATCAGAAGATGGTTCGACTATGCCCAAAGCAGAGTGGAAAATTTCCAAGTCAGTGTCGTGGGAGAAAGACAACCAGATCTTGTTCTCAGCTTCTTCATCCAACAACAAGGCCAATGAAGCATTTAACAATGTAGAACCAATTACCAAGGTAGCATTGTTACCTGGACCGTTGGAGTAGTAGTTTGAAAGGTCAGTGTGATAAGAGTTCTTGATGAATTCTTCATTGGTGAAGATGTCACAGAAAGGAGAGGCACCTCTGACGTTGATTTCATAGGCACACCATCCGAACAAGTAGCTGACGTCAGTGGCGGTCAAGTTCAAGCCTGGGTTTTCACCAACTAATCTCTTTTGGATGGTGTTCAAGTAAGAAGTGTTGTACTTGTTAACGACGTCGTTGTGGAGACTGGAGTTGTAGGTATTACAGGAGATTCTTGGGGTCAAAGAGTTGGCACCCTGATCAGCTTCTTCAGCGATAATGTTGTAGACGACGGTTTCACCTTCTTCGTAGTCTTCACCCAAGAAACCTCTGGCAAAGTAGTTAGAAGTCATGGCACATCTACCAGAGTTGGAGGTAAAGATTGGCAATGGTTCAGTTGAGTTTTCGTTGTACAACGAGTTGTACTTGGATCTGAAGTAGGCACCGTGTCTCAAAGCGTTAGTGGTACCGGAGTACAAACCTTGAGAGTTACCTGGAGTAGTTTCCTTTTCGTACAACTCCGAGTTTGGAACAAAGTACTCGTAGTCGTTAAGGAAAGCCAAGGAACCCTTGTAAGTGCCATTGTAGCTTTGGAACTTCTTCCAGATTGGTTCATAGTTCTTTCCATCACTCTGAGCTGGATAACGTTCACCGTGTCTGGAGAAAAGCTGTACTTGTTCATAGGTACATTGGTCAGGAAGATCGGTGTTGATACCAAAGCCGTTTCTCTGGACGTAAGGAGCAGAACCACCCAAAAACTTGACGACGTTGTATTGTTCAACGGCAGCTTGCTCTGGCTGAGCCAATTGCTGGTAGGCGTTTTGGGAGACCAACAACAAACCAGAGTTGATTAACTTAGAAGGGGCAACCATCTTTGCTGATTAAAGTATTACTGCGAAATTATTTTAGCGCCGAGAAGGATGTCAAGAAAAATCATAAGCTTGGCGACCTTGGCGACCTGGCATCCATATTTATAGTCATTTTTTCAACAGAACCGATGCTAAAAGGAGTCTCCGGGTCAAGTTGCAAAACAGCATTCTGCGCTCATATGTATTCTGTATTAGTTGCATCGTGGTTATGTGCATACATTTGGCAAGATGCACCTCCAAACCATGGAGACATGTGGACTGTATCCCCCATAAAATTGTCTGAATGCGGCCAGAACGCTTAGAGCTATTTTTGTGCTTTTCCCCCTTTTATTCATGGAAAAGGTACAGAAGCACCTGAATTTCCATAGAAGACATTAAGGAATCTTGCAAATGGCAAGCGATTGACAGTGCTGAAGCTGTGCTTAAAATGACTTGGTTCTCACTGTCTTTTCCTCGGATTTTCTTCTTACTTGCCGACGGCTCTGAACTTGACTCCTTTTCCAATATTCCGATATTCCAATATTCGTCTAAAACAATCTCAGTATATCATGACGAACCGTTATTCGGCCCGATTGGTGCTTTGTTTGACCAGTTTCAGATTAGCCCAAATTTTAAACATCCCCACGTGTAAACCCACTATATTGTTATTGCACCATTGTTCGCTTTGTATCCTTTCTTTTATGTAGCATCTGTAAAATTAGTTGCCTGTTTTGAACATTTTGACAGCCTATGTATGCATCTCAATACCAGAGTAACCACTTGTTGCAAATTGGCTGATCTGAGTAATTTATGATTTGGCTAGAGCGCTACAAGATGATCTCCTCGTTCGGTTGTTGTAACCCTGGCAAACCCACGATGCTTAATCAATGGGTAAAAGCAACTTTATTTAGGGCGGTTGGGCGATAAAATATTTGGTGCACAATGCGAAAGCGCGGGAATGCAAATTGCAACCGTTCAATATCGGCCATTGGAGGGACCAGCTCGTAATGAAAATGTCTCACAGCTAAGCAAAGGTCTTGCTGTACGCCATGACCACTTGTGTCCTATTAGTCGGAAGCAACTGCTGTAGATCCAAACAGTCCAAATGGTAGCTCTTTTCGTAGAACTGTGGCTACATGCAAGTTTCGGTGCCGTGCATGGCTGTGTTCACATACAATACAAAATCCTATCTCATACAAACTTTTATTGGAGAATTATCTACTCGCCTCTACATTCCTTTTTGATATCTCACGCTAAATACCTGAAGCCTGACACCTAAAGCTTGAGCTCCGCATTGTAGTCGACCTCGTTGTAGTCCCAGTAGAAAGTCAACTCCAGTGTCACGTTGGAGGCAATTCCACATTGTTGGGCGTAATTGAGCGTGCTCAATCTGTTGGTGACGTAAGCCTCATAGTCGTCAATTTTGCAACTAAAACCTGGACCAGTAGAACATCCTTTGATTGGCTTGACCGAGTCATTAATCACATATCTGACATAAGTGTCGCTGCCGCACTTATATTTTTCAGTATAGATTCTAGCAGCCTGAGGCACGATGTAGGCATGTACGTAGGTTCTCTCGAAATCAATGTGGTCAACAGGCAAGTCCTCCTTAGGAGTGTAGATACCCAAAGCACTCAAGAAATGATCAATATCCGTATCGTGAGTAAAAGACAACCAGACTTTATTTGAAGCACTCTCGTCCTTCAACAAACTCAAGGAAGCATTAAGTAAAACGGAACCAATAGGAGCAGTTAAGTTGTTTCCTGGTCCAGTAGTGTAGTATTTGTCCAAGTCGTTGGCATAACCATAGTAGACGAAGTCTTCATTGGTGAAGATATCACACACTGGAGATTGTCCCTTCACATTGATTTCGTAGGCGCAGTACTCAAACAACTGTTTGACATCCTTTTTCTTGATGTCAATATCCTTGTTGTCCTTCTTGAGTCTATCAACGATGTCCTGTAAGTAATCATCAGGAAATTGGTCTACCAAATCCTCATTGATATCTTCATTATAGTTGGTACAAGAGTCACCAGGAGTCAAGGAATTAGCACCTTGCGACTCTGCTTCCGCAATGGTGTTGATCTTGACCTTATCATCTTCCCATTGGTCTCCCAAGAAACCTCTAGCAAAGAATTCAGCGGAACGATGAACTCTGTTGGAGTTGGAAGTGAAGACAACCAAAGTGTCATTGGGGTTGAACAACGAGTTGTATCTCTTTCTGAAGTAAGCACCATGTCTCAACTGATTGGTGGTTCCAGCATAAGGACCCTCCGAGTTCTCTGGGGATGTTTCCAAAGCATATTGTGACTTATCTTCGACAAAGTATTTGTAATCGTTCAAGAAGGTAAGTGGACCCTTAAAGGTGGATTTCTGTTTGTTCAACTTATCTAAGACCTTTTCAAAGTCTTTGCCCTTGCTAAGAGTAGGAAATCTTTCGCCATGTCTGGACAACAATTGAACCTGCTCTAAAGTACATTGATCAGGAATAACAGAGTCGATACCGAAGCCGGGGCTTTGAATATAGGGAGCTGAGCCACCCAAAAATCTGATAAGATTGTACTGTTCGACTGAACCTTGTTGTGGGGTTGCAACGTCTTCGAAGACGGATTGGCCGACAAGAAGCAAGCCGTTGTTGATCAATTTGGAGATTGAAACCATTTTACTTGATAGACTGTACTTTTAGTTGATTTTGGAGATATTGTCTTACTTCCAACTCTGATTTCTATGCCCATAGACCTCCCTTTTATACTGTGGATATTCATTCATATGAATGGACAGTTTCACAAAATCCACCTAAATTCCCAATTGTTTAGCCGCCGACTAATTCAGAATCGTAGGGCGTCTAACTGGTGTGAAAGTGAATGTGCTCACGGTTCAAAGCGTTCCAATCGGTCAATAAAGTCTATTAGCCGATGAAATTCCGGCTGGAACTTGCACGGAAGATTTTGTGTTAACGGATAACCCAGTTGAGCTGCTGGAGTGGGCACCTCTTTCCTTGTATGGTTTGCACAGGAAGCTTGGTCAATGCTTGGCACGTCTTTTCTATTATGGTGATGATGCAATTGGTTTTCTTGTTCGAAACGTGGTGTCAATATTAGGCCTGTATCAATTTCCGCAACGGTTAAGGTACACAGAGAATTTAACCGAGATACGCTTCTTTTTTGGTTTTGGTAAGCATATGCATTCAAGCACATGTAAGATTATTTTTCACTGCAATTGGATATAATATTTTTGGGTAATAAATTGCAAAAAAGCAAAGCTAAATAACGGACGAAAATTCTATGAACAAATATATGTACACATTGCTCAGGGGTGATTGCCCTAGGCGACGATACGTTGAGCAGTAGCGTTGTAGTTAACTTCTGTGTAGTCCCAGTAGAAAGTCAACTCAGTTGGTACTCCTTCGGGTACTTTACAGTCCTTGACGATGTCGATGTCACCGATCCTGCTGTTGACGTACTTTTCGAAGTTGTCAAGACTACAAGAAAAGCCTGGACCATCAGCACAGTTCTTGACAGGAACAACGGCGTCGTTAACGATGAATCTGACATAGGTTTCGTTTCCGCAGGCTAATTTTTCGGTGACGAAGCGACCACCCATTGGGGTAATATCAACGTGGTGGTAGGTGTCTGTAAGTCTGACTCTGTCAAAAGGCAATGGCTCAACAGTGTCGAACAATCCCAATGCACTGGAGAATAGTTCAATATCGGTATCGTGTGTGAAGGTCAACCAGATCTTATTCTTGCTGCTGTCATCCTTCAACAAGGCCAAAGTGGCATTCAACTGGACGGAACCTGCGTGGACAGAGTGATCACCACCTGGACCAGAGGAGTAGTAGAAGTTTAAGTCGTTAGCGTAGCCATAGGTAACGTATTCATCTTGAGTAAAAATACCACAGAATGGAGAGTACCCCTTGCAGTCCATTTCATACGCACATATAGCGAACAACTGGTTGACATCCGAAGCAGTGACGTTCAAGCCAGGGTTAGCAGTGGTGAATCTGTCGACAATGTTGTTTAGGTAAGTATTTGGAAACTTGGCCACATCGGCAGCATGGGCACTACCATTATAGGCTGGACAGCCCCAACGTGGAACCAATGAGTTAAGGCCAAATGACTTGTCTTCATTCACAACAACTCTGTTGATAGTGTCATTGGAGAATGCGCTGCCGAGGAAACCTTCAGCAAAGAATTCAGCTGTCTGCTGAACTCTGGCTGAGGCAGCAATGAACAATGGGAGCTTCTCGTCGGCATCGAACAAGTCGTTGTACTTGGCTCTGAATCCGGAACCAGCTTTTACAGCATTGTCGTAACCAGTATATGGACCTGGGGAGTTAATGGGAGTGTTTTCGTACTCATACAAGTCTTCGTTTGGAACGTAGTATTCGTATTCGTTAAGAAAAGCTAAGTCTCCTTTGAATGTACCCTTGTACGATTGAAGCTTATCGACAACAGCCTTGTGACTCTGTCCGACAGACAAACCAGGGAATCTTTCACCGTGTCTCATGTACAATTGCACCAGCTCAACAGTACATTGATCGGGAGTGTCAGTAGAAATACCAAAACCAGGACCTTGAATATATGGACCAGCAGCAGCCAAGTATTTAACGATATTGAATTGTTGCTTCGAAGCCAACTCCGGAGAAGCGACATCGCTGAATTGGTTCTGAGGCGCAAATACGAGACCGGAGTAAAGAAGCTTAGAAATAGACACCATTGTATTCGGAAACGAGCGCTATATTGGGGTAAGTGGGCAATTGAAACTTTTTGATTCAATTCATCATTAATTCCACTTGAACAGGGAATTGCACTTGGTATTTATAGCCAAAGAAAGGAAACAACCCAAAAGACTTGGGCTGCACGTCGTATATAACCAACCACGATTGGGAAAATAGCAAATATCTACAGTATACAATTTGTGTGTAAACGGTATTATTGCTTGTATCTCACAATAGTAAAATTCCATATTTTTGGAAGCAAGTGATTATTCCTGTATGCGAAAATGATTCTAAGTATACTTACCGTTTCTCAATGGGGATACATGCAGCTATTTAGTCTGTCAGATGCAATACCCCTTAAGAATAGAAAGTCGAAACGGTGTTGGAAGAGAATTTTGCAATCAAGCAAACGGAAATGTAACTCGACAATTACATGCGCATACGGCCACCCAAGGAAGTTCTGAACACCTTACGGTTCCAAGGCATGGCGGAAAAGTCTGTATTCGGAAGGTATTTGCTCCTATTCTCTACATTTCATCAATATAGTGGTTATGATCCTCGTGGGCAAGTCTATTACTCCTTAAACAGGGTTGGCATTTAGAGTTGTGGTCTAGAGATTCGATTCTGTGATGTATTAAGTCTATTTACGAAACCTGTCTTTGTTTATAAGCCAAATGTCTATAGCTACTCATGTCATCATCGTTCCATCGAAGATTACAACTACTTCTTTTTCCCACCTTTTTTGGCCGGCTTTTTGGAAGCCTTCATCTTATTGTTACTGTCCTGTCCACCAGGAAGTACCAACTTGACTTTTCCGACCGTAAAGACTCCCAACAAGTCGTTGGGCTTGCTCTCATTGATCAATTGTCTTTCGGCTGGCCAGTCCAAATCGGTATCTGTACTAGTGCTATCCTCTTTACGGGTGGTGAAGTAATGCATCGAGTCGTTGATACACTTCCCTTTCTTTCCTGAACCGGGTTGAATCTTGACTTTGTATTTTAATTTCTGCAATGCGGACCATGGTCCAAATACGGGGACAATGGCGGAAAATTTATCGTTTGGTTGTGGCTTAGCAAGGAAAGAATCCAAGATCTCAAGATAATTCATTGCACTAGCTTCGTCTTCGTTTTCATCTTCCAAGTAACGTTGCAATTCTCTTTGTTGTTCTTTCTTGCGCCTTTGGACAGCTGCCGATTCTCGGTACTTTTCCTTTTCTTTTTCAGCAGCTTTCTGAAGTTCGATTTCTTTCTCCTTTTGCTGCTGCTCGACTTGGTGCAAAGTTCCTAATGCAGTCATTCTCAATCTTCTTTCTTCTTCATCTTGATCCGCATATTTTTGTGCCATTTTCTTCAATTTTGCTTTCTTCCCTCTCACTCTGGTAGAATTATTTTTGCCTGCTTCACTTACAGAAGACTGAATTGAAACAATGTCGTCACTTTCATTTGACTCTTCTGGCTCCAGGCTACCGTTTTTATTATCTTTAGCTGTTTCTGTTTTTTCATCATTTTCTACAGCTGCACCTTCTAAATTGTCTTCTCCTAGTTCAGAAGTTTCCAACTGCTTGATCAAGTCTTCCAAGTCTTTCTTCTTGTTATCCATTACGACCTTAAAACCGTGCTCCACTTCTTTATTAACTCTGAGTTTTGTATACTTTTGAGCAGTTTCTTCGTCACCCAATAAGTAGAGACCAAATCCCATAGTCAATTGAGTTGGTGGTAAGAACTCTTTCTTTGACTTATAGTTAAACTCACCACCTGCTAATAATGAGCCATCGAAATCTTTCTTGGACACATCAGACCCATGTAATACCCAAGCAGATGTAGACACCTTTCCGCTCCAAGCAGTGGATGTAGACTTGGCGAAGTTACCGGCTTGCATCAAAGTATATGGAGGAACACTTTCACCCTTGAAAGGATTCTTGACGAACACCTTCAAGGAGCCTTCCATCTCAGCTGACACAAAGAAGTCATTGTCATTGAAGAATCTGTAGTAAATCATATCAGTTTGAGAAGGGTCTCTCCCTGCCAAACATAAATAGCCTTCACTAGAAACAAACCAGTAGAACTTCTCAAACCAATACTTTGGTCTCAACTGTTTCAAAGTGTCGTGTTCATTTTTCAAGTTATGAGCCAAATCTTGTTTGATCTTTCTTTCAGCATTCTTAAGAGCCATTTCAGTATTCTTCTCCACCTTTTCTTTCTTGCTTTCAGCACTCTTCTTGCTTTCGAAATACAATCTTGCATTGGCATAAGGCGACAAAGACAAATCAATCCAAACGGAAAGGGTATGTGGAACCTTCTTCTTTTTTTCTTTGGAAGATTCTCTTGGAGATTTTGCCTTCTTACGAGTCATCTCCAAATCGGAATCGCTATCTGAATCATTTTCGCTTTCTGATTCTGATTCGGACTCAGATTCAGACTCCGACTCCGACTGCGAATCCGATTCAGAATCGCTATCAGAATTGTCAGAATTATCATCTTCGGAATATGAAATATGTTCCGGATCTGGCAATACCAAGTTAATTTTGTTCTCGTTAAGATTGAGAGGCAACTTGATTGTAGACATAATCTCGTTGCCACTACTTTGCTCATGTTTGACAATGGCTTCTATGTTACCCCAATCCATTTGCTTGTCTAGCATTTTCTGTATGGCTGAAATACACGATGCTACTAAATCAGCATGATAAATGATAGTATCCCCTTTCTTGGAGTTTGTCTCCTGCTGTTGGATCAAGGACTGTATCTGTTTGTTTCTTTCACTACGAGCGTTTTCCAATCTTTTATTGGCATTCTGCTTCTGTTGTTCGATCTTTAATGCAAATTTGGTAGATTCAAGAGCAGAAAAGAATGTATCCAAAGTCTTATTGTAACCTTCTATTTCAGTGAACTTATATCCTTCTAAATTCTTCTTGAAAGGCTTGAAGGGATGAAACTCGTCATAGACATATTCGAGGTCATTGTCACTATGCTCTTCAGAAGGATTGTACAAAGGATTCTTTTTGGATACAATAAATCCATTAGTTTGCTCGTTGTCCCCAGCAGAGATAAATGAAATGTACTCCTGTTCAGACTTATCCAAGGCACCGACAATCGTGGATAGTTTCTCATTGTCTTCTGCAAACTCGAAACAGCTAGACGAGCCACTTATGCCAGCATTCTGCAAATTTTTTAAAATCAAATCACTAGATAAATGACTAACATTTACAAAGAGCAACTTGTGAATGGAAAATACTTTACTCTTTTTACCTGAAGATGGCTCTTGCAGTTGGTTTTCTACCTTGATTCTCTGCTCTTTAATCCAAGCTTTGATTTCGTCTACATTGTAATCACGCTTCTCGTATTTGAAGTCTTCACTAAAAAGAGACTTGTCAAACATTTTGTAGATTTCGTTTACGGCATATTTGTCGTTTTCGCCTTTTTCTTTTACATTTCTCTGCAACGAGAGTATCTTCAAGTTGTCATCCAAGAGCAAAACGTTTCCAGCACTGAAAAATTCCAACACCAAGTAGAACAATCCATCGCTGAACTCTAATACAAGCACTCTGTCATTTCCAACCTGTTTGATACCTGACAATCTTCTTGTCTTCAAGTGCTTTCTCAACTTGCTAACAAAATTGGAAGGAGCTGGCGTGGTAGGACGATCAAAATCGGTTAAATGAACACGATTTCCGCAGTCTAAAACTACGATCTTCTTAGAGTCTGGAACAGAGAACTTCAACACATACTGTCTATTTGAGCCTGCAAGGTTGTAAATATTCTGTAATCTGTAGTTTGCTATAGAAGCTACCAATTCACGGGTGATGATCTGGAGGTCTAGACCGGTGATTCTTTGCTGAACAAAATGTTAGTAAAAGAAATTTAACCAATTAGCTCAAGAGAGATCTAAGAAACTTACCTTCATGTTTCTGCAAGCTTTTCCACTTTATTCCTTCTAATGACTAATCTTGCTTCCTGCTATCTTCTGAGGAAAGTGAAAAATGTTGATGTATCGTCAGGTGATTGAGATCACACGACTCATAATCATGACGACATTATACAGGTAAATTCTCAGAAAGCCCATAAAGAGATACTGGCTTTATCCAGAAAAGAAAAATGTGGGGACTTCCGAGATATACCAACTAACTCCGTGAACACAGTTTTTTTATATTCAATTTACTTAGTAACTTCTCTTTTGTACTTGAAAGTAAGAATATCCAAAAGGAAATCGCTAGTTGTATGGATCTAAATTCTAGGACTGTATATACTCCTTTCAATTCGAAGCGATTCATCTGGAAATTTATGCCACATACAGTTGCATATTGATTTCCTGCAGGTATCCAAATCCCCATATCTGAAGCCTTATAGTTTCTTAGTCTTATAGAGTTTTTGAAACTTACTTTTCTATTCTCCAATATCGTTCCATTTTGCTTTCTCAAAATGTCTGCGGACCTTGAAAAGAAGCTCCGACCGCTCGTAGATGCCATCCAATCGGGCAAAAAGATCACGTTTTTCAATGGTGCTGGAGTTTCTACCAGTGCAGGGATTCCAGATTTCAGATCTCCGAAGACAGGACTCTATGCCAATTTGGCAAAACTCGATTTGCCGTATGCGGAGGCAGTTTTTGATATCGACTACTTTAGAGAGAATCCAAAGGCTTTTTATACTTTGACCCAAGAATTGTATCCTGGCAAATTTGCTCCCACCAAATTCCACTACTTCGTAAAATTGGTTCAGGACAAGAAGTTGTTGAAAAGAGTCTACACTCAGAATATTGATACATTGGAAAGACTAGCAGGTGTAGAGGATGAATACATTGTAGAAGCGCATGGGTCTTTCGCGCGCAATCATTGCATAGACTGTTCAGAAGAGATGTCTACCGAGACGTTGATAGAGCACATGAACAATAAGGATAAGAACGAAGGTATTCCTACATGTTCAGCATGTAAGGGATATGTGAAACCAGATATTGTTTTCTTTGGCGAAGGCTTGCCTTCAAGGTTTTTTGACTTATGGGATGAAGACTCCGACGAAGTAGAAGTAGCATTAGTAGCTGGAACGTCTTTGACTGTATACCCATTTGCTTCTTTACCTGCAGAAGTAGGCAAGAAAACGTTGAGAGTTTTGGTTAACAAGGAGAACGTAGGTGACTTCAAAGCTGGTAAAAGACGGTCAGATTTAGTACTTCTACACGATTGCGACTATGTAGCTGAAAAGTTGTGTGAACTCTTGAACTGGAAGGATGAACTTGATGCCTACATTGAAGAGGCTACGAAGAAGTATTCCAAGAATAAGGAAACAGCGGCAGAACTAGCTGAAGAGATCACCGAGGAAATAAAGGAGGTAATAGAAAAGATGTCTCCGGCAGCAGAAACAAAAGAAGAAGAATTAGAAGATCAAATCAGCAAATTGAAGATTTAAGTTGGTAGATTAAAATATAATAGTCCAATGGATATAGATAGTAAATTCAAGGGTTCGTAAATATCTACTTCTTTCTATAAAGTCGATAAAAGAATCTCATATTCTCTAACTTCATAGGGTATTCTACCTCCTTCTGATTGATTCTGTACCAGCAGCTTTCGTTCTGTTCCACAATTTCCCAGTCTCCGTCATTGGCACCTTGTTTGCCTACAAGAATCATGTCCACCAAGAACTGAACGGGGAACTTCTTCGAGCCCACCATTACATTGGAGTAGGATCCAGCACTTTCTGCTATTAAGAGGAGACTTCCTTGTTTACACTGTCTGTTTAGAAGCTGAAGAAGCTTGATGGTCTCTGGCCTTTTCTCAGCAAAAAGCTCATTGGTTGTAAAGAGTAAAGTGATGAGATCTAATTGGTTGTAGTTGATTCCATGGTTTGCATTCTGGTCAAGAACATCACCAAATATGAAATTAGTACTGAATTTGTCAGGGTTGTAGATCCAGTTTTTCTTTATATATGTTGTCAATGTCAGCACGACTTTAGACCAATCTGCTATATCAATGATGTCTATAGACAAGCTGGAATTAGACTTGGAATTGTACTCTTTGGAACGACAGAAGACCGATGCCAAAGCCACCAATTCGGAAGAAGCACCTCCACCTATACAAAGAGCCTTGACCTCTTTTTCGGGATCATCCAACAGACTCTGAAACTCGTGCAAAGAAGAAAATAGGGAAGAGTATGAAAGAGCTCTGGCTGGAGTCCATCGCGAAACATAGGCAAACCTGTTGTCATCACTGCCAAAAGCAGCAAGATAATCTCTGTTATATAAGTCCCGCTTGACTACTTGGATCATTTCCTGAAGATCTGGTGCTTCCAAAATGCTTTCTAGACACAGTTTAAAAAGATGAATCGTTTTCGATGGCTCAAGAGCTTTGTCAGTTGTGAATGGAAAAATGTTAGCAGAAGTAGACGAGTTTTCAATTTCCTCTTCTGCTACATTAGACGGCAACTCTACAGACTCTCTGGTAATATCAGCTCCATGTCTGGAAGCGTATCTGACGGCTCTTCGACTCATTGCTGGAGAATATAGGCTGGTCCCATCACTCCACAATATACTCGATTAGGTCTTCCTATGTTTGCTAACTAAATTTGCAATCGGTTGCGCGCCGGGTAACACCCATCAGTTGAGTTTTTCAAATAATAATTTTTTTCGAGCTGTAGACTTTTTGTTATAAGTGCGACGTGAAAAAAATTTCTGTATATTCTTCTTTTCTTCTTTAACTAATTTCATCAATCTGTGTTACGGTGGGCCCTCAGTGTGACCGGAACTAAACCGCTTGCGGTTGTTCTGGTTGTGTTGTAGTGGTTTTCCGTAGCAGTTCGGCGCTCGAGAAGCAAGCTCAAGTTTTGGGTCAATTCTTGCCTTGTAATAAGTTATTTAGTTAACAGCTATTGTTGCTGTTATGACGTTCTTTTCCATCGCACTGGTCCTTCTTCGGAGGTTGAGCGGAGGCGATTGGTTAGTACTAGGCGGCAGTGGTTTTACATTGTTGAGACGGCCCTTAGAAGTTTTCGGACAGTTGGGCAGAGCAGCTCCGTCGACAGATTGTAGAGTGAGCGGATCGGTCTTGAGCTCACTTTTGGAGTTGGGAAACCTTCTTCAGAAGTTGTAGCTCGACCGGATGGTTCGTAGCAACATATTCCTGGACTCTGCGAAGGTCATATTGGCCGTTGACGAATTGAGTAAAACCATGTTGCAGACATCTTGTAGCCATTGGTAGATAATGTAGTTTTCTTTTCCTATATATTTTTGTTAGTAGGCTATTCAAGTTTGATACAACTTTTTTATTCTACTTGAATGCCTATTTAGATTCAAAGCATCATCGAATTATTCAATCACATTCATGTCATGAATGCTGAGAGAATTTGAGCTATTTCCTTTTGTCTATCACAGAATTTTTGTGTCATGTTTGCGGCAGATTTTTTTTCTTTTCGTTTTGCACCCAAAAACATCCTCCTAGGCAAGACTTACTATTGACCGTTGTGGTACACTTCTTCTAGACACCTTCGTGTACTACAATGGGATATACATCGTTTGCTTCGTTTTCGCTTACATTTTACTTTGGAGTCCAAGTAAAACTCAAAGCACACGAGAAATAGGGTCATACATACGATTCCTATAAACTACTTATGAACCTCTGAACCAAGCGGTGCAAAAACTCTTTCTCCTTATCTGCATTTTTCTTTCTTCGGAGATAAAACTGTTCTTGAGTATTATAGAACCATCTTTCTTGATCATGTTCACAATCTAAGTAGATGTGTTCCTGTGAAACATGCTTGAAATGAACAAACTTCAATGCCTCGCCATAGAACGAAAGCTGAACTTCAAAGCAGTTATAGCAATTTCTAAATTCTTCACTTCTGTGTTCCATCCATAAGTCGAACGCATTCAAAGATCTTGGAGTTAAAATTTGTCCAAATTTGGATTTTGCATAGAGTGCAAAGTCATGTCTGCCAGAGGCGTTCCTGGGATAGGTTTCAATTTGGTTATCGACTATTAAACTTGCTTCAACAATAGTATAAAGATCAATATGGCTAATGTAGTAGTTGTCATAGTCAAAACGAATGATTCGAAGTGTTTTAGGTTGGTTTGAGACTTCCCGATAGTACTCGAAAGTCTCATCGCAAGCATTATCATGCCATTTGCTGTATTTAATGAATGACTGAGGTGATAATGAATTGGCAAGTGAGTATTCGCAGAATTCAGACATCATCTTGAGCATATATTTGTAGCTGAAACATTCTACACAATGTGGTTTTAACCCTTTTTATAGCAATGAAGGCAAACTGGTATGCCTTTCAAGAGCATTCTTCAGTTGTACAAGCGGAAAAAAAATAGAAGGAATAATTGTACTGAAGATTATGGCAATTCATTCGTTTCGTTTCTGTAATAGGCAAGTTTTAGAGAGTAATTGCTGCGAAAAATATATCATGCAAACAGATCAAAGATAGCATATCCAATTTATGACGCCAATTTTACTTAAAAGCAAAAGCACAATTAATGGCAATTAAAATTCATGAGTTGCCACAAATTGCTATTTGATATTGTTGGGCTTTACTTTTCAAGGTAGACTTTTTTATGATTGTTCATTATTTAAATGAATTCCATGAATTTATAGTCCAAGTTTTCTTCGCAAAAAGGGCACGGAACATTTGTCCATTTTTCTTTTCTTCTTTAGTTCTTTTAAGATCCATAGAATTTATACCATACATTTTTATCTCATTGTATCCTCTCTTAATATACGCAACTGATTGCCATCATGGTGTATTAGGTTACCAAGGCTTGACTTGGAATTAGTGTCTAGACCAATCTACGTCTCCTGTCAAACTCCAAAAGCGCGCGGCGAGGAGTTCAAGCACGTGACCTACACAAACAAATCAAGCGAATCTACATCTAACCGAGTACATGAGATGAATCCATATGAGAGCTTAAGAATACGGCAGTTCTCTTTGCTGGTCTCTATTCACTATTAATCTTTCCCATTGCTTTGTTTAAGTGTTGGAAACCGCAAATCAACGGCTAGACTTAGCGTTTTCTCAATTCCGGCCATGTATCCGCCCAGTTCCGGCGGTTTCGAAGCAGCTGTGCCTGACTTCCATATTAGCAACTATTCCAAGGGAGAGAAGTACTCCAGCAGAACCGGAGTAGGAGCCTTACCAAATTTACCCTACTCTTTACCTGTGGGATCTCCATCCGGAAGTAGCAATCACAATAACGACGATGAGTTGAATTCTCCTAACCATCTTTCTCCAGAAAACAGCTATGTAGAGTTTGATTTAAGTCACATGAATGGACCATACAGCAACAGATATGGAAACGGTACTGGAACTTCTGAAGATCTCAACAGTTTTGTTAGTGAAAAACGAGTGACAAGTACGAGCAGATTGGGTTCTGCTGAAACAAGTCCCTTGAATGTTAGAGATTCTCTACCCGGACTTGATGATATACTTGGAGAAGACGTCACCATTGAAGTAGATGATATCAATTTCAAAGACAAAGAAAATGAGCCGGTAGCGAAAAAAGACGAAACTGCAATCGAAGATGCAAATTTAGATGTGAAAGATGAAAATATAAATGATGTAGATGATAGTGACGACTTCTTTTCAGCGAGAATGTCCAATTGGAAATCAATGAAAACCATCACGGACCTCGACTATTACAACGAAAAGGGTGAACTTGAGTTTGCTGCTGGTACATTTGACTCTTTGGACAATCGAGCCGGTTCTCGTGGTTACACTAAGATTAACACCGAAGAACAAGTCAACAAGTATGGCGCGCTTGACAGAAAGACCGACTTTTTGTTTAGAGAAAGAAAGAACCCTCGTCAGAAACAGGAAAAGTCAGCAGAATACGAGAAGGCGGACTTGGACTACAACTCTGACGACCTGGACTACGAGGCTGAAGACAATATTGATAGCAATGAAGCATTACAAAGCACCAAGAGCATGTTGACAGATTCACAGAAGTTCGCTTATGTAGGCATCACTAAGTTGATAATGGTAGATATGGCTACAGAATTGGCAAAGGTACAGATCAACTCGTCCGGAAAAGTCGCCAAACAGTTGAGTTCGGGTCAGCGCCACTTTGCTAACTGGACATTGTACATTATGTCCAAATTGTACGAACATATGGACGTATCTGAGGACGAGAAGAAAATGATAGAAAACCTCAGTTTGCATGGTCTAGAAGTTTCAGATCTCTCTATAAGTCTTCTAGAAGTCAACAATTACAAGAGCCCCGATATTCCAGCTGATTCGCTACAGTTGGAGCCTGATTTCGATCTCAGATGGGTCGTTGTATGCGATCTTTTCTTATTGCTCTTATCTGACGGCTACTATGATAGCCGTTCCCGGTCTTTACTAGTAAGATTCGCCAAGACTCTCAATATCGAAGGGATCGAGATCCTTCAATTTGAAAGAAGGTTGATAGACAGCTTGGAATTGGAGTCTGGCGAAAAGACAATAGAAAATAAAGATGATAAATTAGTAGATTCTACCTTCATAGACAGACAAATGAAGAAGAACAGAAGGAAACGATTGGCATATATTGGTTTGGCTACGTTGGGTGGAGGAATTGCCATTGGGCTCTCGGCAGGTTTGTTGGCACCAGTTATTGGCGCAGGTTTAGCAGCTGGTTTGACCACTGTAGGTATTACAGGAACGTCAGGGTTCCTAGCTGGTGTAGGTGGAAGTGTGATTATAACAACTAGTGGAATTGCCATTGGGGCCAAAGTCGGAAACAAGGCTGGTACTAGAAGAACAGGAGAGGTACACACTTTTGAACTCAAGCCATTGCATAATAACAAAAGAACAAATCTCATTGTTACAGTTTCTGGTTGGATGAATGGTGAGCTAGATGATGTGAGACTTCCATTTTCCACGGTGGATCCTGTTATGGGCGATATGTTTTCTTTACTTTGGGAGCCAGAAATGTTGCAATCCATGGGACAAACAATTGGAATCTTAGCCAGTGAAGCCTTAAGTACCTCTATCCAACAGATTTTGGGAGCAACAATTTTGGCAGCGCTCATGTCTGCAATTCAATTACCGATGGCTCTTTCGAAATTGTCCTATTTATTGGACAATCCATGGAATGTTTCCTTGGATAGAGCCTGGAAGGCAGGCAAGATTCTTGCTGACACTTTGATTTCAGGAAATTTGGGTGTAAGGCCAATTACATTAGTAGGGTTCTCATTGGGAGCTAGATTGATCTATTCGTGTCTCATTGAATTGGCCAAAAGGGGAGGGTTTGGACTTATTGAAGATGTCATCATCTTAGGAAATCCAATTGCTGTGAAGACAGACCAATTAGCATTGGCTAGATCTGTGGTGAGTGGTCGTTTCATTAACGGTTATTCAAAGAAAGATTGGATTCTTGGATATTTATTCAGAGCTACAGGAGGTGGCCTTCTGACAGTTGCAGGCCTTTCTCCAATCGAGAACATATTTGGAATAGAAAATATTGACTGTACTGAATTAGTTGAGGGTCATATGTCTTACAGAACTGCCATACCCAAAATTTTGAAGAAAATTAACTGGGAGGTATTGAGCGAAGAGTTTGCCGAAATTGAAGAGCCAGATCCAGAACAGAAAGAAAGAACAAGAAAGCTTATCAGTGAATTCGATGAAGCTAGAGCTAAAATGAAATTGGAAATGGAGTCCCAAGCAAAACCTACTGGCTGGAAAAAATGGTTCAAGCCTAAGCAAAAGGATTGGTGGGAAATCTACGAGGCCGAAAACAAAAAATCCGGTACTACATCATCAGCTAGAACGTCAACTTCGTCGGGTCAAGGTGTAGCGGCTAACCAGAGAGCATCTAGTTCTGCAGCATTAGAAGAATACGATGAAACGGCTGATTTGCAGACCTCACCAGAAGATGGTAGAGAAGCAATTTTTGATGTTCAGGCTCTTCTTCTGGAAGTGAACGACATTGAAAGGCTTGCAGCAGAAGATGAGACTACTTTGAAAAACGTGAGAGATGAAGTTGTAGAATCTCCATCGCAGGTCACGAGAAACGAAGACCTCGAGGACTTAGAGCTCAAGAACGAGAATTAGGGTGACTGATATATTATTTGTTAATTGGTATTGCAAATCTAATAGGTTACGATTTTCATTTGCGTGATGTGATTGTAATGATTAGGGGTAGAGCTTGAGCAGGTTCAGTATTTTCACAAGTTAGCACCAGTTCCAACTTGTTCATAGGTAGCATTTACATTAAGCAGAAGGATGAAACACTTTTTCAAATCCGTAAAACAAAACTTGATGTATATAGTGAAGAAGTCCCTGTACACTGAAGATTCTTGGACTAAATTGAATTTCGCAGCCACTGTAACTCTTCAGGAAAGTTAACGGACTGTATATAGAGTACCATTAGCTTTTCCCGATGGTGAAAGAAACAAGATAGAGTGGTACAACAAAGACAGTGCAAGTTGTTGAAGGCCTCTTCACTTGGTAGGGAAGACACATATGTGATTCATAGTGATAATGTGAAGCAAGATTCTAACATACTAAAAAGAAAAATGTAAAAGAAGTAAAATATTACGGGAATTGCTTACCCGTAGACAAACATTTTGCACCCAAAACAATGCACCAAAATAATAATACTGAACGACGTAAAAACTAACTGGTATTCAAAAAAAACTATTAATACTAGTTCATTGAGTCTACTGGGTCATTTCTATTTACCCGATTAATTCTTTTTAGTATTCTTTAACTGATGACTCAATCAGGTATGAGAAATACGCTTGCGCGCGTACACAGAGTCCTTGGTCGTTGAACTTTTTTTCACTTAGACTCACGGTGAAGCTCTCTTCGGTGAAGACAATCACCTTCAGGCTTTATCCTTAGCACAGAGAGCACACGACATTCACCATGCCTACCATCCCTGTTGACAAGCAAGATCTCTATGACCTCTTGGGCCAGAGTTACACCACTGAGGAGTTCGACGAATTGTGCTTCGAATATGGTTTGGAACTTGACGAAGACACCACTGACGATTGTCAGCCTGGAGAGAGACCTCAGTTGAAGATTGAGGTCCCAGCCAACAGATACGACTTGTTATGTATCGAAGGGATTGCCCAGGCCTTAAATGAGTTTTTAGGAAGAGCCGAGGCCCCAAAGTACACCTTGAAGCCATCGAGTCCTATAGTTACTTTGACTATTAAGGAAACCACTGCAGGTGTTCGTCCATATGCTGCTGGAGCCATCTTGAGAAACATCAAGTTTGACCAGCGTCGTTATGAGTCTTTCATTGCCTTGCAAGACAAGTTGCACTCGAACATCTGTCGTAACAGAACACTTGTAGCTATTGGTACTCACGACTTGGACACTTTGAGTGCTCCTTTCACGTATGAAGGTTTGACCCATGAAGATATCAGCTTTGTGCCTTTGAACCAGGAAAAGTTACTTAACGGTAAACAATTGATGGAGTTCTACGATAAGGACAAGAACATTGGCAAGTACTTGCACATCATCAGAGACAACGACAGATACCCTTACATGTTGGACTCCAACAGAACCGTAGCCTCTTTGCCTCCCATCATCAACTCGAATCACTCCAAGATTACATTGGACACCAAGAACGTCTTTATTGACATTACAGGAACTGACAGAACCAAAACGGATATTGTTCTTAACCAGGTCGTAGCCATGTTTTCTGCCTACTGTGAGACACCTTTTGAAATTGAACCTGTTCAGGTAATAAGTGAACATAACGGAGAATCACGTATTACTCCTAATGTCACACCAAGATTGGCACAGGCAGAGATTGAATACATCAATTCATGTACTGGTTTGAACTACGATGCCCAGGGCATCTGTGACTTGTTGAAGAAGATGTCTCTTGTTGCCAAGCCATCTTCTACTAAAGGACTTATTGACGTAGAGATTCCCATCACCAGACCAGACGTTTTGCACCAATGTGACATTATGGAAGACGTTGCTGTCGCCTACGGCTTCAACAAGTTGACAAAGACAAAGCCACAAAGTGAGTCTTTAGTTGCTTCTCCATTACCAGTGAATAAGATCTCTGACATCTTGAGATTGGCCTCGTCACAATCGGGTTACTTAGAAGTGTTGCCTCTTACGTTGTGTTCTCACGACGAAAATTTCAAGTTTTTGAGAACTGTGGACGACAACACTAGAGCCGTCAAGTTGGAAAACCCCAAGACCGTAGAGTACCAAGTAGTCAGAACCACGTTGTTGCCAGGTATCTTGAAGACAATAAAGGAGAACAGAAAGCATTCTTTGCCTATCAGAGTCTTTGAGGCCGGCGATATCGTTTTGAAGAACCCAGAGTTGGAAAGAGGTGCCTACAACCAACGTAACTGGTCAGCTATCTACGCCGGAAAGACGTCTGGTTTCGAGTTTGTGCAAGGTTTGTTGGGCAAAATAATGCAGACTATGAGAACTCCCTGGTTAGAAAACCCCAAGGAAAACAAGAGCAGAGGCTACTGGATAGAAGAAGACAAAGAAAACCCTACCTTCTTCCCTGGCAGAGGTGCCAAGGTTTTCTTTAGAAACGCCGAAGGTGCTGCAGAACAAGAAATTGGTGCCATTGGTGTTTTGCACCCAGAGGTGATGACAGCATTTGAGATTCCTTATGCTGCTTCATCTGTGGAAATCAACGCTGAAGTATTCTTGTAGGGTATAGACCATTAATGTACAGAGATATAAACTAACTATAGAATTCGAAGAGTAGAGTAGGTGATACGATAGTAATAATATATTCTGCAGTTGTATTTCAAGATCTAGGACAACCATACGATGTAAATAGCAGGTGTAGAAAAACAAATTTAGACTGTCAGAGAAAGAACAATTGTATATTATCCAGATAATATGCAAGATATCTTCAGATAATAAATTAGAGAGATGTCAAAAATGACGTAGTTGCAACACATATTCAATCTGTCCTGAATAAAATTTGCAGGCAATATATGAAAACTACACAACCATAGCATATACAAGTACACTTTATGAATAGTGCACAGTTGTGTTTATACACATAAACAGTATATCTTAACATCTCCCTAAGGCTCGGGCAAACTCTTGCAGCCGCTATAGTTAAGGAGTAGCCTGAAGCATGCAGGAGAGCAGCCTCGTCCTTCTGGCCTGCACACGACCCTAGTCTGGTCCATTTTCCCAAACAGTGAGTGTTTGCCAGGTTCCACTATATACATACAAATAAATGGAGGCTATTAATAATAAATAGTTCTGTTTTTTCTTCCGCTACCAGTGCTACAACTACGGCAGTAACATCCACGCCGTACCCTTCCATCTTCCAGACCCTACCCGCTACCGATACAGTCGCTAGCGCCCGTTTTGCAAGTTCCAAAGCTACCGAAACTTTTGGTTCACTTCAAGAATCTCAGCAATCTCAAATCTCAAATCTCCGGATTGTGCGACAAATATACCCTTTATTATCGTTACCACGTACCCGTTTGTACCCTTCTTTGTAGAACTGTTTCATCATGAGTACCAGAGCTGCCCCCTCGAGATCATATGATATGATCATGAAGTTGTTGTTGGTTGGAGACTCCGGCGTAGGAAAGTCGTGTTTGTTGTTACGTTTTGTTGAAGACAAATTCAACCCCTCGTTCATCACCACGATTGGGATCGACTTCAAGATTAGAACCATCGAAAGCAAAGGCAAGAAGATCAAGTTGCAAGTGTGGGACACTGCTGGCCAAGAGCGTTTCAGAACCATCACCACCGCCTACTACCGTGGAGCCATGGGTATTGTCTTGATTTACGACGTGACCGACTCCAGATCGTTCGAGAACGTGGACAACTGGTTCCAGACCGTGACACAACACGCCAATGAAGATGCACAGATCTTCTTGGTAGGCAACAAATGTGACGACGAGTCTAACAGACAAGTCTCCAAAGAGCAGGGCCAGGAATTGGCTCTGAAATTGAACATTCCTTTCTTGGAAGCCTCGGCAAAGAGCAACGAAAACGTTGACTCTATCTTCTACGAATTGGCCGGCATCATCCAAGATAAACATGTAGATGAACAGACTACTTCTGGTTCTGCAGGAGGCATTGATGTCTCGCTGAGCTCTAAGAGCGGTATCAAGAACAACTGTTGTTGATCGACTGAATAAACTAATTTGAACAAAATTGAACTAAAAAGAGAATTGAAAATGAAATTGAATACTGAAAATTGAATATTAGATGAATAATTCAAGTCAACTATACTGATTACTTGAAAAACTTGAATTTTGATGTTGAATAATAAATGAACTATTGATCAACTGAAAATGAATATGAATTCAAATTGAACAACGCCATGTAGACTTTGGCGATGCCAGAGTATGACTTCATGTCCACGAGGACCCATGATCTGCCTTTTTTCCGGCCTTTTTTTATTTCGTGTCTTACGACTTGGTGTTACATTCCTGTGTTTATAAATACTAATCTAGACTACGGCGGTAGCGTTTCTAATACGAATATATATTATTGCGATAATGCGACTAGACAGTAGTTGAATTAATGAATATATTTATACATTTATATATTTACGATGGTTTACAATTAATCCACATTGAACGTTGTGCAATATTCAACACTGTGCAACTAAGACGTTCTTCTTACCAACATATCTCCTCTCACCATAACAGCGACTATAACGAAATAATATACTTTCGATGAAACGAAAATTTACAAATCCCATACATCTGTCTAGATTTCTACAAATCCACACTATTTCTCTTCAATTCAAATATATGATGTATGTGTATTCTCTTTGAGTTGACTTTCGTCGATGCTAACTACTCTAGACCTTCTTGCCAAAGTACACCCATTGGTCTTCCAAAGGTTTTTCTTCCAATTCCTCCCATACTTTCAACTCAGCAAGTTCCTGAGCCAAAGTCAACTCTTCATGTGCCTGTATAACGATTTCTTCAATCAAACCACCTCCAATCTTGTTTTCTATGTTTTCGACAATTTCGTTTTCTTCGACAATCTTCAATCTGTTTTTTGTTAAAGCCTCAACAGACTGTTTGTAGATCGACTCCTTTGGGTACTTCTGGTCCAAAACCTTCAATGTATGGTTGTAAAGGGCAATCAATGCTGGACGAGGATTGGGGTGCTGGTACAAACCGGCCAAACCGGTGGGATATCCAGATGCTGCCTTGACCAACACTTCCTCGGCAGTTCTCAATACTCTGGTAAATTTCATTGCTATGTAGAGGTTTGTGCTGGAGCAGAAGGTGATGATTGAAAAGTTGATAAATTTGTAATGTTCAATTCTCATTGGTTTGTTTGGCAAATGAAAACTCACGTGAATTTAGCGTGAATTTGGTCATGTGACAAGACGATCTACATAGATAAGGACCAATGTCTGTAATACACAAGATTTGGCAATTATGATTTACACTCTATAATACAATTCTAGTCTCTGATGTTACTAAGCATGTATACAATGTACCTATGTAGGTTTTTACAGCCAGAATCTGATCGGGCAATATAGCTATTGTGTACTGTATTGTAGTATAGTGTATGAAGAAATGAATAAGTAGTGTAGTATAGTGTAGTGTAGTGTTGAAGTTTAAAAACGAACAATCACAACGAAAGAAAGCAAATTCTTTCAAACAACTTATCCTTCAGAAGTCACCTCCGCCAAAATCACCTCCTCCAAAGTCACCTCCTCCGTAGTCGTCGTTTCCACCATCCTGGTAGCCATCCTGGTAGCCATCCTGGTAGCCTTCCATTTGTTCATGATCTTCCCAGTTGTTGATGGCACTACCCAAAAGCATACCACCCAACAAACCTCCACCGACACCCATAGCCATGGATCCCGCGCCAAACTTGTTACTTTGACGTTGTGGTTGTTGCTGTTGTTGGTAGTAGCCTTGTTGTGGAGGATATTGTTGGTAGTAGCCTTGCTGTGGAGGATACCCTTGTGGAGGGTAGCCTTGTTGTGGAGGATACCCACCGTAGCCCTGAGGAGGACCTTGTTGATAGCCTTGCTGGTATCCACCGTAAGCCCTTTGGTTACCCGAAGGTCTCAGCTGTTGCGAGTATTGCAGTTGTTGCAGCTGTTGGGATTGTCTTGAGGATGTCTTCTCTACTGGTCTCAGTTCCGGAGGTGCGTATGCTGGAGGGGGGACGTCGTCACCGGCAAACTTCGTGCCACTGGGAGCTTCCCATTGCGATTTCTTGGTTGCTAGATCAACATAAAAGTATGTCTTGTATTTCTCGTCGTACTTGGCCACCCAACCGTCAGGCACAGAGGGTGGGTTCTTGGGATCGGCTTTGCTCATTGGAATAGGGAAAGATACAAAGCGTAATGAAGGAAGATAAAGCGAGAAGAAAAAAGGAATCTAACAAAAGATAAAAAAAAAGGGCACCAATGTTAAATTGAAAAATCAAGCTACGGTGATTTCTCGGTTTCTCTTAGTATATTATATTGTTCCCGAAGATCACAATCACATTCCTAATGGGGCGAGCATGCGGAGGCTTTTGCATCGCCACGAATCCTTCTCTCCCTATTAGTTAAAAATGCGGCACTGGAACTTGGACTTTAATTATGGGTGTGTGTAGGATCACACAAGATGGTAGGCACTACAGTCAAAGCCTTCTTTCATCGGACGTGACTGCAAATTCAAGAGTCTCTACTTTCATTGTTTTTTGTATCTATTCTCTCATTATTTCTATTTACGTGAGCTCAGGAAATGCTTTTGCCACCAATTCGTCGATGATCTGAAGAATCAAGTGCTTGTTGAGAAAGTCGTTCTGGATCATGGAAAATATTTTGGTTGAGGCGAAGTTGGTATTAGACGTACCGAATATTCTCGAACATGTCTCATTCATAAATACTCCAAGTAGCACACGAGCTTCCTGTCTGGTTGTTGATCTCTGATATAGAGTACGTAACACTGGTGGATCCTTGAACTTGCCATTGGGGAACACTATATTCTGTAAGTTGATCAACAAGTCGAGCATCTTCTCCTCTGTTTTTAGCTGTAGATCAACCTGTTCGTAGGTTTTCTTTTCGATTGTAGTACCAAACAACTGTTGTAGAATCAACACTAATGCTCGCCCTCTTAACCAACTCTTTGAATTGTTGAGCCGAAATACCGATATGAGCAAATCACAGATCGGTTTGACAAACACCTCTTTGCTACTCGAACTGCCGTATTCGTCAAACCACTTCAATTCCTGTTGCATATCCTTGATATTATCCATCATTTCTTCATTAGTCGCTACATCAGTAGCTGCCTTCGTAGGAACAGTATTGAAATTGGGAACCAACCTAGTTGAAATTCCATTATACAACTTGTTGGCTACCAATTCAACATTATTCTTGGAGCGACTTCCATCTCCAGTGATCCCATCTTCAAACGTTTGATTCTTCCGAAGTGTAAAGTTCTCTGATGATAGAAACGATCTGAACGCCTTATTCAGACACACTTCAGGAATTTGGATCAAGAGCTGTAAATACTCTTCAAGTGCAATCTTTCTCAATTCCACAAGCTGCCTTTGTTGAAACTTAAGCACAGACATCGTCCTCTTGGGGAATCGGATATTGGACACCTGAGGGTACCTCAATTTCAAATATTCATGCAACTTAAAGAATTGACTAAATCTTCTAGCAACAACCCAACCAGCTCTGACAATCAGAGGATCGTTGCTGCTAAATTTTTGCACTTCAACAATGTATAGTATGAATTCTTTCCCATTCTCAGACCCGCTGATATAGGATTGAATGCTCACTCTTGATTTGCCATATAAACTATTATCGTTTTCTTGAACGATATACTGCTGTTTCTGTAATTCCTTTGAATTTATTTCTCTCTCCACGCTGACTTTAGACTTAGTCAAAATTTTTAATTCAGAAATGTTATTAGTAAGTTCTGCTTTCCTGATAAGTGGAATTAAAACCTTAACCTGCTCATTGAGCTTCTCGATTTGGTCAGTGAGTTTGGGGATTTCCTCCGCGAGATTCAAGTTCCCTGGGGCAGCCCAAAATACTTCCAGACCAGGATTGCCACTTTCTTCTGAATCGATTGGCAAAACTTGGGAATCGGAATCATATGTCATTGAGTCAGTGTCTGTTCCAGATTCATCGCTGAGATCGTCAAAAAGCTTCGAACTCCTATTGTTCAGCCCAAGATTGAGACCTTCAGTGGAATCGTAACCAAACAAACTTGAAGTGTCTCCAAACAATAATTCTTTCTTCACTTCTGCTGTGATTGCTTGTTTTTCCGAACTAAATTCGGGCAAGGAAGATGATGACAAGTTGATCTTTTGGTCATAGGAAAATCTATTTTCGTTCTCTGAAGGGTCTTTCATAATTTTCGTAAAGGCATCCTCCACAGCTTGAATTACCTCAGGATTAACTCTCTCATTTTTGGAAATCGCCTGGATATTGCCAAGATCTGGAGAAGCTTTCGATTTCAAGGAAGAAATATGGCCAAGTTTCAAAATGAAACCTGATTTCTTGAAGGCAGGAAGATCAGTTTCAACCATTTCATTAAATATAGCTTGCTGAACCTTAAACATCGTCTTTCTAGCTTTTTGATATCTTATTAATTTGCTTTCACTGGAGCTTTCATTGCTGAGATTTTCAACATCCTGAAGCAAGTCCTTGCTTACCGAGTTTACATATACCTGCGAATAATGGTCTAGAATTCGCCGTATATCATCAGTTGATGTAAATTCTAAGGAAACGGACATGTCCACTTCGCCATCCTCATTCAAAGCAGATTCCTCTAATGGAGCTCTTAAAGAATCTATTTCCTTCCAGAATTGCAATACTTCCAACCTATTCTGATCCTTCATGAATTCAGAAAAGACCTTAAAAAATCGAGGATTGGGAAGAATATCAGATAACAGCAAATTTCCTATGAGATTCGCTTCTAGGCTAATTAAATTCCGGGTTCTTTCATCTATAGCGGATGACAACTCCAATAGTTTCCTAGTGACTCTATTTGATGGTGAAGCTTGTAATTGTACTTTCAAACTGTCGCGTATAGAATCAAGCTGTTGTATACTATCTATTTCATTGACATTAGACATCATCTCTTTGAACGATGGAATATCCGTATTTTCTGTGATCATAAAAGTGGAAGAAGTTCCTTCGTCTTCTCTTCGCAGCTGTTTCTTAGCAAGCATTTCCGTGTGTTCTTTTAAAGCCTCTCTTAACCGCTTCACTTGATCTCGATGCTTCAAATTATCACCAACAAGCTTGACGATTAACAAGTTGTAAAAATCGCCTTCTCCCACCATTTGTAGAATGCTAGTCAATATTGTGCAAGCAACGATTTCTGTTACTAGTGAAGTCACGATTTCATTTGATCTTTCTTGTTCGGATAGAAGATATGGTAGTATAGAAGCGATTTTGCTTCTCAAGTAATTCTTTTCGTTGGTATCGTTGTTTTCAAGATTAGACACAGTAACTCCAGGATGCAATCTACCCCGGTCAAACTGATTAGCTATAGCTAGGTGGTACTCAGGGGTTTCGCTCTTGGGAACTGTTCCTTTTACTCTGACAGTCTCTTCCGCTTTAGTGAAGTAAATGAAATGCTCATTAACAATGGGTAAAACCTGAGATACTAGCAACCTAGCATAGTCTATATCAGCTAGTCTCAGTATAAGCTTAGTAAATATGGATTTCAATTCAACTTTAATACTGTCTTGAAACGAACTGTCCTTCGAGACCTGTTTGAACCAGCTATCCACAAATTCCTTGATAATCAAATCTATAAACTCCTCCAATGTCTCTGAAACCAAGAACGAATCGGCAATTATAGGTTTGTTCAATTTCTCAATTGAAGAATCAGAATGCGAGTTCCAGATGGATGGTTCTACGAACTTGAACCGTTTTACTTTTGGGTTGTTCACAATTGGCTTCCTCACTTTGACAAATATCACAAAATAGCCTACAATGGCTAGAGATAGGAATCCTCCTATGGCAAATAGAGCCCAGTATATGAAGGTATATCGAAGAACGTAGAAAAATACAATGGAGTATCCAAAAACTTGAAGTACCATTTTCAAATGATGATGTATTCGGCTACTCGATACCAAGCCTGCGGGCTTCGCTCGCTCCATATTAATTGGTAGAATTTAATTGCTGAATGTTGACAAAGTTGAAAGTTGTAGATACAGAAATCCAACCATAAATATTGAAAATGATACGTGACACAAAGCCGTTTCGTGTTTTTATTATGGAGAACTTATGTCTATGCTATATTCTATTCTACAAGGGTTATACATGCTGTGTTTGCGAAGACTATTTCAGAGTTCTCTTCTTCGCTTCTTCGAACCTTCGCTCTCGTTAGAATCAAGTCTACGTTTCTTTGACTTGGTTTCTTTAGGGCTCTTTTCTTTCTTTTCTTTCTTGTCCTTCTTGTCCGACTTCTTGGACTTAGACTTTGACTCCAGAACCAAGTCTTCTTTCGTGGCCTTCTTTTCATTCTTTTTTGAAACTCCTTCTCTGTCTATTTTGTCTTTCTTGTCCTTTTTGCTTACTTTTCCTGTCTTCTCTCTTTTATTTAAATTGTCCTTCTTTTCGACCTTGTTTGATTTGTCCTTCTTGGTCTTTTTCTCCTTCTTCTTGTCCTTCTTCTTCTTCTCCTTCTTGTCCTCCTTGGAAATAGTACCGAAAGCCTTATCTATCACTTTCGCTACCTCGTCTCTGTCAATATGGTCTTTTGCATTGCTGTAGCTGGTTTTCCCCACAGTACCTTCCAACCCTACACCTTTCACAAACATTTTGTAGAGAGCCGAAGTTTCTCTTCTCATATGATCTACAACCAAAGTCTGGTTCTGTGTGATAGAGATGGAACTTCCACTTCCGCTGACTTCCATACTCTTAAGTTGACCATCAAAGAGCTTTTCCCACCATACATCAGTATCTTTTGTATCATGACCCAACCCCTTGGTATCTTTCTTGTGTTTCACCAAAATTGGCTTTTTGAGTCCGCCCTTTTGAAGAGCTTCTCCCTCTGTCCAGCCAAATGACTGTAAATAGGCGTTGGCATTCATTTTTAGCTAGCGGTGCTAATGCCAGGTAGTTCAGAGATGAAGAGAATACTGAAAAATTGTTATCATAGTGATGCTTTCCTGCACATTCCAAATTTTTTTAAATACAGGCGCTTAGTGAAAACCAATTATTCAGATGAATATATCAAAATTCGAAAGTCTTAAGTCATTCAGCAAAAATTGTGTCATCATTGCCAATTCTGTAATATAGTTTTGAACTTTTGAAGTTCTTTAAATCCAAGCTTAACCTTGAAGTCTTGGCCTTCCAATCTAATTGAAGCTTGCGTCACGTGAGAATATCGAAACTCACTATATCTTGTCCAGATAGACTTCTTTTCCAATCGAAATGTCTCAATCAGATGGAGAGGAAATAAAAAGATTGAAAAATTTGTACGGCTTGTTTGAATTACGTTATCAGCATTCAAGTCTAAAGCGAGTTCATGGAGATCTTCCGGCATCTGTTAAGGAGAATACAAAGGATAATATAGAAGAGACTGACAAGTGGAGCCAACTTCATACACATATAGACTTTAGCAACTACCCGAGTTGGTTCAAACATAATACTGAGAATAATGCGTTTGATGATGCTGGGGTTTATATTGGCGATGTAAGTATTTCCCATAAAGGTATCAGAGATTATGAAAGCCAGTTTTCAATAGAACATTTCAACGAACAACTTAAAGTCGCTCGTGAAGCGAATAATTTTGAAGGAATGTGTTCGATTTACAGTTCCAAAAACGAATGGTACTCCTTGAAAGCTGAAGAATGGAAAGAGTATAGAGAAGCAGCTTCTAGATCAGATGATCCTCACAAAGCATTGCTTAACTTTCATGAGGATCGAACTTTCGATGAACCATCATTCAGGAATTGGAAAGAGCGAATAGATCATTTTCGTAGTAAGGAACTGGATCCGGAGTTGGTGACAGATTTATTACAGGAAGCTATGGCTGATTTAAAATTCCATTACTACGATATTGACAAGTTTATAGATTACACAATCGACTACTTTGCAATGGCTGGAGCTACAGGATCTGAAATAATGAACCTTCGTCTTCAACTTCTAGAAATTCCACATGCTGGATTGCAGGATTCTTTTTCTAAAATGTCGGCTACTGTTTCGAAATACTCAACCCAGTATGAAGACGATATGTCAGTAGCTCAGAAAACCTATTCAGCAACCTTGAAGAAACAAAAACATATTGAAATCTTCGAATTAGCCTTATTAAGAGAACCAGATAACATGTCTCTATGGACAGAATATGTGAAAAACTACGCAAAGTACATGGCTAGGGAAGATGATGACGCTCTTTTGTCGATATTTCGTCGAGCACCCAAGTCTGATGAGCTGTGGCTTCCCTTCTGTTTGTTGTGTATATATACTGTCTATGAACAGCAGTTCAGAGGTAAAGTTCTCGACGATAGAGTCTTGCTCCATATAACAGGCGAGCTTACTAGATTGTTTCCCTACCATCCTTCGGCTTACACAGAAGCATTGAAGCTTCCAGTCGACCGGATAAAAATGATAATTACCATTAAAAATTTGGATTTAATTCATAAGTCTGACTATAATGAATGGAAGAAGGTTGCGTTGGCTATTTTGACATATTTATCATCTGGAATTTCATGGAATGATCCAGAAATAAAGAAGCTACAAGAGAAACTAGATGTAGATCTAGTAGACAAGTACAAGGATGAACCCAAGACTTTTCAAAACATTTCCTTTGCTCAGAAGCTTCAAAACTTCGCAATCGAGTTTGCTGAATTTGCTATAGTTGAAAACAATGATATTTTTCATTCTGTTGAAAAGCTTTCGATTACACTTTTGGAACGACTTGGAGATCAAGAGAGTGTTCATAAGCTTGCTAAGCAGTTGGTGGAACGTTTTTCTGATCAATGTGAGGTATGGCTCTTTCTCATAAATTTTTACATCAGTGTAAATGAAAACAAAGATTTTATAACTTCTTTGTTTGAGAAGGGAGTCTCCTTTGCAAAATCTCTTGATTGGCCAGAAAGGTTGATTGAAGAGTGGATACACTTCGAAACAGTTTATGGTACACCAATATCATCAAAGAAAGCTGTCTTGTTTTGTAATAATACTTTACAGGATTTGGCATTGGAAATTCAAAATGAAAGCAACGAGGAGGTTGATGATAAGCAGGCAGTTCTATCAGAAGATGAAGATAGTGAAGAAGGAGATAAAAAACGTAGAAAATTGAATAAAAACGATTCATCTGCTATAGTACCTCCTAGATCGAGAGAGAATTTGATGGTTAAAGTGGAAAATTTGACTTCCGATGTCACCAGGAATGATATAACTCGTTTCTTTAGTGACTGTGGAAGTATTAGAGAATTGTCTATTGTGGAAAATAGTGCGACAATTGAATTCCATGAAGAACGAGAAGTTTTGGCTGCAATTACTAAGGATAAGAAGAAAATTTCTGGGAAGGAGATCTCTGTGAAACGAATAGTGAATTGTATTCTTTTTGTTAACAATTACCCACCCAGTATGGACCAGGGCTGCATAAGGTTGATGTTCGAACAGATAGGTAAGTTGGCCAGTATCAGGTTTCCTTCTCAGCGTTCGAACCATACTAGACGGTTCTGCTATGTAGAATATGAAAACGCCAATTCTGCTCTTCAAGCTGTCAAGATTTATAATGGAAAGGTATTGGTAGATAATGTTCTCCATCAGGATTTTGCTCTTCAGGTTGCTATATCTGATTCTGAAGCCAAGTCAGATAGAGAAACCAAGATGGAAAGCCAGATTAGAGTGAAGAACATTGACTACATGCTTGATATTGAAGCCATCAAAGGCATGTTTGTTGAATGTGGAACTGTTACTCTGGTAGTAATTCCTAAGTTTCAGCGAAATAATTTTAATCAAAAGAACAATGGTTTGGCATACGTTACTTTTGAGAGTAATCACGAAGCACAAAAGGCTGTACAAATGGATGGAAAGATAATTGGAGGTAGACCAATTTCGGTTGCTTTAAGCTCGCGTTCACAGAAATACTCACAGTCACACAAGCATGATAATGGCTATTCAGCATCCAAATATTCACAATTTGAAGATGTAAGAACTGTGGGTGTTACTAATGTTGATAACACATTGACTGCAGAGCAAGTTAAACTATTTTTCTCTACCAATGGAGGTGTTGTTAGTAAAGTTGAGATCTTTCCTGAACATGCTGTGGCCATGGTGGAGTTTGAAAAGGCATCAGATGCTGGAAATGTGACTATGAGTCTTAGAACCAAGCAATTGGGAAACAGGGAGATTGTGTTGACGTCAATGGCAGAAGTTGTTAGTATTATTAAGGGAAAGAAGGAGCTGCATCAACAACCTGTTCCAAAGATGATGGTTCCAGCATCAATACGTCGCAAGAGAAAGTAAATTATTGTTGTATTACTAGAAACATCTACAATATATAAATATGAGCAATTTGTCAAAGTAGAGAAATTAAGAGACAATAATATAAATATAAAAGTCATTAACTATTCTTTCTTCATTCCCTCATTGTTTTCTATTAGTCATATTCCTCCCCTGAATATCTTCAGATAACGACTGCGAAAAGTATAAAATGCTGCGAAAAAAAAGCACAATCAAAGGGCCTATTCAGGATTTTTTCTCCGGTGAAAAATCCGTGTGCACGACCCCATAGAAAAATTTGAAAAAAATCTTCTATACTTTCTACCACTCCAGTCTTTCTCTATAGACCCCAAACGTAGTTTCGACCATGAGTGCTCCCATCAAGTTGGAAAACACCGTGCGTAGAGATACCTTAATTGATATTGAAAAGAAATATCAGAAAATCTGGGCTGACCAAAAATTGTTTGAAGTCGATGCCCCTACCATTGAAGAGGATCCCACTGAAGATGCGGACGAATTGAGAAAGAAGTACCCCAAGTACTTCGCCACTATGGCCTACCCATACATGAACGGTGTCTTACATGCGGGCCATTCCTTCACTTTGTCCAAAGTTGAGTTTGCCACTGGTTTTGAAAGAATGAACGGAAAGAGAGCCTTATTCCCACTCGGTTTCCACTGTACTGGTATGCCGATCAAGGCTGCTGCCGACAAGATCAAGCGTGAGATTGAAATGTTTGGCTCAGACTTTTCCGGAGCTCCAACTGAAGAAGAAGAAGAAGAACCAAAGAAAGAGACTGCTGCCAAGTCTGAAGATGTCACCAAGTTCAAGGCTAAGAAGTCCAAGGCTGTAGCTAAGCAAGGAAGAGGTAAGTACCAGTTTGAGATCATGATGCAATTGGGAATTTCCAAGGAAGAAGTTGTAAAGTTTTCTGACTCGGACTACTGGCTCAAATTCTTCCCTCCTTTGACCCAGAAAGATGTTACAGCTTTTGGTGGAAGAGTCGACTGGAGAAGATCTATGGTGACTACCCCAGCCAACCTCTACTACGATGCCTTCGTCAGATGGCAGATCAATAGATTGAGAGATGTGGGCAAGATCAAGTTCGGTGAAAGATACACCATCTACTCTGAATTGGATGGACAAGCCTGTTTGGACCACGACAGACAATCTGGTGAAGGTGTCAACCCACAGGAGTACACAGGCATTAAAATTGAAGTCACCGAATTTGCCGACGCTGCTCAGAAGTTATTTTCACAAGAGAAGTTCGACTTTGCCAACAAGAAGATCTACTTGGTTGCAGCTACTTTGAGACCAGAAACCATGTACGGTCAAACTTGTTGTTTCGTATCGCCCAAGCTCGACTACGGTATCTTTGATGCTGGCAATAACGAGTTCTACATTACTACTGAACGTGCCTTCAAGAACATGTCGTACCAAAAATTGACCCCCAAGAGAGGATACTACAAGCCTGAAGTTAGAATCAACGGTGCCGCTTTGGTGGGTTCAAAGATCCACGCTCCTTTGGCTGTGCACAAGGAGTTGAGAGTGTTGCCTATGGAAACCGTATTGGCCTCAAAGGGTACCGGTGTTGTGACATGCGTCCCTTCTGACTCTCCAGATGATTTCGTTACCACCAGAGACTTGTACAACAAACCCGAATACTACGGTATCGAGAAGGAATGGGTTCAACCGGAAATCATCCCAATTGTCAAAACGGAGAAATATGGTGACAAGTGCGCAGAATTCTTGGTCAACGACTTAAAAATTCAGTCTCCAAAAGATGCTGTTCAATTGGCTCAAGCTAAGGAGCTTGCCTATAAAGAAGGTTACTACAATGGTACCATGGTCATTGGCAAATATGCCGGTGAGAAGGTCGAAGCTGCAAAGCCAAAGGTCAGAGCTGATTTAGTAGCTTCTGGAGAAGCTTTCGTTTACAATGAGCCAGAAGGTCTTGTTATTTCCAGATCAGGCGACGAGTGTATTGTTTCATTAGAGGACCAATGGTACATTGACTACGGTGAAGAAACCTGGAAGGCTCAGGCCTTGGACTGTTTGGCCCACATGCAAACCTTTGCTAAGGAAACTAGACATGGATTTGAAGCTGTCTTGGACTGGTTGAAGAATTGGGCTGTGACCAGAAACTTCGGTTTGGGTACCAGATTGCCATGGGATGAAAGATACTTGGTAGAGTCTTTGTCTGATTCTACAATCTATATGGCCTACTACACCATTGATCGTTTCCTCCACTCGGACTATTACGGTAAGGTATCCGGTAAGTTTGCCATCAAACCAGAGCAAATGACCGATGAAGTTTTTGATTTCATTTTCACTCGTCGTGAAAACATCAAGACCGATATCCCTATCGAACAATTGAAGGCCATGAGAAGAGAGTTTGAATACTTCTACCCTCTTGATGTGAGAATTTCAGGTAAAGACTTGATTCCAAACCATTTAACCTTCTTTATCTACACACACGTAGCCTTGTTCCCCAGACAGTTCTGGCCCCAGGGTATCAGAGCTAATGGTCACTTGATGTTGAACAACGCCAAGATGTCCAAGTCCACTGGTAATTTCATGACCTTGGAACAAATCGTAGAAAAGTTCGGTGCTGATGCTTCTAGAATTGCTTTGGCTGATGCTGGTGACTCTGTAGAAGATGCCAACTTCGACGAGTCTAATGCTAATGCTGCTATCTTACGTTTGACTACTTTGAAGGAATGGTGTGAAGAAGTCGCCAAGACCAAGGACTCGTTGAGAACTGGTCCAACGGACTCTTTCTTTGACCAGGCTTTTGAAAACGAAATGAACAGCTTGATTGAAGAAACTTATGAATTCTACAACAACACTCACTACAAGGCTGCCTTGAAGACAGGTTTGTTTGATTTCCAAGCTGCCAGAGACTACTATAGAGACTCTGTATCCAACAACATTGGCATGCACAAGGATTTGGTTTTGAAGTATATTGAAACCCAGGCTTTGATGTTGGCACCAATTGCTCCTCACTTTGCCGAGTACATCTACGTTGAAATCTTGGGTAATAAGGGCACCGTGCATAACACTGCTTTCCCAAGAGCCACCAAGGAAATCTCTAAGTCTATTGCCGACGCCTTACTGTACGTCAGAGACATTTCCAGATCGATTCGTGAAGCCGAAGCCAATGTTTTGAAGAAGAAGAAGGGTGGCAAGCCATCTGAAGTCGACGCTTCCAAGCCAGCAAAATTAACCTTGTTTGTATCTAACTCGTACCCAGACTGGCAAGACAGCTACATTGACCTCGTGAGAGAGTTGTACGAAAAACAATCTTTGGATGACAACAAGGCTATTAGAGAAAAGGTCGGAAAAGACATGAAGCGTGCCATGCCATTTATTTCGCTCTTGAAGCAGAGATTGACTGTAGAGAACCCTCAAACCGTCTTCAACAGAAAGTTGACGTTCAACGAAACAGATGTGCTTAAGTCTGTTACTGCCAACATCAAGAAGGCAACCTACTCTGTCAATGTCGAAGAAGTTGAAATTATTTCGTTTGAGAACGGTGCCAAACAGGGCCAAAACGTTCTCACTGGTGAATCTGTAGAAATCTCCGTCACCGGTAAGATTGTAGACTCTGCTGTTCCAGGTGAGCCAGGTATCATGCTTAACAACCTCTAGATTGTTCATAGAAGCGGATACATAGTAATGTAGACGATAATAAATACTGTATGATATAAAGAGTGATGGTGTAGAATACTATAAGAGGACTTGTTGACTCTTGAATATATTTCATATGTGAATAAACCAAATAGTAGGTGCTTTTGTGCCACGTCGATATCTCATGGTAGGATCTAAGGGATCTGCAACCGGCTGTAGACAAGGAAAACTATCTTTGCTTCTAAAAATATACGTCAACTGGTTGGTAGGAGTACTCGAAAGAGAGGGTAAAGGATATTAAATGTTAGTTATTGACAGCCCATGTAGTATATGTGGAAATTGTCTGAAATTTGCACCCAATTTTTGGAGATCTTTCACTGAAAAACAAAAATTCTGCGGGTTAGAAAAGAAGACCAATCATACCATAGGAGAAAAGTACCATATTCAAGTGATATATTTATCCAACTTCACCGGCAGCGTTACCGCTCTCATCTGTCCATGAATATGTCTCGATGATTTCTATCATTCTATCATCGTAGTGTTGCAACCAAAGCTAGCTGAGACTGTTGCAGGAACAATATTCCTTTTTTCTGTCTGATTTTTTCCGCTTTCAAATCCCCGATATTCTCACAGAAGGGGCCACTGAAAAAAAAAGACCAGTCGTTTCTGGCTAGATTACTTGCCAGAAAACAATAACCACCACTACTGTCATTTTTTTTTGGCAAACCCATCTTCACAGACACAAAGTTTTGCGTAACCCTCTAAGACGTGCCGTACATACACCCAGAAGATCTTGTGACCCTTGCGGCCTGAAAAGAAAAGAGAAAAACACCGTTTCCGCCGTGTTCTGTTATTTCATACTATCCCTAACATATTGTTTACTTAAAGAAACAAGCAAGGACTAGAACACCCAGAAAACGTAAAAAAAATTCCAAAAAGGCAACAAGAAGTTCCAGAAAGACCCTAATATCCTATAACGACAACAGCGTCACGTATTTCCGTATCTTTTCGTATCTTCTGACATCGTTTGATATCAAATCCACAGCATCTAGAATTAAGTGAGACTATCGTTATAGTTTTCACATTCTCAAATTCCAAAAAGTATCACTATCAATAATTATATCATTATTAACAATATAATTAAGAGCAATATCAAGAATATTTCTACATCATGAGTGACGATAACGAACTTGTCAAAGCTGACAGCGTTACCGTGCTGACGAACCTTCCGCCTGTTTTCCCGCTCCTTTTAGCCGTACCCAAATATGACTACAGATTATTCAACGCAAACGGCAAGCTTGCCGACGTCTGGCTCCAGAAGGAGTACCAGAAGTTGTCAATCAAGTCGGTTTCAAGGGAAAATCGCAAACGAAATCGTACCGGCGGAGAACAAGACACCGAAGAGGTGTTTGATCAGGACCGTGAATCTACAGAGTCATGTGATGACATGATAATACTGGACACTGATTCCAATAGCCAGTTGTCGGCGGCACCTTCTTCTTCCATCACGTCGATTGTAGCAGCAGCACGGGAAAACGGTTTGGTACATCCTCCCAAGAGAAGACTCACGTCATCTACCTTCACGGAGGCTATCAATCTTTCTAATCCCGTTCCACTTGTTGGAACGAACTCTAGTAGTATAGTGTATGAAGCTATGAACAACAGCTCTAGTACAGTCACCACTACCGCCGTTGCAGTGTCACAACCTCAGCACTCTCAACCGCAAAGGCCGCGTACACCTAATGCTATCAACTCTCCTTCTCATACGCCTATTTCTGACTATGAAGAAGATCAGCCTCAGCAGCTTCCTCTTCCATCTCCCAGCGCTTCACCAGTGCAAAGTGGAGAGACCAAGATATCGACGTTCGACCCCATAGAGAACCAGTTAAAGCACATACCTGCGACACAGGTGGAATTGCTAGAATTGATGGTGAATTTGTCTGGCTACTTCAACGAACGAAACCAGAACCATCTCATATTCAGATTGCTTCAGAACTTGAACCGATCCTCGTTAAGCACTTTCAACGAGCTTATCCATAACAATTTACGTAGAGACTTGATCAGCAACTTGCCTCTTGAGATTACCCTAAAGATTCTTTCTTTCTTGGATCATAAGACTTTGTTGTCATTGTCTAGAGTCTGTAAAAATTGGTGCAAAATCATCAACAATACCAGCATCTGGATCAACTTGTTGAAGCGAGACAAGTTGATAACGAGCGATGAAGTTATTCACAAGGAATTGGAGAACTCTGAAGAACTTCTAGAAGAATGGAGCGAAAACTCCCATGATGTAAATGTAGCACAAGTGTTGTACAAGAAGCGATGTATCATCGTTAACAGATGGATGGATCCAAACTATGAGCCGCTTAGAAAAAGTGTGCCTGTTAAATCTGATGGCAGTAAGGTAGTAACATGTTTACAACACGACGACGAAAAGATAATCACGGGAGTTGACAACAAGTCTGTCTTTATTTATTCTACAAGAACAGGGAAGTTGTTGAGGGAGCTAGAGGGCCATGAAGGTGGTGTCTGGGCATTGAAATATACTGGTAATACTTTAGTGACAGGATCCACAGACAGAACGGTCCGTATATGGAACATGAAATCCGGAAGATGCACTCATGTGTTCAGAGGCCATACGTCCACCATCAGATGTTTGGATATCATGCATCCTGTGGTCATCGGCAAGGACATCAACGGTGCAGATATCATATTTCCCGAGTATCCGTTGTTAGTAACTGGAGCTAGAGATCATAATATCCATGTTTGGAGGTTGCCTATAAATAACGAGGATGACCCAGAAATAGACGAAAGACCTTTCGATTGCAATGATTCGGAGAATCCGTACTTGATAGCAGTTTTGTCTGGTCACACTCACTCTGTTCGTTCAGTTTCCGGCTATGGTAACATCATTATATCAGGTTCATACGACTCAACAGTAAGAGTGTGGGACTTGATGGAAAACGGGATATGTAAGCATGTCTTGACTGGCCATCATGACAAGGTATATTCCACGGCTTTAGACTTCAATTCCAGAACCTGTTTCTCAGGTTCTATGGATTCCAACATCAACATCTGGAACTTTGATACAGGCAAGCTTTTGAACACTTTGGAAGGACACACCATGTTGGTAGGTTTATTGGATTTGGTGGAAGGTGTATTGGTCTCTGCAGCAGCTGATGCATCACTCCGAATCTGGGACCCAAAGACTGGCAAGTGCTTCAGCAAGCTTGAAGGTCACACTGGAGCCATCACCTGTTTCGAGCACGATGGTCTCAAGGTAGTAAGTGGTAGTGACAAGATGTTGAAGTTGTGGGATGTGAAGGAAGGAAGATTTTCTAGAGATTTGCTCAACGACGTAGCTGGAGCTATATGGCAGGTAAGAATCGATTACAAACGTTGTGTTGCTGCTGTCCAAAGATACAGAAACGATGAGGAAAACGAGACTTTCATTGAGATCTTGGACTTTAGCGAACCACCTAGGAAGAGATTCGAAAGGTTACAGGAACAGTAGATTTGTATTGTTGGTTAGTTACGTATGAAGGAGGAATTGTCTTCTCTTCTTTTTAATGTTTTATTATAATTTCATATAATCACATGTACTCTCGTACCTTTAAAAGCATAACCCATGAATTAATTTTACATAACCTAACCATAATCGATATAAATCCTAATAATATAAAAGACAACAAGTTCCTACCCTATTCCTCTAGAAGGTACAACTTCCGCAACTTGCTTAGTCTGTCTAAGCCTTCGTTGATATCAAAACTTTTTCTTCTCTTGAACTTGTAATAACTGCTGCTTGCTATTTCCATTTTCATGTCTTGTTCAACAACATATTCCCCATTTGCGCCAAGATTATCAGACGAATTAATAACCATTTGAATTAGATATTCGTATAACATCAATTTGTATTCCGTAGATGCTACATTGTTGACATTGCAACACCACTGCTTGTGTTCGCCAAAAGGATCAAACTTATCCAGATCGACTTCTGCCTCTGCTGTGAAGTCAGGAGAACCATCAGAAGTGAGTTTAGAAGTTACGGGAAAGGTACAAGGTGAGAGTATCTTGGACGAAGAAAGATTGAGAGTATTGTCGGTAGCAGCTTGTGATGCTACCAGCGATGATTTAGAGTTAAGAAAGATCCTTTGATTGCACTTGTCGCAGATCAAGAGAAGAATCAACTCCTCTGAGAAAGATTGGACATGCAATGACCAACCCAACATCGCAAGCTTATAATACCATAAAGGAGTAAATTCAAGAAGAACAGAGAAATTCTCCTTGTTTTCTCGGAAGTGTCTTTGAAGAAGCCAAGTGTTAGATGCCGCTATGAATTGTTTGAAGGCTTCGTCTACTTCACCATTAACAAAACAGTCCGCAAGGCTGTCCGCATACTCATTGAGAATCATGCCATTATCCATGAGGTTCTTCAAATTTTTGAGATAGTCTCTAAGCAAGCGCTCGTTGGTTTTATTCAAATAGGGACGTGGATAATAGATGCCCTCTAGAGGGGTTTCAAAGTTTCTCCACGAACACAGTGGAGAATGTCCTTCATATACAACCTGGTCTAAGTACTTATTGTGCAAAGCATTGTTGAGTTGATTACAGCTTGCTTCAATGCTGCTATTTTTCAAAAAATCGTAATCAAACGCTGAGTATTCCTTTTGTTGCTGTCCTTCACTAAATTTAAGGACAAGCAGCTGGTTACATGTAGTACAGAGTAAGTGGTTCTTAGTGTTGTTGTTTAATGAGAAAGAAACACATTTCCAGCCGTTTCGGGCACATTTTAACTCATTGAGAGTGTTTTCGGAGACAACACCTTCACAACTAGGCAAAGACGGTATGTGCCAATTCAAAGCTGTGAACGTCTTGAGTCTGGCTACTAGCTGATCGGCATTGAACGGATCAAATACTGTTGACGTCATCTTGTGAAGCCTATCAACCGTTGGCGTGTTGCTCTTACTATTTTGTTTTGATCGGTGGTAGTTGAAATGGTTCCGGTTCTTGATTTTCTGGAAGTACTGGATATCTGGATGGTGGCTATAAGGAGACTTGGATGAGAATATAGGATTTCTAGATTTGGAGCCACCACTACCAAAATGACTCTCGTCGACATACAGCTCGTGGGTTGGAGTCAGGAAGATATCGACACACTTGTTGAGCACCTGTGGTGTTGTGGCTGTGATATCATCCAAATTCATGTCGAAAGTGAAGTCCATATTCACTAGAGCTAGTGGGGAACAGAGTCCTTATATAGGAGCTGCAGAGATAGCAGATGTGGAAAAAAGACGCTGAAAAATTAAACCAAAAGAAGGCAGATAAAACTCCACAATTGGGCGGAAGTGGATCTTAGATTAAGCAACAATATCCACAGTCGGGGAAGCATAAATTGTTATCTAGTATGGAATAACTGTGGTTAGACTGAAAAATTTGGAAAATCGGGTGACTCCGTTCACGTGAGTTGTGGAAGAGGAAAGATATCGCAGGAGAAATAAGATGGGGGTAGACCTGGGATTCTGGAAAGATGCTTGAATTATCGGTGAGTTGAAGTAGTTAACCTATTTTAGACATAGGAGTATAATTTGGACAATCGATTTTCTTTTATATGTGAATCTGTGCAAAAGTTGTATGCTGAAAAGAATTGAAGATACAGAGTCTTCATATTCTGCGATGTCCGGAAAAAGTACAAGTTCTCCGTAAAGCCAAATCTCAAGAATGAACTTGTTGGAAGTATTTTAATCAGTTGATTCTTGTCACGTGATTTTCCTTTGATTTTTTCAACGTCCTTACAACTCCATAGTTAAGACTTTTCATAACTTGATATACTCCATTTTCCACAAAAGAGACAAAAACAATAGCCAGAATGTCCAAAAGACCCGTATTGGAGGAGGTCGATGACGACATCGACAACATGGACTTAGACATAGCAGAGTTTGATCCATCATTAAAAACTCCTGTTGCACCTTTGCGTCCAGAACCTACGGTAACCAGATCACAAGACCTGGAGCCTCCTCTTTTCCCCAATATACCTTTGCCTAACTTAGACCAGCCCATACAGCATCAAGGAATCCGTGCTACCAAAAAGGATATCGTGAATCCAAATGACTTTTCACAGGAGGAAAGAGACCATTTGAAGAACTTCCAGATAATATATCCCTGCTACTTTGATTTGAACAGATCGCACAAGGAAGGCAGAAGAGTCGCCGTTTCCAAAGCTGTCGAAAACCCTTTGGCCAAAACAGTCTCTGATGCTTGTCGTTCGTTCAACTTGCCAGTTTTGTTGGAGTTGGACAAAACCCATCCACAAGATTTTGGTAATCCAGGCAGAGTCAGAGTGTTGTTGAAAGATCAAGTCAATGGAGGAAAGATCACCGACTCGAGGTTCAAGACAAAGAGATCTTTGTTCAACGCCATTGCCGAATACTTGGAAGACCACCCGACCACAGTAGAAAGCGTAGGTAAAAAGAGCGGAATTGCCTTCCCTCCGGAATTCGAGACTGGCTTTGAGCCTGAGGAAATCCCCCTCGTTAAAGGTTTCAAGATGAATACCATCGTTCCTGTTCATTCCAACTTCACCCTCAAGCATCCTATGACCAAGAGTATCTACGATCCTCTCCCTGAACAGCCGGAACAGGCCAAGTTGCCCAATGTTCCTAAGCAACAGAAGAAGAAGGTCATGAAGATCAGAGGTTAGCCAAAATATATAGTTCTCGTCATCCATTTAATACAAACGTTGAAAAGGTAGTTGTTCACGAGCGATTCTACGTAAGTTGAGTCTATTAGTTGACAAAACACATCTTGTAGATAATGCTGTTATGAAAACACTTCTTCAAGTAACTTATTGCATTCATTATAACTATGTTTACTACTACATTTTCAAAAGCGAGAACGCTTGTTGAGAGTACAGAATGGAATGAATACTACTAAGTAGTGAAAGAAATAGCATCCTAAACTGAAAGACTATATGGATAGACGATGGTGAAGTGTACCATCATTGCACTAGAAAGCTGCGGCACGGATGCACTTTCTTCACTGCGAAATCTACTCTCGTATGCAGCCGTTGCAGTATCTACTTAATACACTGTACTGCCATAGGTTTCCACAAGGAGCACAGCAGCCTTTCACGGTAGATAAATAACACTTCCAAATTGACAAAAAAGCAGACAAATCATCCGTACTACGTGGGACTTCCATCTCCATTCCTGGCGTCATACCTCCTCTGATTTCACTCCCACTAATAAAAAAAATCAAGTGGGAATTTTCCAGACCTTGAAAAGGGTCGCAGAATTTGTAGGACCATTCGCAAGCCAGTGAAATTAGCCAAACTTGGTTGACACTGCCCTCAAATAAAACAAGCGCGATTTGCAGGGCTACAGTGACGTAGTTGGTAACTCAATGCAGTCTAACACAGTCTAAATTCTTTAGTAGGAAACTACTTCTTGTGGTGTTGAATGTGAATTTCTCAACTACTAGAAACAGCCTTATTTTTTGTGTCACTGAGGGATTTTCAGCCATTCTACCAGAGATTTTTTGCACCTATTGGACAGCCCTTGAGCAACAGACGTTTGTATTGGTTAATTAATTAGATCTTCTCCTCTCCCCTTTTCGTATAGTAGATATTTGAGGTGTGCCACTTGCTTGCCTATCGTCCGTGACGAATAGAAAAATTGCCGCAACCTTAACTTGCAAATGTTCGTACCTAGCTCCAGAGCCGTACACCATAGTATAATTGTCGTACAATGACTTTTGGTAGATATTCCCACGGAATTCGACTTCTTAGTACTCTGAAACATGTCTCTATACCCATATAATTTAGTAGCTTGTAGAAATACTATAAAACCCTGCAATTCGCCCTAACTTGTTACAATAATTTAGTCTTCAGCTAGTTTACCAAAGACTAATACAATGTATCCTACTGACTCGGAAACAGTTCAGTCCAAATTGGACGAAAGCGAAATCACCTCGGCCATCACTGAAGATGAAAACGTTAGGTTCGAAGAAGAAAGGGGTCGTTCTAGAGTGCCTAGAAAGAGAAGATTTTCTCGCCACTCCAGAGATGATTCTTCTCTCTTCACGGTGAAAGAAAGAGTAAAACCGGAAGTTGTTTTGCCAACTATCTTCAGGACTGTCTCTCACAAGGTAGAAAGTGAACTTGAAAACAAAAACAAGTTAGAATCAACCAGTACAAAGTTCACTAGATACACATATCACACCCAATCTCCAGAGACAATAGCCAGTAAGTTCACTACTAGTTTGTCGAATGGGTTATCTGATTTCCAATGCAAGAAAAATGCTAAGGAGTTTGGTCCCAATGTTCAGTCCAAGCCACCCTCCAGGCTCTTGAAGAAGATTTTTATGTACTTTTTTGGTGGTTTTGGGGCCTTGTTGCTTGCCGGTGGTGTCTTATGTATCATTTGTTGGAAGCCTTTGGGCCAACCTCCAGCAGTTGCAAATTTAGTGCTTGGTATCATCTTGATTATCGTTTTCATCTTGCAAGCAATGTTCAACTTCTTCCAGGATTATTCCAGTTCCCGTGTTATGGATTCTATTCATGACATGATTCCAGCAGAAGCTGTTGTCATTAGAGATGGAAATCTTATGAATGTTGCTTCCAAGGATTTGACAGTCGGTGACTTGGTCAAATTTACCGTCGGGTCGAAGATTCCTGCTGATATCAGAATTGTCGACTGTTCTCCAGATCTATCTTTCGATAGATCTGTTTTGACCGGTGAATCGAAGCCTATACCTGCTGCATCTCTAGCAGAGCCAGAAAAGTCAAACTATCTTGAAAGCAATTGTATTGCAATGCAAGGTACATTTTGTGTCGCTGGAACCGGAAGAGGTATTGTAGTATCCATTGGTGATGAAACAATTTTTGGCTCTATTGCCAAGATGTCGTCAACTCCAAAAAAAGGATTATCTCCAATGCAATATGAAATTCTTCGATTTGTTGCTTTGACTTCTTTGGTTATCGTCATCTTAGCTGTTCTTATTATCGTCCTATGGGCTACTTGGTTGAGAAAGGATTATCCTGGTTGGATAAGTGTTCCTACCTTGATCGTTGATATTGTGTCTGTTGCTGTTGCTTTCATACCAGAAGGTTTACCTATTGCTTTAACTACATGTTTGATTATTACTGCTAACGAAATGAGAAGGAATAATATTTTGTGCAAATCATTAGCAGTTGTCGAAACGTTGGGATCCATTAGTGTTTTGTGTTTTGACAAAACTGGTACGTTGACCAAGAATATGATGGTGGTTACAGACGTTTGCAATGGTACTTCTGAGGTAGATTTTGATGAAGTTGATCAAACCCAGCCAAAAGATAAACATCTTTTGACTGTCTCGGCATTGTGCAACGAATCCTGTTTAGTCAATGGAAAGGCAGTTGGTGGAAATGCTACGGATAGAGCCATCTTACAATTCGCCCAGAAGATGACTCTGACTGAAGAAATTAAGGACGCTTGGGTAAAGAAGCTTGATGTCTCTTTCAATTCCAAGGATAAGTACATGATGAGTATGTACGAGCCAAAGATCAATAATTCCTCCATTTGGAGTGATATCTGCTTGAATTCGGACTACATTTATGAGGAAACATATTTCATAATGGTGAAAGGTGCACCTGATATCTTATTGGAAAGGTGTGAGTTGTTGTTGCAAAAAGATGGAACTTGCACTCCTATTACTAATGCTCAAAAAGAGAGAATAAGGGCTATTCAACAAGCCTGGGCTCTGAGCGGTAAGAGGGTTATATTGTTAGCTTCCAAATTGCTTCCCAAAGAAAGCATTGATTTCACTGATAGATTGCAGGCCACTAAACGTTTGAAGGAAGATATTAACAACAATTTGATCTTTATTGGTATGCTTGGTATAGAAGATCCACCAAGAAAGGATATCGACCAAGTAATTGCCAAATTGAGACAAGCTGGTATCAAAATTATTATGATCACCGGTGACTTCGAGTTGACCGGTTTGTCCATTGCAAAACAGTGTGGTATAATAACAACAGAGAAGATAGATAAAGTTTCGGACTTGGCTTTCTATGCTGAAGAAGACGAATTCATGGAAAAGTCTATCAGTATTACTGGTCCTGAGTTAAACAATTTAGATGAAGCTCAATGGGAAAACTTGATCAAGTATAATGAATTGGTGTTTACTAGAACCACCCCTGAGCAGAAACTCTTGATCATCAAACAATTCCAAAAGTACAAGCAGGTTATTGGTATGACTGGTGATGGTATCAATGATGCCCCTTCATTGAAACAAGCTGATATTGGAATTTCGATTGTCGATGCTTCTGATATTGCCAAAGAAGCATCCGATTTGATTCTTATGAGCGGTGACAGCGACGATCATTTATTCTTTTCGATTATCGAAGCGCTAAAGTTTGGTAGGTTGGTGTTTGAAAATCTCAGAAAAACTATCGGTTACCTCTTACCCGCCGGCACCTACTCTGAACTTTGGCCTGTTCTCTTGAATGTCATTTTCGGTATGCCTCAAATGTTATCTTCTTTCTGCATGATTATTATTTGTTGCATTACCGATTGTATCGGTGCTATCGTTTTGGCATATGAGCCGAATGAGAGAAATTTGTTGAGCAAAAAACCGAGAAGTGTGACAAAGGAAAGATTGGTTGACTTCAAGTTATTTTTACATTCATATTTCATTGTGGGTACATTCTACACGTTCACATCAATGTTGTTGGCATTTTTAAACCTCAAGAGAAATGGAATAAGGTTTGGAGATGTGACCTTATCGTATGGTTCCTATGAAGACATTCCAAATATTGACCATCACATCAATGTCTCATCTTCTATCTACTTTGTCAATTTGGTTATTATGCAATTGTTCAACTTGATGGCTATGAGAGTAAGATACTTGAGCACTTTTCAACATTCTCCGTGGCTAAACAAGAGATTGTTTATTGTTATGCCAATTGCTCTTGGTGTGACATTCATCATTAATTACATTCCTGGTATTCAAAAGGGATTGAACTCTGGTCAGGTACCTGTGGAATATTATTTCATCTCTGTTGGCTTTGGTTTGGTTGTGTTGGTGTATGACGAGGCTAGAAAGTTCATTTCCAGAAGATACCCTAAGGGTATCGTTGCCAAGATGTCGTGGTAGTGAAAAAAACGAAGAGAGCACAAACTTTTATGAAGTTAGGTACTATTGATGATGTCGAGGAAGTTGATAATAAATGCTCTAGATAAATGCTGTAGAGAGAGTTGCACTTCTGCTCGTTGCAGAGTGGTTGCGAAAATGGCAGACGGTTGCAAAAAATACCAAAAACAACCAGTTGCAGGCGGCACCCGAAGTCACAGAGCGTGCCCTACGCAAACGGTCTGTTGTCTATGCTCCCACTGTTGACGGCTCTGGCGGACTCTCCTTTAGACGTTCGCAGAAGCGTCGATAAGTCATTATCGGTATTTGCATTGTGCACTACATGGCATCTAATAGGACGGAGTCAAAACAGGCTGCGACAACTTTAACGATTCTGCATCAACGATCAACATTTTAGTACCAACATTTTTATGCTGCGGCACGTGCACTTTCACAATAGCATGTGAAAAAAAAACAGACCAGCATAGAGAATAGAAGAAAATAGAACCCGTAAAGCTAATAGACGAATCAACGTTGCAAGGCGTCCACGTGATAAACCCACAAGTACAGTGTGGATCGAATTTTTCACTTTGCGTGCAGCCATGGACTCAATTGGAGTCAGTAATTAGGGGATAGAAAAGACACTGTTTTAGAGTTGTTCTTATATAGCAGTTGTACGGTTGTAATGCTATAGTGAATTTGACCCCAGTCGTTGCTGGACCAACGACGTGACTCATGGCCGGTACAGCTCTCTTGGGCTGGATACGATAGGAACGACGTAGCAAGAGCTTTTGTGCTCTGCAGAAAATGCCCAATACCGGCACACTGTGTGCAGACACTCACGTCGATATTTTTTTCGACGATTTACCCAATTTTTCACTATTTAAGGAGTTGATTCCCCAATGGCGTGGCTATATTTTCGATCTTGATTTCTCTTTTCTTCAGTTGTTTTCCAATAGAAAATATCCCCACTACACCATAATCACAATGGTCAGCTCCTCTATCTTAGGTTTCCCACGTATCGGTGGACAAAGAGAATTGAAAAAGACTACCGAAGCCTACTGGCAAGGTAAGGTCTCCGTCGACGACTTGTTGGCTCAAGGTAAGCAATTGAGAGCCCACAACTGGCAATTGCAAAAGGATGCCGGTGTTGACGTGATCCCATCCAACGACTTCTCGTTCTACGACCAAGTCTTGGATCTCTCGTTGCTCTTCAACGCTATCCCTGAAAGATACACCAAGTTTGACTTGGCTCCTATCGATGTTCTTTTCGCCATGGGTAGAGGTTTGCAAAGAAAGGCCACTGAAACCACCGCTGCTGTCGATGTCACTGCTTTGGAAATGGTCAAGTGGTTCGATTCCAACTACCACTATGTTAGACCAACTTTCTCCCACTCCACCGAATTCAAGTTGAACACTGCTGCAGGTGTCAAGCCAGTTGATGAATTCAACGAAGCCAAGGCCTTGGGCATCCACACCAGACCAGTCATCTTGGGTCCAGTCTCCTACCTTTATTTGGGTAAGGCTGACAAGGACTCTCTTGACTTGGAACCAATCTCATTGTTGGAAAAGGTCTTGCCTGTCTACAAGCAATTGTTAGCTCAATTGAAGGCTGCCGGTGCCAACGAAGTCCAGATCGACGAACCAGTCTTGGTGTTGGACTTGCCAGAAGAAATCCAGTCCAAGTTCCAACAGGCTTACGACGCTTTAGTTGGTGCTGACTTGCCAGAATTGGTCTTAACCACCTACTTCGGTGACGTCAGACCAAACTTGTCTGCTATTTCCAAGTTGCCAGTTGCTGGTTTCCACTTTGACTTTGTCAGAGTCCCAGAACAATTGGACGAAGTTGCTGCTATCTTGACCGACAAGCAGACTCTTTCCGTCGGTATTGTTGATGGTAGAAACATCTGGAAGACTAACTTCGCCAAGGCAACTGCTTTTGTTCAAAGTGCCATTGCCAAGGTAGGTGCAGACAGAGTTGTTGTTTCCACTTCCTCTTCGTTGTTGCACACCCCAGTCGACTTGGAAAATGAAGCCAAGTTGGACCCTGTAATCAAGGACTGGTTCTCTTTTGCTACCCAGAAGTTGACTGAAGTCGTCACCATCGCAAAGGGCGTTTCTGGTGAAGATGTTTCTGAAGCTTTGGCTGCTAACGCTGCCTCCATCAAGTCCAGAACTGAATCTTCTATCACTACCAACCCTAAGGTTCAGGAAAGATTGGCCACCATCAACGAATCTTTGTCTACTAGAAAGGTTCCTTTCCCAGAAAGATTGGCTGTCCAAAAGGGTAAGTACAACTTGCCATTGTTCCCAACCACTACTATCGGTTCTTTCCCACAAACCAAGGACATTAGAGTCAACAGAAACAAGTTTGCCAAGGGTACCATTACTGCTGAAGAGTATGAAACTTTCATTAACAAAGAAATCGAAACTGTGATCAGATTCCAAGAAGAAGTTGGTTTGGATGTCTTGGTCCACGGTGAACCAGAAAGAAACGATATGGTCCAATACTTTGGTGAACAATTGGAAGGTTTCGCTTTCACCACTAACGGTTGGGTTCAATCTTACGGTTCCAGATATGTCAGACCACCTATTGTTGTTGGTGATGTCTCCAGACCAAAGGCCATGACTGTCAAGGAATCTGTATACGCCCAATCCATCACCAAGGCACCAGTTAAGGGTATGTTGACTGGTCCAGTGACCTGTTTGAGATGGTCTTTCCCAAGAGATGATGTCTCTGGTAAGGTCCAGGCCTTGCAATTGGGTTTGGCTTTGAGAGACGAAGTCCAAGACTTGGAAGCTGCTGGTATTACCGTCATCCAAGTCGACGAACCAGCCATCAGAGAAGGTTTGCCATTGAGAGCCGGTAAGGAAAGATCTGACTACCTCAACTGGGCTGCCCAATCTTTCAGAGTTGCCACTTCTGGTGTTGAAAACACGACCCAGATTCACTCTCACTTCTGTTACTCTGACTTGGATCCAAACCACATCAAGGCTTTGGATGCTGATGTTGTCTCTATTGAATTCTCCAAGAAGGACGACCCTAACTACATCCAAGAATTCTCTGACTACCCTAACCACATTGGTTTAGGTTTGTTCGATATCCACTCTCCAAGAATTCCTTCCAAGGAAGAATTCGTTGCCAGAATCGAAGAAATCTTGAAGGTTTACCCAGCTGCCAACTTCTGGGTCAACCCAGACTGTGGTTTGAAGACCAGAGGATGGCCAGAAGTCAAGGAATCTTTGACCAACATGGTTGAAGCTGCCAAGTACTTCCGTGCCAAGTACGAAAACTAGATGCTCTAGCTTCTAGTTTTCCACGCTTGTCGTGTGCATTATTCAATTCTTCGTTGTTGATGCTGTATCCTTTACCGATTACATTTATTCAACATTAATGTAATTTTATTATTAACTAATACTATCTTTTTATTGTGATGAAACCTTTTCATGATTATATGAACTTGTTCATAATGCTTTTTTGTTTTTTGTTTTAAGAGTTTTTTTTTTGAGGGAGGGAAGTACGGGTTGAATTGAATTCGGCCAAAGTCCTTGCTATCCTACAAGAAAGGGGTTTAAAATTTTTTGGGATTTCAACATCGGTTATACTTATATATTATGAAAATTAATAATATGTTAATTTTTAAGATAGACGTAGTTCATTCCAGTTTTGATAGTGGACGTTGAATCATGCTCTGCGGTAGTACTATATTGTTATTGATGCCACAGATTAAGCTGAAATGTAATCAACAAATTGTGTATTTATAATTGTTTGCAGTTGTATCAATGACCCTTAATGCATCTACTTGTTCGACCTTACAGACTGTAAGCCAATAGCGTTACCATTGTTGATAATTATTCCGGTTGCAAGAGCCAGATTACCACTGAATCGGGATGCGCACGACTTCAACTTTCCAAGAATCAAAATCGCCATCCTTCTCAACAGAATATATGGGGAACCACTTTGTTCACGTAATTGTAGATTTTGAGAATCTTTTTTAGTAGAGAAGAGTGCCATTTATGTCCGAGCAAGATCAATTGATTGACCAGTTCATTTCGGTCACGAACTCCTCCAAGTATTTGGCTGAGCAATATTTGAGCCGCAACAAGAACGATTTAGTAGATGCCATTGAGGACTACTATGCAAACAACAAGCCCAGTGCATCTACTGAGGAGGGTGATGATCTTAAAATAAAAAGAGGGTCATCGTAAGTATAGAAGCAAAACCAAGTGAGACGTATATGAACTACGTGATCGTAGTGTCATCTTGGGAGTTTCAGTCTCACCAAACCATAATAGTACTAACATTTAAGCTCACGTGGTGTTAAAACATTCAGAGATTTGAACAAGGAAGATGAAGATGATGACGACGACAAAACTAATACAAACTTCTTCACAGGTGGCGAGAAATCTGGTTTACAGGTAGAAGATCCTACTAATAGAGATAAAAAGAATGAGCAATCGATAATCGACCAGATTTTCCAAAGAGCAAGAGAACAGATGGACCAACCTGATACACGGCCCTCAGCCAATGATGAAGATGAGCCCTTGGGTCCACGTTTTACGGGTACAGGCTTTCAGTTGGGAGATGGTACAGGTCCTTCTGCTCCTGTAGTAGATCCTACTAGTGCAATTCCACAAAGACCTAGTAAAGTCACCAGAGAAATCACATTCTGGAAACAGGGGTTCACTGTGGGAGAGGGACCTTTGCATAGATACGACGATCCTAGTAACGAAAGTGTCTTGCAGGAGCTCAATCGAGGAAGAGTGCCAATGTCGTTATTAGATGTAGAATTTGGCCAAGATGTAGATGTATCTGTTTTCAAGAAAACTGACGAAGACTGGAAGCCACCAAGGAGAAAAATTGGTGGATTCCACGGTCAGGGTCAAAGATTGGGTTCTCCCGTACCGGGGGAAGTTCTTTCGAACTCGTCATCTTCTGCTAATTTGGTTGAATCTCCTTTGAAGGAAGAGACCGTAGTTAAGCCGCCATCTGATGAAGGAGAAGGTGACTCTTTGGTTCAAATCAGATTCGCTAACGGAAAGAGAGTGTCAAGAAAATTCAGTTCCTCAGATTCTATTAAGACAGTGTATGACTTCGTGAGAAGCCATCCTTTTAATGAACTGCATAAGCCATTTGCTTTGAGTCACTCGTTCCCTGTTAAGCCAATCGAAGAGTCGGAAGAGACCACAGTGGAGTCTGCAAAGTTGAAGAATGCTGTCATTGTCCAGAGATGGATATGAATGCTGTATAGTAGAATATCACGATTCAAGCCCTTTCAATGTAGTGTAGATGTATGTATGAATGGAACTTCACTTACCAAATAGAGTGTCACAACATCTTTGTGGATAGTATAGATTGTAATTATATTCAAATATTATTTGTGTTGCCTATAGCGTGGATTTAGACTATCTGTTCAATTGACTACTTTTGACTATTTTTGGGTAGAAGTATTTCGCAGCCAAATATAAAAAAAGAGAACGTTAACTTAAGCGCCTTAACTTAACTTCATTTTTTCTTCAAGCAAGAATGAGAGACTTAGCAAGAAAAAGAAGCTGGAGTTTTCGTGAAAGTTTGGGCTATAGGAGAAAACTGGATCTGAAGTCAGAAAACTCAGAAGCTTCAAAAACTCTAGACTCTACAGACAGTTCAGACACTAGAAATGCCAATTGTCAATTCTCCTCCCTGGAAAGTTCTCTTTATAGCGAAGACATTTTGAATTCGTTGATATCTAATTCATCCTATTGTGGAATTCCCTGTAGTAGATTGGCGCTAGTTGACCCTTGCCAAAGGATTTTATTCAAAGACCTCTTGAAGAAAAGTCTGATGAACTCAGAGTTTGAAGATAATTACTACTTCTCTTGGAATGTCTGGACTATCCTGCTGGATGACGACGAAGACAAGAAACTCCACCTCTATTCAGTTATAGAAACCGAAGCAGATTTGAAAGTATTCATTAAAAATGATCTTCCCAAGATTCTTAATTCTGAGAACACCCTGCCTCCAAAAATTCATATATTCAAGCTAGGGATGAACCCCAACAAAAATGAGCTTCCCAATGGATTCACGATTGAAGTTCGAGTTCATAAGGCAGCATTAAAATTTCTAAAGAAAATAGCACACTTCGTTTTCAGCAATCAAGTTTACAATACTGAGAGCTTGAAAGGTAAGTCTACACCTATCAAATATCATGGAAGAAAAATACTGACATGTTATAGTTCTGATATGTGGAATCTCTTTAAAATTGTTAACGAATTATGCCGTTATATCAATTTGGATCCATCCAACATCCAAAGTTTCAAGTGAAGAAACATTTACTCACGACCAAGCTATGATATTGGTCGAAATATTTAGAAATAGTGTACATGACGAAGGAGAAGAGTATTGGAATAAGGTAGTAGTCATACAAAACAATAATTTGGAATCAACTGTACTAAATCAAGATAGCTATGTTTATCACTACTAATATTTAGGTTAATGTTCATAATTTGTTGACTTGAAATCGTTTCCATTTTTGTCAACATACGTAATTGTTGGAGATCCACATCTTAGATTCATTTTATCTTCTGTTCCGCAATAGAATATAGGAGCAGTATCAACAAGATGTTTAATAGCCTTGAGCGGTTGCCAGACTTCATTGAACATGTATCTTCTGAGCCCATCAACTATTATATTTCTGGTCTTTGGTATAACTTCTAGAACCCCTGGTCTGTAGAACAATCTAACGCCTGCTCCATTAGCGGAAGAACATGTGTGAGTTCCGGTTATGGAGAATCTCTTAGTTACCTTCAAATTGGTAGAATATGAGATGGCAAGTTTAACTGTGATATTCTGTTCAGTTTGAGAAGGTGAGTATGAAATTCCACCTTCACCGTTAATGTTCATTTCAAGCCCGACGCTGTAAGAGAAGGCTACAGAACCTGTTCCTCTTCCCAATGGAAACTTTAAACATCCAGTTAATGGAACCATTATTGGTTCGTATGTGATTTGGCTCTCAAAATCATTGCCTAAATCAACTTCTGTATATTTGAACTTTTCCCCAGCTTCGACTCTTCTTTTTAGCTCGTCATTACTCTTATAGAGAATATCGTTGGGATCGGCAACTAAAACCTTTTTAGTATCTTCAAAGACTACCACGCCCTTGGGATTCGTTTCAAGAATATAGTTCATTCTTGCTTCATTTAAATCTTCACGGCGACTCAATTTATACTTCGTTATTTGGGAAAAATTAATCAGATCATCAGTGTCTGTCAAATCAATTATTGTTTCTTGAGCAGTGAATTCCGTATCTTTATCGCGAAGAGCAACAATATGTTTACTGAACTCTTGCACGTCTTCTTCATATCTCTGGGCATCCAAATTAATTTTGGTGTAGTCAGCATCGTCACCAAGTAAGTCTAGGTTGATCCCGGGAAGAAAGTATTTGTTAGTTATATCGATTTCAGTGATCTTGTTAGCAAAGAAATTGGCATAGATAGGAACAGTGATTGCTCCAATTGTAAATAGATAGACAGTTCGAAGCTTCATGATTTTTTACTAGTTGAAAGCAAGAAATGTATTTTCTGTAAAATTCACCTTCTTTTATAAGTTTTGAGAAATCGATAAGTCAAAGTTGACGTGAAAGCAACTTGTTATATGTTGTGCCTAGAATTGTATATACATAGGCAATTCCAAATAAGCATAGCATAAAGCACGATGAGCTCATACACAAAAGTAACTGAGCAAGCAGCAGATAAGCAGGATACTTTAATAAATGACAAACACACAATTTTGATTCTAAAGAAAAGATTGAAAATACTTAGCAGAATAAATTAAAATTAATTTATTTGTTTCTTCATGAGATTGGCTGCAAATTCAAAAAAATGCGCAAACCCGGAATCGAACCGGGGGCCCAACGATGGCAACGTTGGATTTTACCACTAAACCATTTGCGCCTTCTGTTGAATAAATAGGTAACCTGTTTTGGTGGTACCCTGGTAAATGGTTATTCTTTTTGAAATGGCCGATCCACCGCTTGGTTTGGGTCCCCGTAAGTCCCCCAGCAATCCGCGAGGTGAGCAGAGTCGTTTGTCGACTCGTGAACTCTCCAATCGCGCTGCTGGCGACGCAGGAAGCACACCTATTATGACAAAATCCCTTATTGAAGCTTTTGACAATGAAAATTTTTCGTCGAGTGAAAATGTCGCGCGTGATGCGGAATCCGACGACACCGACATCGACCCCACCCTTGACTCTGTCGCAGATAAACAGGTTTATGGCCTGCAGAACGCAGAATCATCGCAGCAAGAATGGCTGCAAAATCTCTCCGATGAAGAAAATTCTTCTTCTACTCCCACCTATGCCCAAATGGCTGCTCAGTTCTCTAAGAGGACTTCATCGCAACCCATCTCCAAAAAATCTTTTGCTCTTGAATTCCAAAGACTCGAACAGTTTCCCGAATTTCTTAAACTCCAATTTCACTCTCTCCGCATGGAACAAACCGTCGGAGACACGATTTCATGTCGTATTCCTGATTACTCTCCTCAACACAGTGAAGCTTTTGCCGAAAACATCCAAAGCAAAGTGTGTGACGAAGTCTCCCTCTTTGCTGACCAACATGAAGATCTTGAAGCCCAGATGCAAGTCTCGCAAGAAGACTACATGATCGACAATTCCCCTGAAGAAATCGCCCAACTCAATAAAGATGATCGGGACCATCTTGCAACTCTCGACCATCATCTTGATCTTCTTTGTTATTGCTATTCCTTCGAAATTTCTGACAATGGTCTCATCCGTTTTCCAATTCCATTGTGTACTCTCGATGAATCAGCTGGAACAAAATTGAAACGAGAATTAATCAACCTCGTAGAGGACCTTGAATTTCAGCATCCCATCACTAAACAACCTTTCAAGCTAACTTTCAGACCCCCTACCTCGAAAAAATATATCTTAGGCAGTTTTAAACTCCCTAAGCTATACAGTAGAGGTGCAAACTCGTATATGGACTACTTTCTTAAGGGTGTTGGAAAACGCATTGCCTCAGATGCACCCACAAACAAACAAGTGAAACGTCATAATACACAAATATATGGTAATGTTATTTATCATTACCTAATTGAACTTGAAGGACTGATAGCTCCTCCTTCCACTATCAGGAAACCAGTTCTTGAGGATATGTCTTTTCAAATTCAAAGTGATTGCATTCATTGTACTTACTGCCACTCCCTTGACCATACCCGAAGAAAATGTACTGTTGCCCAACAATGCCGTCTCTGCGGACTGAGACAACATGCAACTTCAAGATGTAAGGTCCCAACGACTCCAATTCATTATCAAGTGACACGTGAAGAAGCCCAGAAATTCATCAGAAATCCTTCCATCACTGTCAACTCCACCTCAGGCACTCCAGGCTCCTCAGGCCCTTCACGTTCAAGTAACATTACGGTTACAAAGCAGCCGAAATCCATCCTCAAACACACCAATCCAGTGACGGTTGACGAGGACGGTTTTCTCCCTGCTTCAGAAGCCAACAGGACCACTAGAAAACAATCACACAATCGACATGCTCTGTCCAGACCTCCTTCCCCAACGAGTTCTATTTCCAGACAGCGAGATGAATCTCCTAACCGAGACCCACCTCCGCCTTCTCCTAACACTAGAAAGCGAGCTAGCTCTACTACAACTCGTTCTTTGTCACAGGATGCACATGCTTCCAAGCATACGAACACAGGAAGGGAATCCACTAGCTATATGAGTTCAACTGAAGTGGACTCACAAGCTATGCTTCCTTCCTCCTCCCTTTTTGGCTCATTGTCAGACAATGAGCCAAACCGTCTGCCACAATGATTATTCATTGTTGGCAGCGGATAGGGAGGTCACCTGGAACCTCCCTACACACCTTAGAGTGTACTTCAATTCCAGTTTTCATTTTCATTTTTATCACTAATTTATTTTCAATTCCTTCTTTACTATTATCTGAAAATCACTATTCAATCAAAAAACAAAGAAAACCTTTATTCAAAAAATCATAAATCAAAAAAAAATATAATGACAAAAAAGAAAAATCAAACAATTGCCCATAGTGCAAATACTTTAAAAATTTGCACCCAAAACATTGAACATAAGGGTCATTTTCAATACGCTTGCGACCGTATTTTTCATATTTTCAATCGTATTAAATTCCTTGACATTTTACTTATTCAAGAACTACGTCTCGCATCAGAAGAAGCTCTCACTCATTTCCGCTTCCACCTCTCTGGAAGGGGTCTTCAATTGATAATTCCATACTACGGCTGCTTAAGTGCAATTGTTATTCAAAAATCGATTCTCAACAAGAAAATTACTATTCTTAGCAACAATTCCATTTCCATTGGCTCAGATACTGATAGTAGAACATGTGATGTCGACTTCATGATTGAAGGACACTCCTCACCCTATACACTTATAAATATGTATCTTGAACCTGGCCAAGCTGGCCCTCAAACCCAAATGATCACAAAAATCAAGAATTATATACGTTCTCATCATAATTTCACCCAGCTCCTTGTCGGGGGAGATTTCAACCATGTTCTTAACCCTGATTTGGACGCTTTCAAACCCCACTCATCCTGGCTTAGAGAGGTACAAATTCGTGTTGCGTTCACTGAATTCTCTAGTGTTTTCAGCTTACTTGATTGCTTCAGACATTTACATCCAAATGAAATACGTTTCACAAATAATGTCAGGAATGGACTATCCCCAAGGCGTTTAGATCGCATCCATATTAACTCACACTTACTACCAAATCTTTTATCATGTGACATCCAAACCATCATCAACAACTCAACTCATGATTCAGTCAGTCTTACGCTTCTTCTTTCTACTCACCCTCAAATCGTTTTCGGAACATCCCGTAAGAATTTTCCTGCTTACATTCTTTCCGATCCTTTCGTACTTGAGTCTATCTTACTGATACGTCATCTTCCATTATGTAACCCTTCCATTGAATGGGACATGTTATTAAAAGAAATTGATGAAAGGGTTCATATCCTTCATCGATATCTTGTACATGCTTTTCCCCGATCCGCAAAACCTAAACCAGATCCATCAAAACGATTCATGAAGCCGGTCACCGACTCTATAATCACATGTCTTACCAATGCACAACGTGAGACCGCCACCACCACTCCCACTATCCTAAATTTGGCATACAATTTCTTCGCTAAACTCAACCGACCTCCTAAAAATATTGATCTATCCGAACAAGATTTCTTCCTTCTTGATCTTCCCTTTCGGCTCACCACAACCCAAAAGAATGACCTTGAAACTCCTTTTGATGTCAAACAACTTGAATCTACCCTCAAACTGGTTAATTTCAAATCAGCACCAGGAGACGATGGCATTAACTTCCAGGTACTTCGAGATCTTTGGCCAATAGTTGGCAAACCTCTAACCGAAGTCGGTAACCACCTCATGTCAGGCGGAAAATTACCAAACTCCATGAAATACGTTAACATCATTCTTCTTCATAAAAAGAAACGGTCTGACGCTATCGAAAATAAAAGACCAATTTCCTTAATATCAACAGGATTGCGTCTTCTTTCCCTTCATATTAATCGTTGCCTCAATAAGGTCTCTGACACCTTGATTGGACGCGATCAAGCTGGATTTATTCCAACTCGCGATATTAATGAAAACATATTCAATCTCCGTGCCATTACTGATCATATCCGGAAACACAATGACACCCGTTCTTATGACGAATATACCTCTTTGGTTTCGATCGATTTTCACAAGGCTTTCGATAGTATTCACCATCCCTTTATTCTCAAAACCCTTAAACAGGCCAATTTTGGGCCTCGCATCATAAAATTTCTTATGGCCGTTACCACCCAACAATACGGTCAGCTCTTTATCAACGGCTTCAAAAGTCGGTCGTTCCCTTTAACCATGGGAACCCGACAAGGCAACCCTGTTTCCCCATTTCTTTTCAACCTTGTTCTTGAAACTTTTCTAGTTCGAGTACATTTTTCATTAACTCACTTTATTCTTGATCACAACCTTTGTGCGGAACGTCATTTCACATACGCAGCATATGCGGATGATGTGATTATCTACACTCATACCTTCTTCGACCAATTTTCACTTCTCATGCTTTTAGGAGAATTTGAACGTGCCTCCTCCCTACGGGTAAATCCCAATAAAACCATTGTCTACTCTCTCACCAATCAATCTCCTCCTGACTATTTAAGACATCTTCCTTATCCGGTACAACCTTTTGATCCTGATAAGTTTAAATATCTAGGAATTCCTTTTGCCCTATCAGACTACGACAACAGCTTATCCTCCCCATGGGGCAAACATATCGGATTCTTACAAGCCAAAATTCGCTCCACTCCAGTCGATGACATTCCTATTGCCCAGGCTGTTCAACTCTATGGCAGCTTTATCTTCTCCACCCTCTATTTCAAGGACATTCACTCTCCACTTCCTTATCAACTTATTTCCTCGCTTGAAGATACCATCTGTAACAAATTTCGATTCAATTTACCACCCTCGATTCTTTGCAAACCCCTCTCCCTGGGTGGATTCGGAATGATTAACATTCATAATCAACTTGAAGGAAAACGGGCGGAACAAATTTTTAAACTTCTCCACACTAGTGACAATTTTGAGTTCAATGCCATTAAGATCGCATTACAAAAAACGCTTGACCGCACCCTCAGAGGTACGATTGATCTTTACTGTACTCCTTCTCCCGGCAGACCCCTTCGTCACTTCCATTATCCCTGGTACAATTTTATCTACGGTATGGAAAACCTTGTGGTCGATCTTTATCGGGACACTCTTCGACGTCTCCCAGCTCCAGCACGGTCTTGGTTGCAGGCGTGGTTCCGTCTCTTCTCTACCGTTCATTTCTCGAGTTACCACCTGGCCATTTATATTTCTCCTGCTGAACTTTCTCAGCTTTATCTTCCTCGCCGGTCTCAGGACACTATCTCCTTCATGTGGGAGAAGGGCCCCAAATCACGTCCTCTTGACCCAGCCACTTCATTCCACAGTATTTCCAAGAAACTAGTTGATAAGACCCCGGTTATACCATCATGGCCATCACGACTTTCCAATTTTCGTTCCCCCTCTTACCGAGACTGGTCCACCTTTTGGTCCAAACTTGCCTCATTTCAGAAAGGGTGCCCTGGTGCTTTACAACCCTATCATCTCTTCATTCTTGGTCGGCTTCACTACCCCCATTTTATCTCTCAACCTAATCCCGGGAACTGTTTCCTATGTGGACAGGTTCCTGATTCCATGGTTCATGTGATCTTTGAATGTCCTGTCACACTTCATATTTGGAACTCTTACTCGCTTCCCCTTCGCTCCTTCTCCTTTGTGATTGCCAATCCTCTGATTGATCGATCTTCTGCGTACAAGATCAACGAGTATATTGATGGGGTTCTTTCTCTACGCTTCCGACGACGTACCTCTCTGGCTCGGCGCCAGCAGATGGACACGCCGGCACTAGAAGAATGGATACTCGCCAATTGTACGCTTCGTTAATTTATGTCTTTATTCTCTAATTTTCTCCTTCATATGGGTTTTTAGTGAGTATACTGACTTTGTTCAGGAGTCTCACACTGTCAAATTGATTGCAAAATTATCAGTTTTTCGTGCTTAATTGCATTTTCTCCCTTGAATACTCTTTTCTTCAATAGTTCACTATGAAGTATTTCACTCAAGGCCCAATAGGCCCCTATATATTTCTCGTATGGTTTACATAGGTTTAATATATGGTGTATTCAAAAAAAAAAAAATATACAGGAACAATATGGATTTTCAGGTTTTTTTAGCATTTTTGCAACTTCCTTCCGTATGGAATAGAGGATGTTTTATATACTTTGTAGTAGATACGTTGGACTTTAGTCGTAATACATGCCATTTCGTAAAAAAAAGTAAGTCGCTAAAAGTAAGTCTAGACGTCTTATTTAAAGATTTTTACGAGTCCGGTAACTTATGCCGTTGTAAAGTTTTCTACAGTTTTCTAAGGATATCACACAGTTTTTAGGTAATATAACCTGGAGGTATTTATCTATGGATTTCCTCCCCATAGGTGTGGAATTGAGGAAGATCTTTGTACTTTGTTGTAATTTGGTTTGACTTTAGTCATAATACATGCCAATTCGTAAAAAAACCTTCATACTCTGTAGACAGCTATAATACTACAGGTTTTCGGTTGATTCAATCATCTTCTGGGCGGAGAATGTGCTAATTCAGAAGTCTTCGATCTGCTGCCATCGCAAGTCTTCTTCAAGCTGAGAAATATTGGTTTGTAGTATACAATTCGCATATAAAAGAAGAAGACATGGGAGGGAAACAGCTACTTGAAAGAAAGTCGAAATAGTCAACAATTTAAGATTTCATTTCAAAGACAAATTCATGTACTTCGGTTACAAAGAGTGGTTATTGTCAACCAATGGTTACTTGTTTCTAGGTTGCGAAATCGGTCCAATCTATTTTCTTTTTTACTTGCTCGCACGAAAAAAATATCTCCATCTTTCAGATAATGAGATTGGAAAAAATTTGAAAATTTCGAAGACTGAATTCTTCGTAGAGCATAATCAAGTAGAACATCACTACATTCTCCTACTATTATAATAAGAAAATAATGTCTGTACCTACTGAGATTGAATTAGGAATCACTGCTGATTTGCATGTTCACTTACGTGAAGGTGCCATGATGGAGTTGATCACTCCTACAGTAAAGCAGGGTGGATTTTCCATTGCATACGTCATGCCCAACTTGGTCCCTCCAGTGACTAGTATTGAGAGAGTGACTACCTACCACGAACTGTTGAAGAAATTGAGTCCTACCACGACCTTCTTGATGTCGTTCTATTTAAGCAAGGAATTGACACCAGAGTTGATCGAAGAGGCAGGCTCTAAGAAGATTATCTATGGTATCAAGTGCTATCCTGCTGGAGTCACCACCAATTCTAAGTTTGGAGTTGATCCCAACGACTTTTCATCGTTCTATCCTATATTTGAAGTAATGCAAAAACATGGTTTGGTGTTGAACATCCATGGAGAAAAGCCTGCTGTCAAGAATACTACGCAATCTGAAGAAGATGACATTCATGTGTTAAATGCGGAACCAAAGTTCTTGCCTGCTTTAAGAAAATTACATCAAGATTTCCCCAAACTTAAAATAGTGTTGGAACACTGCACTACCCTGGACGCAGTGGCATTAATCAGGGAACTCAACAAGGATACGAAGCCAGAAGACGAGGTGTATGTAGCTGGCACAATTACTGCGCACCATTTGTCTTTGACAATCGACAATTGGGCTGGTAATCCAATAAATTTCTGCAAGCCAGTCGCGAAATTGCCCAAGGACAAGCGAGCTTTGGTTGAAGCAGCAACTAGCGGAGAAAGATGGTTTTTCTTTGGGTCTGACTCAGCTCCTCACCCAATCGAGGCCAAGAGCACTCATGTTGGAGTCTGCGCTGGTGTTTATACTCAAAGTCATGCACTTGGCTACCTTGCTGACGTATTCGAAGAACTGAACAAGTTGGAAAACTTAGTTAAATTTGCAAGTACAAACGGTCTCGGTTTCTATGCGCAACCACAAATTTTGGAACAGGCTGCGAAACTTGACAAACAAAGGGCGTGGGTAGTCAAGAGACCAGTACAGGTACCGGAAGTGATTGCCAACCTGCAATTGAGAGTGGTTCCATTCAGAGCCGGAGAGACATTGAACTGGGCTGTGGAATGGAGATGAAATTGCAAACGAGTATTCGGTTAAATGGACAATTGCGTATATGCCAACAACGGTCTAGCTACTGATGGAGCGATGAGGTGTCCATCGCTTGTAACGCCTGTAGAGAGTTGAAACTGCAAGAGCCCACGATGGCAAAAATAACAAGATCTATAGACTTTACAGTTCGGGATCTGTTCCGCCACGTTAATTATTAGCTTAGTCAATCTCAATAGTCGACATACTATAGTGCCACGGTAAGGCTTAGGATTTTTACAATAGCTCTGTAGTGTAAAGGTGCCAAACTCAACGCCTAATGTAGAAGAACACTACAGTAATGTAGTTGCAGCAAGGGAAGGGTAAATTTGGAACTGTATTTTTAGTCCGTATAAATATGCACATCCCAAAAAATAAATAGGGACTGTTGTAATCTGCAGTTTCTTTAATTTCCCCCTACTAGTTAAACGCTCAGGCCCACGTTTTCCCCTGGAGCACTTTTGCGTCAGAAACTAAATAATGGCAGCCTATTCACATATCCAGGAGGCTCCAAGTCGAGGACTGTGGCCGTCTCCTTATTTCAAGATTTCTTGAGATATCCGAATGCCTTGAATGTGGAGTTATTTTATCACGGAAATCAATGTTCGTAATGATATGACTACTACCAGCGGAGAATCAGAACACAAAGTGCAGCGAGAGATAAGTCTCCACTTTTTTGTAGTGTTTCTCGCCGAAAGCACACGACACTGAACACTTTTCATATGGGGTGCAGGCCATGCGATGATTGGAACGAAGCAACCGCACACTAGGAGGGGCACTTGAGATTCACTACCATTAACAAAGTCAAAAAGCCTCCCAAAGGGATTTCATTTCTAGATTAGGAAAGTAGAAGAATTCATTCTACGAAGTCGACCAGGCACCATTGGTTTACAGGAGGTTAGGAATGCTGAGTTATTGCATTTTCACTTTAAGGTTGGTTGATTCGATCTTCAGCAACAGTACACGACGTGCATGGCACCTGTAATGGCTGGTTTAGGAATGAAGATCCACACCCTCGTGCGCTGCAATAGCATTTGCGGAGCTTTGCTCTGTCGAACGCCTGGACTGGTTTCGTAATGTGAACAGCATCAAGCTGGGGCTATCTGTGACACTGGAGATGGGCTGAAAGATAACGGAGAGATAGCAGTCGGAAATATACGCCCACCAATAACTGCGCACACCAGGATTCGTGTATTCCCACATATCTCACTACCACGGACGGGGTACTACAGGCGATGAGCTTCCCAGTTAGACTAGAGGTCTTGTGATGAGTGAGCCCTTTGGGACACCTGTAGAGGTGTAAAAATACCAGCATATGTTCTCTGCCACTAACGTGCCGAAGAAGTTTTCACCACATTATTATTCCATCGTCCTAAACGTATAATATAATTTAAGTAAGCAACGTGCATGGTGGTCTTTTTCCGAGACACCGTATATTGTCTAAATACTGTAGGGCTTATGTAAAGCTACTAAATCTGATAAACACGTTGGTCTCGAAAAAAAGAAACTATACCCCAATCAAATAGGTAGGGTGGACAAAGAACTCACCAATTAAGCGTGCGGCCATACGAGATTTGAGCCTGTTCATAAAGTAGATTCACTAGAATGTTCATCGTAGCCAATCTGAAGAGAAATCTCTTAGCTAGTATTTGGGTAAGTCAGATTATATCATCTCTTCATTTTATTGGCTTACCCGGAAAATGCTATCACACTCCGCGTGCCAATCAAGAATTTATTACCCGCTGAAACCTGGCACTGATGCAGTAATTTTTTGCCGTACCACTAATTTTTCAGCGATTTTTATTTTCTGTATCTGTCTAATATAGGAAAATAAATGGAGTAACATACAGAACGGTGAAGGTATCAAAGCGGTGGTATCTCCAGAGCCATATCCAGGAGTGGAATATATAACTAGGAGAAGATTTCCAACGTTTTCGAAAAGTTTTTCAATTTGAAACCCATTATCATTACGATCAGAATATCTTTTCTACTAACTTCAAGATCTTTTGAGGTTTGAATATTTGTTTCTGTGCGTCTCTTGTTAGTTTGACATCCAAACCTTGGCAACTTAATTCTTGTCATTGCTGAATTCTTGGTTTCTTGGATTTGCTGCCCTCATTAATATTTTTCTTGCTTGATTCATAACTACTCATAAACGATGTCTTCGAGAGATTTGCCAAAATCCTTCAGCGATCTTGCGTTTGGATGGACCAGACACTTGGACAATGAAATTACAATCAATAAGTCCAGCCAAGAGTTGCTGGACAGAGATATGCAACCAGATGAAGTTGAAAAGGAACACAAGGTCAAGATGAACAACTTGTGGCCAGCTTTCTGCTCTGGTGCAGGTCTTTTCTCAGATGGTTACGTTAATAACTCTATCGGTACAGTGTCCAGTGCTTTGAAGACTCTTTATCCTGTCGAGTACGGCCAGTCACATGCAATCTCCAATGTTTCCTCTATTGTTTTCGTTGGTACAGTTGTTGGTCAATTAGGTTTCGGTTACATTTCTGACAGAATTGCTAGAAAGGGTGGAATGATGATCGCCAATGTGTTATTGATCCTCTTCACCTTGTTGTGTGCCGTAGCCACCTGGGGAGCCCATGGTTCTGTCGGGGGAATGCTTGCTGCTTTAACCGCTTTCAGATTCTTCTTGGGTATCGCCATTGGTGCTGAGTACCCAACTGCATCAGTCATTGCTTCTGAATTTGCCAATCAATTGCCAGCCGGTAAGAGAAACAGATACTTTTGTTGGTTCACCAACGCCATGATTGACTTAGGTTTCGTCGTCTCTGCCTTTGTTCCATTGGTTCTCTTGTGGATCTTCTCTCCACGTCACTTGACTGCGGTATGGAGATTAACACTCGGTTTGGGTGTCTTCCCTCCTCTTACCCTCTTCTTCTTGAGAATGAAAATGTCTAATTCTGAATCTTTCAAGAAGATGAACATGAATCACGTTAAGACCTACCCATACTTTTTGATTCTTAAGTTTTACTGGTTCAGATTGACCATTGTGTCCTTGATCTGGTTCATCTATGATTTTTCGTCTTACTCTTTTGGTATCTACTCCAGTTTTATGATTGGTGCTATCATTCCAGACGGGGACCTCTACAAGACTTGGGGTTGGAATGTTGTCTTCAACTTATTCTATATGCCAGGTGCTTTCTTGGGTGCCATTGCTGCAGATTACTTTGGTCCACGTTTGACTATTGCTTTTGGAACTGGTATGCAAGGTGTCGTTGGTTTCATTATGGCTGCTTTGTACCCAAAATTGAAGCACCATGTTGGTCCATTTGTTGTTGTCTACGGTATCTTCTCCACTTTGGGTGAATTTGGTCCTGGTGATAACATTGGTTTGTTGGCTGCTAAGACATCTGCTACTCCAATCAGAGGTCAATACTACGGTATTGCAGCTGCTATTGGTAAGATTGGTGCTTTCGTTGGCACATATGTTTTCCCAATCATTATTGACAATGCTGGAGGTTCGGACACTGACAGGGGTAACCAGATGCCATTCTACGTTTCCTCTGCCTTGTGTATTTTCTCTGCTATTTTGGCTCTCTTCTTCTGTCCATCTGTCGGTCAAGATGCAATCAATAAGGAAGATGAAGACTTCAAGGAATTCCTTAAAGCTAACGGTTACGATATCTCCCAATTGGGTGACGGTGAAGTTGTTGAAGTCGAATCCTCTGAATTCGAAGAAGACCTCAAATTCAAGAAATCCCCAGTCAACGTTCAAGTTGAAAAAAAGTAATGGTACGTTCGCTTCTGATACATTCACTTCTACGCTGATTAGTTTATATTATATAATAATTTGAATATTTTTAATAATAATGGTATATTTATTTGCAATTAATGAACGAAAGAATAGACCACCATAAATTCTTGAGTTCTTAGACTTGAGTCATCATTGTTCTGAAACTTCTGACCTCACGCTTAGCATTACTCCGCACCATTGACAGGTCTACGGAATGCCCCACAAATTGCGTTTGCCAAAACAAGCAAACATTTGTACAATCGCGTACCTTATGAAAGGATAGGAATGGGCAACAGAAAACCGCCTCGGCTGAAGTTTTAAGTTCACTAAAAGAGCTATTAAACAATCACTTCCCTCTTATAATCCCTTGTAAAACAATCCAAATATTAAACGGTCATTCATCACAACTATTAAGTTGATAGCATCTTGAAAACACATTTTTGATATATTTGATGGAGACTCTGGTGCCAGGGTTAGCATATCATCGATTTCTGTTAAGCATTTGTTGTCGAATAGGTAGGTCATTGAGCTTGCCCTTTATTGCCCTTTATAGCGTGCGCAGCGACAGAAACACCGCCAATAAATTGGCTGCATTTACCATCTCAACTTCGCTACAAATCCAACTAAAATAGTGAGTAGAATCTGCTTAGACTAAGGTTATCAATTTTATATGCTCAACAAGTTTATATCGAACAGAGAGATGTAAATTATCATCAACTAATCCTTTGAATTAGAATATCCCAATATTTTTATTGTAGTATTGAATTCATATGCTTTTAGAAGTACCTAAGAGGAAAGCTTACGTCTAAAAAGAAGAACTGAATTCGGAAAATTGGTTGCAAATTGATCAAGATCTAAGATCTATTTTCGAAAAACGAGAATCCTATTAGATTTCAGCTAGAGCGCATGGTGAAAGTCTCTGTCTGAATATCAGTCATCAGCCAAAGCTATCATTCTTCCAAACATAGTATCCAGAGTTGGAGCGACTGCTTCAGGAACATATTGTAGGCAGTGGGTTTAGTGCGAGGCTTTTCTGTTTGAGATCGACTATGTGAAAAATCCTGCTAAACACTTATCCTGACAAGGTGCAGAAAGCAGTTACAATCTTATCCTCTAACCCCAGAATTCACAATTATGTACAGGATCGCCTCATATAGGCAATTAAATGCAACTGACACTAAAACATTGGATCTGGTCCCTTGAGATTCCAGCATTGTCAGTTGCAACTAGTCAGTCTCTGGGAGGAGCCTTCGGTGAGGAATACGCTGTAGATATTATTACCTACGGTCAATTGGTCCAGCGAATTGGTTTAAAACTTGCTAAATATTTATTGCACTACAATGCGTTTATCCACCTTCTCCATCTTTTTCAAATCCGCTCGTATTTTTTGAGTCCGAATGTTAGCGAAACTAAAAGTGGAGACGGAGAATTGAACACCCTAAAAGCAACCACTGATCAATCAAGGCTGTTAATTTAAGCGAGTGGTAAAAACTATTGAAGTGCTGGCTTACTAGGATTGCAAAAACCCCTTTAAATAGAGTTATGGCCGTCTCAAAAAGCAGTGGAAATTGGTTGTAGACCTACGCTGTGTTAGAAACAACCATCATCAAACATGTCTACCTCCTTCTCTAGTGACGATAACAAGCCACATGTCACTCATGTAGACGTTGAATCTGAGTCTTATTCGGAAGATAGTTCATCCGAACCAAAGATCTCTCAAGAACACAAGGACTATTTGATTGCAAGGCATGGAACTTTCAATTTGCTGCCTTTGCCATCCATGGACGATGATGATCCACTAAACTGGCCCAACTGGGACAAGAACTTGCAATTGGGTATCATTGTATTTCATGGTTTTCTCACAGTGTTCTATGCTTCCGGAGTAGTAGCCGCTTTTGCCAGGTTGGCTGAAGAACTTGGCCAGCCGTTGTCCAAGATCAGTTATTTGACCAGTTCCCAGATCGTAGTATTAGGTATTGCACCACTATTTTGGGTTCCATTTACCAACAGATATGGTAAGCGGAATATATTAATTTTTACTTGTTTGATGTCAACAGTGTTCAATTTGGTTTGTGTATTCATCACTTCCTACGGACCCATGATTGCTATGAGAGTTCTAGCAGCTTTTTTCTTCTCGGCTGGATTAGCCATAGGGGGTATTGTCGTCGGTGAAACTACTTTCAGTCATCAAAGAGCTTCTAGATCCGGAATTTGGGGCTTGATGGTCAACCTTGGAACTCAGGCTGGACCTTTGTTCATGGGCTTTGTTGCTCAACGCCAACCTTCCAAATATGTCTTTGTCGTATTCACTGCTACCAACTTTGCACTCATGTTGCTTTATATATTCTTTGGTAGAGAGTCCCTTTACAACTACAATGACAAGTCAAGAAATGTTACAGGACGATATGCGCTGCTTATGAACTTCAAACCTATTATTCCTGAAAGAAGAGTTGATGTTGCAGCCATTTTTGAACCTGTGAAATTGTTCAAGACCTGGAAAGTGACTGTAGCTGCTGTAGCTTATGGGGTATGCTTCATGTTTGACAACGTAGCCACCAACGTAGAGTTGCCCATTGTTATGGGACAAAAATTCCAGTTGGGGCCGCAGGCAACTGGACTTCAGTTTATATCATTTATGGTTGGTTCTCTCCTTGGTGAACAATGTGGAGGCTGGATGAGTGATAGATTTATGATATGGGGAAAATCTCGCAATAAGGGAAAGTCATTCAGATTATGGCTAGGATACCCTGGGTTCATCACTTCCATTGTTGGTTTGATAGTGTATGGATTTCAAATCCAGAAGGCTGTAAGTTGGGATATCACTCCCTTGGTAGGTTTGGCCATTTGCTCTTTTGGTATGCAAGTTGTGACTACAACAATGATTGCTTTCTCTATGGACACCAGGCCTTTGATCCAAGAAGATGTAGCTCTTTTCCTCACTGCTGTGAGACAGACGCTTGGCTTCATTGGCCCCTTCTTCTTCCCAAAAATGTATGATACACTCAGATTTGATGGAGCCTATGGTTTAATGGCTGCATTGATTTTCATTTTCGCCATGGTTCCTGTGGTGTATCTTCATATTGTCGACTCTCGAGACGACAAAAGAAGTTAGGGAACTGATACAAAAATAAATAGTACTAGCATAATATCTATTACTACCATTATGACTCGGCCCGTAGTATTATCCAATACATACTCTATAAACAGACCCTCCCTATTGTACACTTTACTATGCAAAATATGCCGTAATTATAGATATTATTACTAGATATCATTGATCAGCTTGACCAGGATATCACCTAAACCCTTTCTGGCATCACGACCACCAGAAGACACATCGGCTCCGAATCTAGACAACGGCCATATCACAGTGACAACTTTCCCCACAACTAGACCTTGGCTGATGGGGCCAAAGTTGTTTGAGTCTACAGAATGAAATGTGTTATCTCCTTCGACCCAAAGGTGGTTCCGTGGAACTCTAGCTTCATCTCGAGGATACGGGGGGTGTTTTGGTTTAACTGTGTCACCTTGCAATCCTACTACTCTTTTGGTCAAAACCTTTTCCGGGTCTGTGGGCGAACGGAACAAGATGATGTCACCTCGGTCGAACGAATCGGGTTTCTTGAGGTTGTACTTTCTGACAAGAACAATGTCATTTGTCGTGGTTTCAGTTCCCGCGTTAAATGTCGGGGTCATGGATGAGCCTGTAATCTGATAAGGCAGAAATACATGATTGGAAAATGAGTATAGAACAGGAAACCAACTGAGTGTAAGAAGAGTAGTTTTCACTCCGTATGGAAGGGACGACATTTTCTTCAAGGACGGCCGAAACGAGCAACAATAACTATTGATGTCAGGTTCTCGGAAAGAACTGTTAATAGAAGTATAACTAAAGATTATATATAAAGGTTTCCTACTTTCGCATTCTCTTCAAGTACTTCATTAGAAATCCGCATTTCCCATAGTTAAAGATCCACATCATTTTTCCTCAGCACTTCATATAGATAGAAAATCATACAGTGAAAAATCGCTACGAGGCTAATACTTTGCAGGCTCTTTATTCGTACATATACTATCACGATGGCTCCACAATCCGGTCTCCTCGACCAGATCCTCTTGGAAGACATAGCTCGTTACTGCCCGCAGCAGTTCCTAGCCTTCCACACATGTTTGTCCAAAGATGGGGATAATCCTGAGTCATGTGTCCAAGAGCAGTTTCAACTAGCAGGCTGCATCAAGAAAACAGTGCCGTCGTTCCAGAAAATCCAGACGGTTTGTGCTGGGAAATTGCAGGCGTACGAGGCTTGTCTCAGGATGTCGGGAAACGATACCAAAAAGTGTGCCTCGGACTTGCAACTGTTGCGGGATTGTGCCTTTGGGACGCTTGAAAAGTGAAAAGCTATATCTTGCATTTCGATATTGCTGGATGACTTAACCTAGACTTAACTATTTTAGACTTATGTATAGTAAATTAGATAGAGCTGTATATATATAATACTACACTACTTGTCGATAGGACGTCTGTATTTGAATGCTAGGTTTTCGAGCCTGATATTGGAATTGAAGTTGTCGGTGATCTTTCTGAGCTCCGGATGGTCCATATGGGACTCTTCGATCTCGTGTTCGTGATGGAGCAACTCGTGTTCAATGTCTTCCTTGTGCTTTATTAACACGTCAGGATCGTTTTGGGCGTGGTATTTTTTCCAGTGGTGTTCTTCATACTCGCTTTCAAAGTCTAGATGATGTCCCTGTCCATACCCAAAATCTGGCAATTGTCCACCATTGTGAGTGAAGTCTCTCCATTCCTGGATTGAAACCTCACCATCTTGGTCTGCGTCGAGCAATTTGAGAATGGACTTCACTACATGCTCTTTGGCCTCGTCCGATATCACCTCTTTGTTGTGATCATGCTCTCCCATTCCCGAACCATCACCTACTACATGTTCCCGCAATAATCCATACAAGTTAAGAATATCTGATCTGGACCACAGATTCTTGGCCTGAAGATCGTGAAGACGGAAAAATGAGTCTGCATCGTAGGTATTCAAGCCATGTTCCTCAAGCATGTGCCAGTTCTGCCACGTAAGATGCTCTGGCTTCTGTTTTATGGCATTGTCGTGAGACCCATGGGCAAAGATGGCAACAATGAGCGATGAAATCGTATATATTGAAGAAATTCTCATTGTCAGTTTCTAATAGTAATGGCTGAAATAACACACGATGTAGTTCTTATTGTTTTTACAGCTTCTATTGCTTATCTTGCTGCAATTTTGTGAATTTCAAGGAGTGAAGAAGCAAATGAAAAATTGGAAAATTTTCAATATCAAACAAATCCATATGGATTAACAATCGTTCGTAAACGTATACTGTCCTACGACCTCCAGAAATAATGAGATATTCAAGGATATCCGCCTATTCTAACAAATTGCTATCAAGATAGCCCCTATTGTTTAATATTTTCAATAGTCAAATTGGTTTAAAAGGAGATCAAGAACATTATCCAATCTGGTGCGACACAGATGTCGCGCTTCCATAAAACTCGTCATATTAAGCGCAGCCGGTTTTATTATTGGGGAAGATTCGTAAACCTTTTTTCTCCACGTTTAGAGTAAAGTCACACAATGATAGACTTTGAATAATCTATCGCTGTTTTTCTTGGTTTTTTCACTACGTTCCTTATTTATTCAATTGCTTTATTCAATTGCCTTACCATGTCAAAACCCTCGGAAGCTAGAGTAGGTAGAGATCTTCAACGTTACAACGAAGAAACGGGGGCTCGTATGGTCGCAGGCTGTATCTGTCTCAATGAATCAAAAGATAAATTGGTTATGATTCTGTCTTCGTCGCATGAAGGAAGGTGGGTTTTACCCAAAGGAGGTATTGAGTTGGACGAAACAGACGATTTTGCTGTAACCGCAGCCAGAGAAACCTGGGAAGAAGCTGGAGTCGAAGGAAAGATCACTAAGAAGCTCCCTATAGTTTTGGATTCTCGTGGAAAAAAAGCTCCTGTTATAAAAGGAGAATTTGATCCCCACGTAATGGTCCCCAAAACAGAGTTTCATTTCTACGAAATGATCGTAGACAATTTGGGAACTAAATGGCCGGAATCACATAAGAGGGACAGAAGGTGGTGTACTTATTCGGAAGCTAAACATGAATTGACTAAGAGTAAAAGACCGGAGTTGATTGAAGCATTGAACTTCACTTCTATCATTAGAGACGGCATCGACGGAAATGAAGATGATTATTAGTATAAAGCAAGCTTATGATGAAGTTTTGCGAAAATAATAAGCACACATGGAAACATCATATTTGAAATAGACGATATCCTACAGGTGGTAAAAGCTTTCAACTTTTTAGCACGATATATAGTTACGAATTCCACATTTATTTATACAATTTTTACTTGAAGAAATCGCCCATCAAATTCGCCAACATGTTCAGCCCGCCAGTGGCGTTGCCAAGCTTTAACCCAAAATAGAGCTTACCTAAGTATTCTACCGGAGGAAGAAGGTCAGCTGCCGACAATGTCACCTTGTAATGGTTGTACAACTTGACGAATTTCTGGCCGTTAGATGAATCATTTTGTTTTCCAAGAGTAACAAGAAGCAATTGCAAGAATGAAAGAATTGGGAATTGTTCATAATAGACTATTTCTGTTTGCCCCTCTACAATGGTATCTGAACCGGACTTATCCTCCGACAACTGTTTTAAAAAAAGGTCTTTAGCTTCATTGGCAAACTTTATGTTCTTCAAGTAAGCGTAGTTGATGACTGCTCTACTTAAAAACAAACCAGCATCGATAGAAGTATCAACCTGTGCCCACTGGTACAAATAGTTAACGTATAATGGCAATGATTCATAAGTTCCCAAGATGAGATGTAATTCGGTGACGGCAAATACCTTTTGTCTTTCATCGTCATTCTTGATGGTTTCTCCGTTATCGTTCTTCAAGTAGTTCAAGTACTTGGCACCAAAGATATGGTGTAAATCTACATCACCAAACTTGTCCTTCTCGTCCTTACCCTGAGACCACTTTAGAGCTTGTTTGGCTAAGTCGTTCAAACTAGGGTCTGAATCTGGTAAATGGGTAATCAACTCAATTAACTTAAGTTTGAGGTCCTTATTGTCCGCAACCGTAACTCCACTTTCAACGAAGACCTGGATCAAGTACGATATCAAATCGCTTGAGGAGGCATATTCTTTGTTTTTCGACAAGATGGAAGAACCTTGATAAAGCAAGTCAATGGCTTCTTGGTATTGTTTTGCCTTTACGTATCTATTGGTGATGGTTCTCAATGTCTGATGGGCTTCGTAGAAGGCACCACCGTCGATTTTACTCTGGAACCGTTGTAAGCTTCTTTGTAATTTGACGTCAGCCATTGTGAAAAATAAAAGATGTGAAGAAAAGTTGAAGACAGACCTAAAATCTTATCCTAAAATTGAAATCCGATCCTTTATAGGACACTTATCTAGCAAGAAATAAAGATTCTCTTGGTTCAATCACAATTGGCAAGCAATAGCAACTGGTGATAAAGGAGGTTTTCTTTTCTTTTCTACGTCGAACTAACCTTTTCAGAAGCATTCGATAAACCTGCACCATAGTTAAAATTAACTATGGAGACGATATTCTGCGAATTTTCGCAGCCATATTGAAGAACGATCCTTTACCATAAGCTAGAAACGAACTTCTTATTACTTTCCACTGCCCAATTTTATGTCTAAAACTATATTCTTTCAATATTTATAGTATAAATCTATTCTTGTGTTGTTTTTCAAACATTTGTGCACGATTCTATTCATCTACTCCAAGGATTCTTCTCATAACCTTTAATTGAAACAATGGCCTGTCGAGCATTAGCCATCGAAAATGTTGATTAGGGGCAGATCTATGGCATGGTCTTCCAAGTAGAACTCCTCCCAAAGTGTGATGAATGAAAAAATAGAGTGGCAGGCCTCCAGAACTGGCTCTCTGACGGATGTTCAGATTTTGAAATAGAAATACCCAATCGTGCAAATACATGAAGGAAGTCATGTCAAATACAAACATCCTTAAAATAGGAAACCGATAGTTGTAGTTTTCGGGAAACCTTTTGTTAAACACCAAGCTGATATCTATTCGTTCAAATGATGCCAACTTGAGAGTGTCGCGACTTCGATCAAGAATGGAATAGAGAAGATACCCAAACCAAATTAAACCCATCTTGAGAGTTAGATTGATTTCTTCATACAACCTGACTGCTCTTGAGTTGAAGTAGTTGGTTAGAAAATCCTCCAGATTCATGTGTCTATCCATCATCCTCCAACAAAATATGCTGTGCACCATTGTAGGTACTATGGGTGAATCGCTGGATATCTCAAATGTTCTCAAAGAAAAGGCTGACTTGGCGACATTATGGATATAATTGAGGATTTGGTTCTTATTGGCAATGTTGAACCTAGCAGACCGATATCCCAGAATGATAATCTTTAAGTTTTGGAGAGTTCGAGGTGAGCGATGATCAAGAAATCGAAAACAATGTATAGTGTCTGTTCTGAGGGTGAGTGATGCCAATCTATCAAATATGAAGAAGTTGTCCATTAAGATTTTGTCTATATTATTTGCTCTTCCTCTCCGAAGAAGCTTTCCCAAGAAAATTTTTCTCTTGGATAGGGAATCATCGTCCTTCCAATTATATATAATGGCCATGCTGACAATGTTGTGAGCAACATCCTGATTGTTCAAAAATGAGGTAAGTTGGTGAGAATTGAGTCCGGGTCCATCTTGCTCCGAAGTAAGAGTGAGTGGCTTAAGCGTATACAAGAGAAAGCTGTATTTAGAATAAAATAGCTTATTAGTAGATATGAATGCAACAATATGATTAAGACTGTTGTTGGATTGGAGGAATAGAAAGTACAATATTCTAGCCACTAATTCAGCGGGTAGATGTTCTAGAAGTAGCGGTTCAATGGGACTAGTCTTGGGAGTAGGAGTTTTGCAGCAGTCATTTTGCTGGACGTTGATGGATGTGACTTCGTGATTTTCTGAAATACATCTCTGTATGTGATGCTTTTTCGGTGCAGACATTATGGCGTCGTAGTGGATATCATTTTTTGCAATCGTCGAGTAATAATATATGGTTGCAACTTTGTGCGAAGATAATAACTTTTACAAAACGTGAGCTATATTAAACCGGAACAAAGTTAAAAATTCCTATAACTCAGCAATTGGTACTGAGGAACAAATATATCTAGACAGTATTATTGCCATTATTTTGTAGAAGACAACCCTTTCGTGGTAAAACAACTTCTTCACCATGCCATAGAGCCCTTACATTGCATTTGGCATTACCTGCAGTACCTCTCGATGAAAAAAAGGACGAATCAAAAGAACCGTACAGTGAGATTCATCTTCAATTCAGTGTTTAATTGCAAAGGTTTTTCTTTACCAAACCACAATCACTAGTTTATACGATGAGAGTCTCTACCACTTTATTAAACCGTGTTCCCCTCATCAAGTTTATTGGCGGTCCACATCTTGCCCCAAGTATGTAATTCAGATAGGAATATTTCAATCTGAAAAATCCCGGAGAATCCTCGGGATATGCTTAGATTGTCCAAAAGAGCTCTGATACTAACAAAGCCTATAGAGAATGTATCGTCTGCTGTGAAAGCACATCCTATGGCCCCTAACGGCCAGATCCCAAGCGGTGCTGCTGTCAGCACCTACTTCAACAGCAATCCTATTGAGCCAAAGGAAGGGGAATTCTTCTCCAGATCTCAATTGTCTGCTAGATTCAGATACAAGGCTCCTAAAGACCTTGAGATTGAAGATGTTCTCAGTGGAGGTGCTGATATCGTCTATTAGAGGTGCAATGATGGCATTCGCTCAGGCGTTCAAAATCGAGAGAAAGTAGAGGTGGAAAATGAAAGAGAAAGCAGCAGCCAGAAGCTAGAACAAAAGTAGAAAGATCAATTACATCAACCAAGTTCAATAGTAGCTCCGATTCCTATGTCGATAATGGTGTCGAGCATCGATTCTGTAACAGAAGCTGAAGTCTATGATATATTACGACTCGTTTATACATTTATATATTTATTTATTACACAGCAATTAAGTCCATTTCGGATCCGGAGAGAGGTACGAAGTTGTAATTATCTCTATGCCATACACTATTTCAATGTCGTTATTGCCTATACCTTTTAGGGCATGTCTTTATAATGTCAGTATCCAAGAGTCTAGTTGTGATCCTGCAGGTTACTCGAAAACTACTCTCACCAGTCTGAGTAGAAAATTATCGCCACTCAACAGAAGCTAGAAGCAATGCTATTCTTTTGGAGTATTAACATTCAGCAATTAACGAGTCAATTGAGTCACTTCACTATAGAACTACGTCCATATATTCGTCGTAGACTAGGGAAAAAATTTGAATTGATACTGATTGTAATTTCCTGATTTGAAATCATATTGAAGATCATTTTGAATATCATTGAAATTCATTATCCAGCAATACCTTATTAAATCTGATAGAGTCATTCTCCGACAAGAAGATTAATTGATATACTTAAATTAGTCTTATTCTAATCGACACTCCAAAATCTACATTTGATCAATAGAATCTACTTGGTTGTTCCTGAATTTCCATCTGTATTGATCTATTATTTTGTTGTTACTAAACTCTCTCTCCACAATGAACCACGATCCATTCCAATGGGGAAGACCCAGCAACGAAACATACGGTGCCTACAACCATCATATTGCCAATGCATCTGTTCGTGAGACTGATCACCAGAGCTTGGACAACTTTCCAAAGATGAACACACAACAGCCTATCATCACTGGTACGTCTGTGATCTCCGTCAAGTTCAAGGATGGGGTCATATTGGCTGCTGACAACTTGGGCTCATATGGATCCTTGTTGAGATTCAACAATATCGAAAGATTGATAAAAGTTGGCCAGGAAACAGTTGTTGGCATTTCTGGTGACATCTCGGACTTGCAACAGATCGAGAGAATATTGGACGAGTTGGAAACAACGGAAGAAGTTTACGACAGCGATGGGGGCCACAACTTGAGAGCTCCTCACGTACACGAGTACTTATCGAGAGTATTATACAACAGGAGATCCAAAATGAATCCCTTGTGGAATGCCATTATTGTGGGAGGCTTCAACGATGACAGAACTCCTTTCTTGAAATATATTGACTTGTTAGGAGTTACCTACGGCGCTTCAACGTTGGCTACAGGATTCGGTTCTCATTTGGCGGTGCCTTTGTTGAGACAATTGATTCCGAATGATGTAGACTATGTAAACGTGTCGGAAGAACAAGCAAGAAAAGTGGTAGAAGACTGTATGAGAGTGTTGTTCTACCGTGACGCCAGGGCCTCTGACAAGTTCTCGTTGGTGACAATTAAGAGGTCTGCTGAAGAGCCAGATACATCTTACACATTCAACTTCGAGAAGGAGTTGAAGGTAGAGAACCAGAGCTGGAGATTCGCAAAGGACATCAGAGGTTACGGCAGTCAACAGCAGTAGAGACCATAGAAGTAGGTACCACTAAATATGTCATCTGTATTACCCATATAGTGTCAGTTATCAATCAATAATGATTATCATCAAGTTTATCTAGTATGTAATAGTAATTTCAATCCTAGTGATAGTCAAGAATCTATCGTATTACTAGTGTGTTGCGTTGGGTTTTTATTACTGACTCATTACGACGAGGTTATCTTTTGTTTCTAACACCCGATTCAATCAGCAATAATACTAATTACGTCTGAGCTGCAAGATTGAAAGAATGCTGGAATATTATTGATACCAACTGTCCTCATTGAAAGAGGAAAGTCTCCTTTTTAGTTTCGATTGCGTATGACTACAATTCTAGAGATTTTTCGCAGCCACCCACCACCCATGCTGAATACAACTAATTGTTGAAGTCATTCACAAGAACTGAAGCCAATTGTTATCAGAAGATATCTTCCACCTCAACAATTTTTGCAAGCTTACTTACTGCTGAAGCTGCAATCGTGCCTGCATTCTAAAAGATCAAAGCTCAGATAGAGTTTGAGCGACAATCGTTACGAAGAAGAAAACAGCCCGTACTTTCTTGTTGGGAGCGCTGATTGTATTTATCCGTCTGGAAATAATATCACAATACTCTAATATCTAAGCATCTGGAAATTGACACTCTGGACGGTATTGGATACGTAGATCAAGCTGGCTCGGAATGAGCCGAAACAAGATGCACTAAGGACGGTATATATTTTGGAAAGCTATGCACACCAGTGAGGGCCGTTGGCCAGTAAGATATGGGCTATGTTGTTGAGGGGTTACAGTATCCATTCGTAATTCATTGTTCATCGAACGGACAGCCAGAAAATATCGCTTCCAGAAGAGTCACCATAAAGGAAGCTGGTGAACTTACATTGATTCAGGCATGATTTTGGTACTGCAGAGGTTATTTTCTAGGGGCTAATAATTCCTTCCGATCCCCTTACACAATTTTCAATCACTTATCTACGATTGAGGGGAGCGGAAGGTGAAGACATATAAGCCAATTCGAGAACAATGAACTCATCTCAGACAGAGTCATTTGAAGAGCTTGTGTATTAATTTATGCTTTAATTGGTGTGCCAGAATACAGAGCCGTGCCTACAGCAGAAAGTTGTGCCGCAAGTGGCTGAGATTACCGTTTTCGTTTATCCTGGCAGTTACGGAGGGTGGGGCAATGCAGTTTTGGAATATGTCCGAGAGTTTTCAATCTGGCAGAGAACAAAAACTTAACCCGGATAGAATTTAGGCTCCAGGTGGACACCCACAGGAATCCCCCTGCAATTACAGCGAGAGATAAGATGGAATTTTCACCGTGGCGGAGATGTCGTAGCCAGCCTCGATGTGATGTCATAGTATAGGGGCCGGTTTCTAGAATCCTTCCTATTCTGGGTCGAGCTATGGAAAAGCCAACATTTTGTCCAACTTGCATAGAACCTGGCAATTATTTTTGGAGATATTTTTGGGGAAGTTTCAGCGATCTACACTTCGAAACACGGAAGCAAGTGAGACGATGATGGCGGATCGGAAGGCAATTTTGGTGCTGAGGTCTTGTTGTGTGATTTCAGCAGATTCTGCCACGGGATTGCAGTACACACGAATTTTAGCTCATTCCCGTAGCTTCCATCAGTCCATAACCAGCAGTGGGGAGCTGACAAAAAATTGGACAAAGACTATACACCATATATTGCATGAGATGCCTGAAAAATATTGCCAGAGACAATCAACCAGAATTAGTACTTGTGAAAATATACCGTACTGTAGCAAGAACAAAAATTACAGTATTGTGGAAATTATCTGGCTCAGGGAAATGAGCTCTACACTTGTATAAATAGTGGTGTTGGCGTGGACTTGGCTCCAGGGAGCATTTTGCTGGTATAAGTATGTAATAGTATATAATAGGAACGGTTTCTAGACAATCGCCCAAGGACAATTAGCATATATTGTCTCCCCATACTCGGAATTCTGTGACTCTCTCCACTTGGTTGGCACCGCTGTGCATATTCCATACATCACTAGACACTTCTAAATCCTTGTTGCAGTTAGTCGCACCGCTTTGGAATTCCGCCCCTTCGAAAGAACAACTCATTCGGTGATCCAACTTTGTCAGCTCCGTGGTAGTTGACGGTTTAATACAAATTTTGGTAGTTGGGATTTGCAAATACTTGCTAATTTCTTGCTACTTATTTCTTGCCAATCGTTATTTTCGACTGCTCTCGCCAAACCTCGTTCTGGTGAATCCCCTCTGCTTTGTGGCTTCCCCCTCCTGCCCAAAGCCTATCTGCTCGTATCCCAAACGCGCTCCATACATTGTCCGCTTGACGCTTCCCCATAGTCACTCATAATTGTTATCGCAGGGAAACCGTTTTTTTCTGAATACACTCACATTTATAATTGTATTTTATACGGGTATATTCTGCTACTATCGATAGCCGAATCATCAGGCAAAGCATTGGCTACGTTTAGTTAATTTCAAGGTCGATTGTCGTCTCCACATTTCAGGTTGCATTTGAACAAGTGTTGCGACAACCTCTGTGTTAACAGTAGCTCATCGCAATTGCATAAAGACTTAGCAATACACCTATTCATATAACAAACAACCCCACACACATACCCAGCACAATCTCAACACAACATACGAGCACCGCTTGCGGATTCAAACGACCAAGATACATAGAGTTCTACAATCACAATAGAGCTCAATTTGCTTCAACTACTCCGTATTCTTCATTACCAATACCAACGACAGCTTTAGATTCATGAACAATGTCGTTTGAATTAACGTTTCTAGGCTCTTCCGGTGGCCCGTTGGAAGGCACCACCTGCGCCATACTCCTCAAGCCCAGCAACGTTGAATATGCGGATATCGTCGCTGGCAAGCTACATGATGAGCTCGTCTGCATCGATGCTGGTTCAGGGCTTGCCCAGCTCACCGAGATCATTTACAACGAAATGTTACACCAGCAACCGACCAGCAGGCTACTGAAATACTATCCAAACTCCTTGCCAGTCCACAGTTATTATAGTGCTGAAGTGACAACCCCGTTCAAGGACTTGAAGGCTGATTCATGTTTCCAGGCTTCACAAGGAATATTCAATTGCATGAGTACTTATTTGATCACCCATCCGCATCTAGACCACATCTCATCTCTAGTCATCAACTCTGCATCGTTCTCTAAGCTCAATCCCAAAACGGTCTACGGTTCCATCTATACGGTGTCAGCACTACAGAACAACGTCTTCAACGGCATCATATGGCCCAACATGCCCAGCTTCGATATCTTAAAATTGGTATCTCGTGACTACTGGAAGCAGTTCACCATCAACAACGGCAAATACACCATCACCATGTTCGATTTGAGCCACGGCGAGTTGGTCAAACATGAGTCAAAGAAAAATGGTACTATAGGTACTACTACTCTCACACAGGAGGCACAATACAGTCATCAAAAAAAGCATTACATCTCGCTGGCGTTCTTAATTTCGTACAATCCCACTAATGACCTCATACTAATCTTCGGTGATTTTGAGAGTGACTTGGTCTCAAAACTAGATAATAACAGAAGGATATGGCGTCATATAGCACCCATCATCACTTCTGGCGAAAAGAAGCTAAAAGGAATAGTGCTAGAATGCTCTAATTGCAATGGCTATCCTGAAGCAGAATTATATGGCCATCTTACACCATCCTACTTGATCCTGGAATTGTTGGCTCTTGAAGCTGCCTGTCTTGAAATCAGTCCTGATTCTGTACGGCCACTCGAGGGCCTTAACATCATCATAAACCATGTAAAGGAGCCTATATTAGGTGGATCCTGTGCTGCACCTGAAGATGACTGTTCAGCGAAATCGTCGACAGAAAAGGAAGTCATTCTAGATCCAAGACAGAAGATTCTTCATGATTTGAACGAACAGAATAAGTTGGAAAACTTGGGATTGAACATATCCATTGGTTTGAATGGCATCTCAATAAAGCTTTAGCTGCTGGTTAGCTTTAGCACAAAATAAATCGGGTAGATGTGGAACAGTCTATGTGAACAGTCAGTTCAGCTTGTTGGACCTTGATCAAGCATGATGGTTTAAAAGAGTAAATACTTCATAGAGCATCCAAAATGGTATAAAAGGGTACATACTTCATAGAATATCTAGAATGAGTATAGCATGTATAAATTATATAAGCTACAACTTGAAGAATATAAAGAACTTTACAAAAGGTTTAGGAAGTTTTTGTTTCTAGTGGACCTACTCGACTTGGTAAGATTCTGACTGCAAGTTGTAGTGCAAGTCGAATGGCAACGATGTTTCGTCATCGTTATTGGATACAATGTCTATAACCTTGATCTTACCAAGAGCCAGGTCGGATTCTGTGACTTCGGTAGAGGAGAATTCCACTTGCAATTCCATGGGGAATAACGAGTCTTCGTCCTCAGAAGGAATTGTGAAAACAAACGAGCCCAGTGGATTTTCAATGGAAAGTCCTTCGATGTTGAAGATGACACCGAACTCGCTAATGTCGTAAGATACGTTTTCAGCTTCCTTCAAGTTAACATCTGGCGATGCTATTGGCACCAACACCTTTACGGTATCAAAAGACTCGTTGGAAGAAGCATGAGAATCCAAGAAGTCCGAGGACAACTCATATTCCAACGTGACTTCGGCAGTTCCAGCATTGTCAAAGTTGACCCAGGCAATGATGACAATTGGAATTAGCGACAAGTCGTCTTTCTTTCCTACAGCTCTCCATCTCAAGACACCAAGAGCGTGATCGTTGGCTGGAAAGGGTTTTGTCTTATCCTTCAAGCTGATAACTCCTTGGGACGTGAACAAGTTACGATCCACCTTGGGATGTGTGTTGTATTGGATTCCGGTGGACCTGTCTCCTGTTTCCAACAAGATCTTTGAGTGGGCCAACTCTACGTTATTTATTCTTAACTGCAAGTCACCCTTTACTTCAGACGATACAGCAGCACCTTCACGTGACAACACTACAGAGACTTTCTCGTTGACGGTGATCAATATGCCGTTGTTTGGAACCTTGAGATTGGTTGGAACAGGAGAAGCGCTTTGTGAGATTGGAGGAGTAGCTTCAGCCAATTGAACTGGCTGTGGCCTTGTGTGGTGGAAAACAGGTTGTGATTGGGCAAGTAGCGGCTGGTGTGACTCCGTGGTTGGTCTGGTTGTCTTTTTGCCCAATTGCAAGCCGCCTCTGCCTGTCAATGGTTTGCTACTTAACGAGTGGGAATTGATGGTTGAAGTGTTAGTTTCAATAATAGGTGTAGGCTGGTACGTAGGCTGGTACGACTGTGTTGCCTGCGATGATTGGAACGAGTCATAACCTCCAGACGAGGCCAGTTGCGACAACTGCTCCAAGTTTCGCTTAGCCAACTCCTTTCTTTGGATCTCCTTGGCCTTTCTCTTTCTTTCTTCGGTAGCCTCTAACTCCTTGTTACGCTCGATGATTTCTTGAATCTTTTCTTCATGCGAGTCCATCTCCAAAAATGTTTGGATCTGACTCAAGGTGAGATTTTCCTTGAAGCCCAAGCTGATGATTTCGTCGAATGCATCTATGATCTCGAAAGCATGGTCAAACACTTCACGCTCGTCGACGTTTCTCAACAAGTTGCTTACGGTCGAGGCAAAAAGATGCAATGTGTCGATGTCTTGCAAGATGTTGGACGTCTTGTTGGTTATTAACACGATGTAGAACTCCTCCAAGGGTTGGTAGACGTATCTGACGCTGTCATCTTCTACGGTGGTGTGCTGACTCGACGAGTTGGAGATCAACGAGGGAAAGTTAGCCAAAAGTGCTGTGATTCTATCATTGCTTAATTCTCTAAACTGTCTTGACAATAATGCCTTACCCCCACGGGTGCATATGGAAGCAGCTAATACTACCATAGCTATAGGTTAACACTGATAGATTTTAAGACTGCAGTAGCTTTTTTCAATTTTCAATTTCAATCTTATAAAGAATAGAGGATTGAAAGAGAATTGCTATTTGATAGAAATTTTTTTGCAAATTTCCAGACTCAATTTTCAATCTGATTCACTTTTTCAGTTTTTCAGATTCAATTTTCACTTTTCAGCTTGATCCAGATTTCTCAGAATTGTACAGTTTGCTGTTTCTATCTACAACTGAAATACAGACTGATACACAAACGGAATTGAGCTGTGTGACGTGTGGAGATCGGTTGGTCCTGATCGGTAGAAAGCTTAGCAGTGGAACTTCTAGCTATTGTTGACAGTAGAAAAATCGATATTCGTGTCAACAAAAATGCTGATCGAGCAGTCGTGTGCTCACCAAGTTTGATGGTCCACCACACGTCTGAAAGAATTTGGGTGCAAAGAGAGGAAGATGGTCCTTTTGTAGTTGATAGTGTTGTTGGTATGGAGTGGTTCGAAATGGTGGTTGGAATGAATGAAAATGTTATATCTGTACTTTCGTGTTTTTGGTAATAATTTTTTTGTGGCTATGTCGGTGTAATTGCAGTTTTCACAGAATATATCTGAAAATTGACTGAATTATTAGTGCGATTATAGAGAATTCTATTAGTTGACACTCTCTAAGCGCGGTGTATACTGGATTTTTCACTTCTATAGTGAAGCTCCTTTCATTCTATAGAGACATGTAGATATTGTACAATGAGACATATGTGAAACAGATAATGGCAATTATTAGTCAATACAATGCATCGGATCAAGAACATATCTACTTCTGATATCTAGAATAGTTGCGAAAAATATACACATATATCAAATACTCTAGCTCTATATTCCTATCATGTTGCAACCTTAGATATATCTATATCAGATCTGTATCGACGGCCACTCCCTGAACCGATTAGAGCATTCTTGTACTTTAGATAGAATGTTTCACAGGTAGAGCAACTTAGGCTTATCAGTATTGCACTAGTACAAATCTTAGCTGTCTCGTATGACAGGTGGCAGAAGAGAAGACAACAGTAACGTCAATCTAAAGCTTTCCCCATCTGAGCCTAAAAGCCCAGGCCGAAGTTTCCAGGACTTCTCCCTGTCAATTGTCTCTCCTCTCTTCTCCTCTTGTCTACAGTGCTTCCCCTCATAGTTCCTTATCTGACGTGGGATCACTAGCAGATCCTATATGTCAAAACCAGTAGAAAGGATATTTTATCACCATAATTAGCAATTCCCAATTCTCCTCAACCAAATTTTCCACCACTCCTCTATCAACTCCACATTCAATTCTCCTCTGTTCACTTGGCTCTGTTTCAATGCAATTCACCTGTGAGTACCATCCCGCCAGTCTCAGTTTCGATTGAAATTGTCTGCGACACATATCCGGGTTTCAGCTATCTCCACCTGCACATCCCTTCCCCCCATACTTTGGCATCAGTACCAGCCTTTGGTGATACTCTGCGAAATGTGGGGAACGGCTAGGATGGTAATCTACTCTTCGCACCTAACGGTATTTTCTTGTAGATTTGATATGGTAATCCCATACTCCTCATCTCAATTGTATATACATACTTGTATTCCTACACTTTATCCTAGCTTTGTACGCTTGCACCATCAGTTTTTATCGTGCGTTGATGTTGCATTAGGCATATTGATCATACGTTTGTCATCACTAAATCTAATCACCCTATTATATATTTCACCTTTTTATCATCATTAAGTCTCTTTATTCCTTCAAGTACATCTGTACTTAATATCTTCCAATTCACTTACATACCCCATATTCATTCATAGCCTATTTCGTACCCTGTATCACCGATTTCCACAATGTCGGACCGACTCTGTGATCTTCCCCCGGAAATCGTTCAACAGGTGGTGGATATGCTCTCGCCAGATATCCTACGGTATTTGGCTGTAACATCTTCCTGGGTTTCGCCCCTAGCCATCAACGCATACTACAACGATGTACTCATAACCAAGTTCCACCGAGGCAACGACTCCTCGTTTGATATAGACGATGAAGAAGAACAGTTGATCCACTTCCAGTACTGGAACAATTACCCAGACGACAATAGACAGTGCATCCACCTGCTGCCAGTGCGTCAGACCAAAATTAATGGACCCAAACATTTCATAGAGTTTGCCAAACGGTATCCTGCTCTCCGCTTTATACTGCTAACATTTTGCGATATGGAAGATCTAGATATTTTGAACAGACTTCTCCCGCAGGCACTTTTACGAGCCCAACGAATCCAGTTGGCTCTTTGCTGGTCCGATATCAACACTGTAGAGTTGCTAGGTAAGCGATTCGACATGCTCAATAACATATTGCAATTGCCATACAACTTCTATGGACTTAATCTTAGCATTTTCAACTATTCGCATCTTCCAATAGACTATTCCATGTTGCGCATTCCGGCCAGAGTCAAATGCATCAGTCTCCAGGAAAAGAGCCACGATGACTCCATCAGAGGATCGATTGTAGATAGGCTCGAGTTCTTTGACCGTATAAGTCAGTTAAGAGAACTTGCCATCAATAATATAAGGCTCCAGCTTCTGGACCTAGAATTGCTTCCCAAGAGTCTAAGAAGGCTTCTGATAAATCTTCTGCTCTTGTTTCTGAACTCAACATACAACCGGTTGAATCTTCCTCTCACACTTTTAGACTTGGAGATCGTCTCATGTTCACTCGACAACAAACTCTTGCAAGATAAAGCTGTCATTGACATTTCGCATTTAAACCGTCTTGAAACCTTGAAGTACACGGGAGGTATATTCGAAGACTTGCGGTCGTTAAAGCTCCCCGCAAACCTCCACAATCTACATTTATTCTCTTGTGATAGATTTAGACAGCTTGACGGATTGGAATGTCTTCCACAATTGCGTTCCCTTGTGATCCGTGATTGTCCATATTTCTTGTATATTCATACTATCACCAGCTTTTCCAACTTCCCCGACAAGTTGCAAACTATCTTGCTCGAAAACAGAAGGAGAATATCGCCAGATCGGCACCGGGAATGTCTCCGAGAATTCGCTGCTGACTTATCTACTGACGGCAGACGCTCATATTTAATGCTTGGCAAGAACTGTAGATTACCGCGTCGGTTGCAAAACTTCGAATTGGCGGCGTTCAACACTGTAAAAGTGGATAGTGAATTTGTTCTTCCTGACACGATCCAGAATTTGCACTTGAAGGAATTGGGCGGATTCACAGACTTCACCAAGTGGAAACTTCCGGAGTCCATTCTCAACATCGATCTTCTGGATCAGAAAGTCGGCTCTATCGACTCATTTGCATTTCCTTCTAAACTTCGTAGTATCAACTTGGACCGAAATGACCTCATGTGTATTAGAAACACAAATCTCCCAAGCTTCACCAATCTCACTACCCTCTACTTGGGCTCTAACGAGTTGAAGTTCAGCTCTTCGTTCAACTCTCAACTTCCACCTAGTTTACGTATGTTGGACTTGCTGAGCAACCATCTCCAGGACTGCATTATCACCAACTGTCCCAAACTACATACATTACGTTTGTACAACAATAGAATTGGGGGCATCCTTAGCAGGAGTAAATTCAACGTCCCTGATAGTGTAGTTGTACTCGATCTTCTGAGAAACAAGATAGAGGGCTTTGACCGGTGGTTCAAGTTCCCCACCCAGCTACGAGACTTGAATGTTCTTGGAAACTACATCCAAGTCCTCAACGCTACATTTTTTGACAATTTGCCAGAGAACCTCATTCATCTCAATATGAACTACAATAACATATCCATCCAGCTGGAAGAACGAGTGCGGCTCAAGAGAATAAAGACTTTATCCCTACGCGACAACAATATGTCTGTAGAAAAGCTCCCTTTGTTTGAGAACGGCGGGCTCAAGAAGCTCGATGTCGGCAATAATTAGGAGTCATATGCTGATTGGGGCTAAATTGAAGAAATCCCCTGTTGCATCACATTCAGTGGAAGAAAATCGGAAATACGAACAATTGGAAATGGGCAGTCCTAACAATGGTTGCGAACAATGAGAATTCGTTACACGAAAAGGTTGAAAAGAGAACATAATGGTTCACTTGTCGCGGAGACGAGAGCTTCCCATATCGCTGTGGAGGTAGATGCCCTGGGTCATAGTATATACATCGATGTTGACAATATACGTAATAGGGTAAATTCGTACAATATTGAGTAAATTAAGACAATACAGAGTACATTCTGGATACAGCATAGGCTATACACTGGTACGCATCATGAATATACCAAACATCGGCATTTGATTTGTACCATCCTCGTAGCTGACACATATCGAGACGTTACAAGGTAGATTATTAACGTTTAGGGTACAATTCTCCAATGTTAGGGTGCTTCTTTCCAGATAAAGAAAGAAAAACATCCAAAAAGGAATCCCCATCGAATAGCGACCCCATACATATCCATGTACACACAAGAGCAGAGTGTAGTCTACATTTGTTTCATCCAGGGAAACTAAAGGCTGTGGTATGGCCGCGACCCCCTGAACACTAACCTTATTAGGAAGTAGCTACTCCAACCGAACTATTGTTCAAACCTATGACGTATTGACATTTCCTTGTTTACGTGTTCCACCTCGATATGTGTTGTGTGCAAGTCTGACGACACGCATCATTTCCTCATTGCCTATTATTGAGATTTGAGTTTGTACCCCTTGCATTGTTAGCGTTCGTTTGTTGTGTGTACCTGAATATAACCTTCTAATTGTTTTAATAAGACATGTAGGCCACGAATATAATCTTGAAACAGCAACAAAAAAATGTGAAATAGAATGTATATGAGTGTCAAAATATATATAAGACCCTGAACCCATGACTTTTTGATTCTCGAGCTTTGTTGTCTAAGCTACATTCATCTTCTTAGCTCTAACTTCATTTTTCGTCTGTTGAATCACCACAAACCTTCACTTGCATTCCTGACATTTTGTCGCTGACACCCAAAAAATTATTCACGCTCGGCACTTCAACATGTCCATTTCCACAGCTCCATCAGCAAAGAATTTGGTGGTCGACAGCTCTGCCACAGTCCTGACCACACTTTTAACAGGCTCGTTGGTGAATTTGCAACTCGACACAGACGTCAGAGATAACGAAGCTATACTCACAAGTTTCACCACCAGTTTCACAAACTTAGTCGTCGAGAGTGGTGGCTCTAACGAAAATGCCATCGGAAGTTTCAGTGCCAGCTCCGATTTGAACACACTCACACTCAGCACCGATAAGCCAAACATCAAGTCAGGATCCAACTCCAGTTCAACGGGTCTGGCTTTAGCTAGAGGTTCGGGCTTGAGAAGCTTGAAGTTGACCTTGGTTTTGAGCTCGTTGATAGTCACCGCATGTCTAGTTCAGATTTAATTGCCTTTGTTTCACACTTAATGACTTGATGACTTTTTAAAAATATTTGTTACCAGCTATGAATGGCGTTTCATAGCAGCCGGTTTCCGGAACCCCTTAAATGACCCGGCTCCCCTTGTATATGCTTATACTGTCTTAATAATTACATCCTAATTCGTTGATAGACAACTTGCTGTAGTTACGTTGGGTGCGAAAATTCTTAACCCCCTTTTTTTCCAGACTTCACATGAACAGTGATCTGCTTTCCTATTTTCCTTGATTCAGACTATCCCCATAACGAATTGTTTCGTAAACGAGGCGGATTTTTGCATGCTATTTAGCATCGGGCAATTTCCACAATGGGTGCAATATCCTGAAAAGCCCTTGAACGAGGTGGTTTATTGTACCGACTATTTCACTCTACGCACACCAGTGCAAAGGCTCACCTTTGAATCATCTCTGTTGGCACGTTAGATCCATGCCTTCCAAATCTACCCATTACTCGAACAAAGTTGTCTGATCAGGTAACATCTAAACGCTGTTGGGGTGTGCCTGTTCTATGTTCTACTGGCCACTTCTCGCTACCTCTCCAAAATTAGTAAACCCCAGGAAGGTGGTAATTTTCAGATGGCAATAATCCCGCCCCATAGCTGTTTTCTGAAACGGTCACCCAGTTGGGCCATAAACTTCATCTGTCAAAAACGTCTATATACAAATTGGTATTCTTCACATCAGCATCCAGTGGTTGCAATTTGACATATTTTGAATATACACCGATCTAGGTCCGATATTAAGAAATTTCCTTCAGTATTATCTATGACAGCTTCAAGTGCAGAAGGGAAATAAGCATAGGAATTTCTATAAGAAACAGACATTCATTTGAATGCTTTTTATCCCAAGTTCTGCCTAATAAGTACTCCACAGATATTCAAACCGATTGATCCTATATATTACACCAAATTGCTACACGTGAGAGTGTTCACGTGTAGTTTCTGCAGCAGTTTCGATCGATTAAGCAGGCTCTCTTTTTCAAGTTGTAGCAATCCATTCCTCATTAACCTCTAGTCTTTACTTCAAATTCAATTTCTAAATTTCATATTACAGTACTTCTCACATTCATATACATTATCTAATATTTCCTAATGGCCAGACCACATAAAGAATCGGCGTCCGAGTCGGAATCGAACAAATACTCCAACACTTCTTCGACGGGTACAGGGACGAAGTCATCACAGAAGGCAAAGACACAAGCGGCCATTCAAGCACAGCAGCTTTTCCTTTCTAAGCATATCAACTCTAATGGACCCCAAGATCAGCCTAAGATACATCCGTTGGACTTTGAAAAGTTTGATGAAGAAACGCTTGTCAGATACAACAAGAAATATAACTTAAATTTGCCCAATCCTGTGAGCATCAACAATGATATTTTGAATAGTGAAATCGGCAAAAAGACGTATTCCAAACGTAACAAAAGTAGAGCCACATTTGGCGGCATCACCAAACCAGAGATGGCCAATCACTTGAAGACACATTTTATGAACTTGCCTACTAAGGAAAATGAGATTCTCACCAACTTCTTGTATAAGGTGAAGCACCAGGACAACGACTTCAAGTTAACATTCAAGTGAATGGATGCCCTCTCTGTATATTAGCCAGTGTATAATAGAGTATTGATTTTACATACATACAAATGATAAAATGGAATGTAGTTAGCAAATAGTACAATAATTACCATATTGGTAGATAGTCCGCCTATTAAGGTGTATTAAGACAGTGGTTTAAAGCGGGCTGCTATGAGTCAATACTGCATTGGTACCAAACAATATCACATAATATTATGGATATCAATGGCTTTTGTCTTCGTGGAGTACCTCATTTTAGACGATATCTCTATGTCCCTTGGTCGTTTAAATGTTAGTATTACACTAAAAGAAAGCTGATGTAATACCTTGTGAGCTATCCCAATACACTAAAATAACAAAATTTCACTTTACTTAACTAACATCCTTAAAAGATCCTATCTTATTACCTCGTTTAATCTTTACAATCATATCCCATATACCCATTCGTTTCTCTTTTCGTCTTACAACTCCGCATTATTCAGCTTGCGCGTGAAAAAAAACTGAACACCAATATAGCGAATCAAGAATATTTCACACTCTTTCTTTTTCTCTGTCATATCTGTCTTCTTCATCTAACTTCCACCTTCATCGCATATCCACATATACACACCATGGACTCGTCGACTGTCATCTTTGTGGCCACGTTGGCTATAGCGTTCATTTTCTTGAGATGGTTGATCGCTCCCATTCCCCAATCCAACGAGTTTAACATCGCTGAGGCTGCAGGAAATACTTCTACTGGACAAGAATCCAACAACTCTAGCAATGCCAGTAATACAGGCAATGCCAGATCCAGAAGAAGACCGGTCACGGACAGCATGGTCGAGGTTGTGCAGACTATCGCTCCAGGTTTGACGCGTGATCAAATCGTGTTCGACTTATCTAACACAGGATCAGTTGAACTCACCATCAACAGATACATGGAGTTGGGCAACTTGCCCTATCCGCCAAATTCGGCCAGAGGCACCAACTCTGCATCAAGCAACGAAATCCATTCGCAATCTCAATCTCAAGCATCTTCTAGATCTGCTACTGAAGCTACGATGGAATCGAATTCTAGTCCTAGTCCTAGTTCTAAGAGCATTCCAAAGAAATCTATCAACTTGCTTGAAAAGTACAACATCAAAGAAGAGGACTTGGCAGTTGGTGATTCGACATCCTCATCATGGGAGGCTGATAAATCAGAGAGGTCCGTCAGCTTGCACCGTAGAAAACAGGAAATGATTGTCGCTGCCAGAAGAAGATTGGAGGCCCTGTTGAAAAATGAACTTGACTTGTCCCAGTAGAAGCAAACCACAAAAGAACCAGAACAAGCCTTCATGATGTTCACATCCACTGCGACTACGGATAGCTAATAGATTCACCTCACGAGAAGGACCGTTCTCGCTCGTCATATTTCAATGTTGCTAACTGGTATCTAATTCTAACTAAGTACCCCATGGTTAACGTATTGTTAACTTAGTATTCTTATTATCTATCGTTAACTAGCTAACTAATGTTAACAGATAACAAATAGCACTTTCTAGTTATTTACCAATGTAGGCACAACTCTACGCTTGTTCTTGTCCTTGTTGGGCGAGAGCTCTTTCAGCCTCATGAAAAACTTATCTATAGTTCCCATGGAAGGAGCAGCTACATCCGTAGTTTCTTCTTCGGATATTATCTCTACTATTTCAACTTCAGGACTGGTGTCTCCCAGTATCATTTCTACGTCCTTTGCCTCCGATGAGTCGAAATCCGACTTGTAGTCCTCTATTTCCCCCACATCACTGGACAAATGAAGAGCTTTTAGGTTGTTGATAGGAGTCAAGCTTCTTGAATTTGTTGCCACAGGTGTCGGAGGATCAGTGACAGGAACAGTCAAAGGCACACCCTCTGATTTCTCTTCCTTCTTTGCATATCGCTGGCCGAACACATTGTCATCAAACGATATTATCAGACAGAATCCATCAGTTGAACTCACGATGATCTTTGTACCGTCGGAATCCCATTTGAGATCAGTTATGGAACTGTAGTGTAAGTTGGAAACGTAACCCAAAGGCTTGAAATTCTCCGTATCATATATTAGGATCGAGTCGTGGGTTGCAACGGCAAATATCATCTTGTAGGCTAACTTTAGAACTGGACTGGTTGCACTAGGCTCGTATAGAAATGGGTTGAATGCCACGGCAATAGCTGGCTTGTTCAAGTTCGATATCTTGTAGATGGGCGTATGCAAGAGACTGTATCTGGAATACACATAGACAGTGTTGATAGCGGTCGAATCGTCTGTCTTGTTATTGGAGTTATTATTGTTTTTGATATTATTGATGTCAATGTTGGTATTATTAGAAGAATCATACTCGAGATTTTCAGTTGTTGATGTCGTTTCGTCGTTTTGAGTGTTAGGATCACTTTCCAAACCTGCTGGTGTTATTACCAAACTTCCATCTGGTGAAAAGCACAACCTTCTGAAGAAAGATTGCAATGTTTCTGAGTGGTAAAGGTGCTGGTTATTAAATTTTAAGAATCTGTGTGCTAGTTTTATGTCTTCAATCTCGTCCTTCTTCTTATGCTTAACGATTCTGTATACGCAGACGGATCTGTCTGCTGATTGTGTTACTATGTACTGGTCAAGTGGGTCCCAGTAGACACCCTGGATGTAGTGGTTATGGTTCTTGCTCGATGTCACAAGAGTACCAGTGACCTTATCATTGGCATAATCGATATGATACACTCTAGTGATGTTATCCATGGAACCAGTGACCAAATACCGGGAATTTGACGACCAGCATATATCATTGATTTCAGAAGTCGACGATCGGAACTGACACACAGCCTGCCACGACTCCTGAACATCATCATCGTCTTCATCCTCCGCTTCAAAATCCTTCAAGACCCGGTCAGCGAGTTTCCAAAGAATCAACGTTCCATCGTCACCAGCTGTTGCCAATATAGTACCCAAGGGATTAAATCTGACGACATTGACAGCCTGTGTATGTTTTCTCAATGTGCTGAGATACTCTACGCTTGTATTTTGTAGGTTTTGATTTTGATATTGTTGACTTTGTTGAGATTGGCCCCCTTGGTCATGTTGATTTAGGTTTACTTGGTCATGTTTATGGTGCAATTTCCAGACTCGGATATTGTTGTCTCCTCCTCCTGTGACCAATCTAGGAGAAGGGCCAGATGCCGAGGGCTGGAAGTCCACAGAGTAAATGGGCTGATTGTCGTTGTGCCAATGGACGGTTATGGTGGACGCGTTCATGGTACATGTATGTACAGAATTGAGAAATAATGGAATAGATATTCCGTGAACTGAATTGTGAATTTGATTTGAAAAACGTTTGGAAATTCGGTAATGCTAGACGCGTATTGCAATTGTGGAACAAAAAGACTAAAGGGCACAGGAGAATATTTAGACTATGCGAAAATCGATTTTTGAGAGCGAATGAAAATATGCGAACGTGAGCAAAATCACGCTGAAAAATCGGAGGTAATCACAATTGAGAATGCAATTAACGCAATTGGGAATCCATAGCGCCTTGTAGGAGTTCTCAATAGTAGAAGAGCGAAGTGTGTATATTCATAATATATATAGAGGACGTAAAAGCTTTCAAACCACCATATATTTTAGTACCTCTCCACTTTTCATCTCTTTCTGTTTCTCTACTCATTTGCTTTTTTCCTTATCGCCTTGTCTCTATTTCTCCAGGTTGGCTGGCTAAATTTGCGCGCAAACGGCCCCATACTCAACTCGAAACTCATTTTCAAGTTATCTACTTGTATTCTTGTCCTCCTTTTATACTCAATCCTCATTTTCTCCGTCGAGCATTGCCGCAATTGCTGTATTTCATCAAGATGAGCACCTCCTGCTATTCCAGCGATGAGAGCTTTACTATCGTCAACAAAGATGGTAATATCATTTCCACTGACGAAGACTACGCCAGCGACGACTACAATTCCGACTATCACAATTCTGAAAACGACCTCGAGTTGCCGCTTGAGGAATCGCAGACAACACTGCATTATATTTTCCAGATTCCTCGTATGGATGTCTCGAGCACTAAATCGCTTTTTGTGAAACCGGCTACTGCCATAGAGGTTCCTATAGTGTCTGACGAAGAAGATTCTAACGAGACAGAAGTGGAACATCCAGAGGAGAAGGTAGAAACTGAAAAAGAACTTGCTGAAGATATTCCAAGAGATTCAAATTCTGAAAAGTCTGAAATTCCACTTGAGATTCCAAAAGCAACTGAAGAACAAGTTCCTTTCCCAAGTTTAAACCCCGTAGAACATGGTCAGTTTCAAAATAGCTCTACGAATGATACATTACAGACCCTGAACGACCTTGACCTGTACTACGAGGCTTATGCTCAACAGTATATAGATTTCATGTCACAGAACCCTACAACTTATCATGTTGTAACTCATTTCAAGTCCTTGTTAACTAACAACGGATTCAAATATATTCGGGAAAATGAGCCCTTCACTGCTGATGAACCCGGCTTTTATTTTACTTCCAAAGACGACTCAACTCTTGTTGCATTCGTTGTTGGTGGAAAATGGGAACCTATTAGGGGTAGTTGTTTCATAGGAAGCCACTGTGATGCATTGAGTGTCAAGATTAACCCTGGAGGTCTGATAAGAAAAGGTGCAGAAGACTACTCTCTTTTAGGAGTAGCTCCATACTCAGGAAGCTTGAACGAATTATGGTTGAACAGAGATCTCGGCTTGGCGGGATCGCTTTTGGTTAAAGATCCAGCTTCTGGAAAATTGGCTCGTAAATTGATCAATTCTGCTCCTCATCCAATTGGCTTCATACCCCAATTGGCTCCGCATTTTGGAATCGAAAAGAAGTACAACAAACAGACAGAAATGGTTCCCATTGTCGCGTATTCGTCAGATAAGGATCTTGTCCCAACGGATGAAGAAAAGTCATCGCATCTTTACTCAAAGTACCCTTTGTCCTTGTTACGTTACATCACCACGTTATCAGGATACTCACTTTCTTCCATAGTACAAATGGACTTGGATCTTGTAGACGTTCAACCTGCTGCTAGAGGCGGTCTTGGTAGAGAGTTCATCTATTCTTCGAGCTTAGACGATAGATTATGCTCATTTGATTCTGTCTATGGTCTCATAGAATTCAGCCAATCCTTCTATGGCTCTGAGGATATTAACGAATACAACGGATTGAGTGGTATATACTTGGCTAATCATGAGGAAATTGGCAGTGCAACTAGAACAGGAGCTGCAGGTGGTTTCTTGCTTGATTCGTTGAAGTCTATCGTAGGTTCTCGTTACAGAACAAACAATGCGGAGAGATTACTAGAGTTGACTAATAATTCCGTGTTATTATCGACTGATGTCACCCATGCATTGAACCCAAACTTCAAGGATGTATATCTTGACAAGAACTTCCCTCTTCCCAACACTGGCCCTAGTATTAAATTTGACTCTAATGGCCATGTGTTGAGTGATTCCTTTGCCTATCAGTTCTTGTCGTCGATTATTCAAAAGCACGTTCCTGAAATTAAGTTACAACATTTTCATATTAGAAACGACAGTAGATCCGGTGGCACTATCGGACCGATTATGAGTAATGCTAGTAGAGGTTTGAATGGTGCCAAGTTGATTATTGACGTTGGATTGCCTATTCTCAGCATGCACTCCATTAGAAGTATCATGGGCTACAAAGATGCCGGTATTGGTGTGAGATTCTTCAAGCAAGTGCTCAGTAATTGGCAGGACGAAGTAGCACACTTGGATATTTAGAAAGCATAGAACCAAATATAAAAATTATCAATAAGTGTTACGGCTGCAATAACAGTAAGATTACTTTAAAAAAAAACGACAACTGCAGGACTCGAACCTGCGCGGGCATAGCCCAAAAGATTTCAAGTCTTTCTCCTTAACCGCTCGGACAAGTTGCCTAATTCTGCAGGAAACTTCATAAACAACTGAACATGTTTTTATAAAATCACGTTTTATGTCACGTGATCACTTTTCATGAATTTTGCAAAATTTTGATCCGTCGGGGTTTCCTCTCTGTTGGCCCATACTACATTGGGTGATAATGGCCTTTGTCTCTAGGATCTAGCTGTTTATATGGTTATTAAGTTCAGTGTATGCCACTATGTTAAAAAAATGCCAAATTAGTATGCTCAATGTATGCCACTACGTCAAAAAAAAAGCTAATTTAAAGCTAATTTGGCTGAAGCTCGATTAGATATTAAATGTATTGTTGGGTTTAAGATGTAGTATGTATCGATTGAAGCAATTTGCAGCTGGGTGATAAGGCATGGCCACAGTACGGAATCAGTTTTGTAGAATACAAATTAATATTTCTTTGCTGCGTAGTATGTGCAGCTTAAAAGCAAGACAATAAACATAGAAGAACAACAAACTAATAAAATAACCTAGTCACTGAAGCTGGTACGTTTGGGCACCCACTTGTACTTTGTTAATTTGTATCAATTTGTACGAATGTTCATCTTAGCAGCTTTTTCTACAGTTGGGTTCAGTGCTTCGATTGGAACCACGTGACTTGAGTCAGTAAAATTTTTTCTAGAATGTTATAGAACTGGGTTACAATTTGAGTGAAGATGATCCTCGAAGAATTATTCATTCTAAAATTTAACCATTTTGAAGGCTTGTGGCACGTCTATAGTTAGAAACACATTGCGCTTGTAAAGAATACAGCAATCTCGATCTGAGATAGAAAGAAAGAAAAGATTCCACAACGAAAAAATTGTTCTTATCTGAGATTCTGAGATTAGCATTCATTAGATTTTCAGTTACCTTTCATAGACGAAAACAATTACATTAAGCATTCCACAGCAGCAAATCACTAACAATAATGCCAAAGTACAATCCATTTGCCACTGCGTCAATGCTGCTTGCTGCCAGAAACTTTAGCAGGGCCACGAGACCAAACTTAAAAGGTTCTTTTAATGTTCCTTCCAGAGTGATGAGCAGAAACCATTACCAAATCAGAGGTTTCCACGCTTCGCTTGCTAGAGCGATAGATTTTGATCCCTATAAGGTTCTTGGCGTGGACAAGTCAGCTGACCAGAAGGATATCAAGAAGGCATACTACACGTTGGTGAAGAAATACCACCCGGATGTGAACAAGGAGAAGGATGCGGAGAAGAGGTTTCACAAGATCCAGGAGTCATACGAGTTGTTGAGTGATAAGGACAAGAGAGCTCAGTATGACCAGTTTGGCTCTGCAGCTTTTGATGCCAACGGAAATGCCAATCCATTTGCTGGAGGTCAGAACCCTTTTGCCAGTGGTAACCCCTTTGGAGGTGCTGGTGGACGGGGAGGAAATCCATTTGGAGGAATGGGCTTCGATTTTGAGGATTTGTTCAAAGAAGCATTCACAGGTGGTGGCAAATCGGGTGGTGGAAGAGGTTCTTTTGTTACTGAACATGTTGGAGATAATATCGAAGTGTTGAAGTCTATCTCGTTCAAGGAGTCTATATTCGGTACTAAGGTACAAGTTAACTATAAGGCTGTTGATACCTGTAATACATGTCAGGGAAGTGGCTTGAAGACGGGAAAGAAGAAGTCGACCTGCCCTACGTGTCATGGCACTGGCCAAAGTACTCACATCTTAGGTGGCTTTCATATGTCTTCTACCTGTAGCACTTGTCACGGGTCTGGGGTTACCATTCCCAAGCTGGACGAGTGTGGAAGTTGTCACGGGCACGGTGTTCAGGAAATCCCTAAGTCTACAAGTGTAGAATTGCCTTGTGGAATCAGTGATGGCACCAGATTGAGAGTTCCTGGAGCTGGTGATGCTCCATTTGTCACCAAGGATCCATACAATCAGACCAGAAACGGTGATTTGATCATCAGAGTCAATGTAGCTAAAGATCCTAAGTTTTCCAGAATCAACAATAACATTGTTGTAACAGAAGACATATTGATGACGACTGCTGCTTTGGGAGGTGAAATTGTGGTTCCCACTATCGATGGCCAGAACATCAAGCTCAAGATCCGTCCAGGTGTGCAGAATGGCAGAAAGTTAACCATTCCAGAAAAGGGTGTACCGATCAACAGAAACATGAACAACAGAGGAGACTTGGAAGTGGTTTTGAATGTCAAGACGCTTATTCCTGAAACTCCTATCCAGACAGCTTTGTTGGAGGCTTTGGCTGATGCATACAACGACAAAAATGCCAAACGTACAGATGCCCACTGGAAGTTAGATTTGGATGACGACAACAAGAAGGTTGACGAGACTTACGATGAGAGCGATTTGAATCCATCCAAGTTGAACAGGATAGGCAAATTCTTGGGCAAATTTTTCAACATGGACAACGGAGCCAAGGAAAAGGGCAAACAACAGGATAGTAATAATAATAATAATAATAGTAATAGCAAGTGAACGTGCACAGGTTGAAACACGGAACTGTAAATAGGACATTATTGTAAATAGTTTGTACATAGTTAGAACTACAACCTGATACCTGTCTGAGAGAAGTCTAGATATTTTAAGTAAATTGCATCTGTTGAGAAAATGAATGCAAATTGATTTGCCTATTGTGCTGATAGTGCAAATTGCAAATATTTGGCAATTGAGTAGTTCATTGAGAGATGAGTAGAAATGAATCCGTACTGTTATATTTGTTGCAGCCAAATACATAACCCGAATTAATGTGCAACAAATGAGGAAGCAGGCAAGAAATAGTGGCCCAGAATCTATTAATCTCCAATCAACGCGTTGCCATTGATCTAAAGCCGGAGGCTCCAAGCGAGAATTCCACCACAATGAAATAGTAATATCTACATGCTAGATTTCTAGCACAGAATCGGCAATTGAGTCTAATCTCGGCCAGGTCTGGAACCAATTTTCCAGAAACGGAAGATATGCTGGTCGCGAAAAAATCGCGAACATGTGCAGATTCTATAGACAAACAGAGACAAAAGCAAAACAACGCGCCTCGAAAAAATTGTATCATAAAGACTTCGCAGACGTGAAGGATGTAAAATTTTCAGGAAATGTCATGGTGATGGACTAAATTACGGTGAGTCGGGGAAACTCGGTAGGGTGATCCAGTTGAGCTCTGGGCCAGAGCGGTTGGATATTGAGATCAAATCGTAGATATATCTATTATACTGGGCAGCCGGTTGAAGAAAGACTGAGACATCGCTTCTCATTTCTTCACTTCGTAAGCACTTGGCACGAAGACCATCTCAGTCGTATTCGCTAAACTGTACGACAAAACGGTACGGTTTGAGTATGTTGGTTGTCGCCTTATGTTTCCTTTCATCTTTCCAGTATACTGAAGATAATCCGTTCCGAATTAGCCAGCGGCCTATTTCAACCGCGTGAAACGTAACGCAAAGAAGAATGTGGAGTTGTATTTGTGGTATTTGCTATTTCAGCACCTTATTTTTATTTCGTTTTTCGTGTCGTGTAAAGAGCACAATGGCGATTGCAGGAGTACCTTTCGATGCCTTCTCATTTTATTATATATATAGTGAGCTGAGCATATTCAAGACAATTAGACCAAGGTCTACATGCCGCGTCTAGATTCGACTTTCTTTAGTATCCTCCTCTTTCTATAGTTCTACAGTTGGACCAAAGCTAGTTCACAATCTACTACTGTCACAGCTGAAGAGAGTTGCGTGATATATCTGTGGAAAGTAAATAGACGATCGCTCTTTCATGGAAGTCGAAATTGACAGAACCCAATAACTGACCCTTCGACTCCAATCAACCTTCCACAACAACTATACCACGGCTCTAACTCTGTTAAAGAGAAGAATATTGCTCCCACAAAAATCGTCATCGTGTTATATGAAACACTTTCACTCGCTAGCCCATAGTCCGTCACTCGTTAGATAATCGTATTCTTCAGGATCTTTTCGTCCTAATAGGCAACGACAACTATCAAAATATAAAAACAAAGCATCTTATTTCACTTCAAAAAAGACATAGATACACATATCATATACTCTATTATGATGACTGTCAAGAAAGATATAGCACTTCCGCCGGTAAGTGAAGCTGACCTTGAAGAAATAGATTTTTCCACCTCTAGAAATAGCAAGTCGCTCTCTGCAATGGTGGCTGCTAAAAAGTCTATCAATAACAGTCATACACCTTCTCCGTTACAACAGCAAGTACTTGCAAGATCTCCATCCATCAGCAGCAATAATTCCAACCACTCCACGACAAGTTCTTCTCAGGCGCAATTTGTAATCCTGTTGGATAAGACTCCCCAGAACTTGACTCCTACGCAGAGATTACAATTGCGCAAACTGCAACTTAACAACAGCATCTCTAAGTTCAAATCAGACGACACAAATATCAGTTTGCCAGTTAACCGATCCATACATCAATCCAAATCATTGTCTCGCACGGCCAATCGTGCGAATAATGTCGATGTCGTTATCGATGATCAGGATGAAGAAATCGACGTTGCAGACGTTCAGTTTCTGATGGCTCTCTTTAATGCTCCGCTTTCGCAACAATTTACTTCTATCAGCCACCGTGAAAAGTTTCTCTTTGATAACACCGAAAGAAAGTCGTCTTTGACCAATAGCGATTCAACAAGATCTTCGTCAATTCTCAGTCAGGATAGTTTTAACGAAACCAGCTCGTCTGTGTCAGACTATGAGGATGTCTCGTTTGCATTCTACAAGAGTGTCAATAGTTCGTTTTCGAGTCTTGAGTTCAGCTCCATCTCTAGAGACGCTCAGGAATTGACCCTCTTGTTCAATAAGGATGAGTCCGTTCAGATCGCCGAAGAATCAGCATGCCGTCAACAGATGTTGAATAGCTTCAGAAAAGTCCCCAGTCCACAAACTTCAACTGCCTCACCCAATCCCCTTCAATCTTATTCCTCTTCCAGACCTCTTGCTAGGAATCATTCCGTTTCCCGGCCTCAAGCACCAAGGCAGAACCTACCACCACTTCCTCCTTCTCAGTCACAGGTAGGGCGTTCCTCTTCGGTTTCCAAGTACTACACTTTTACCAGACCTACATGGTTACCTCCAAAATCATCATACGACAAACGTAAGCATCAAAAAGAATCTGAAGATATTCTTCTAAATGCAATGAAGATAGAAGCAGAGCAACTGCGCAAGAAATTGATTCAATTACAAACAATCAAGAAGCAAAAACTCAAGGACTTGAAGGTTTGGGAAGCATTGACAGCTCTCCCAACAATGGAAGATTACGAGGAAAAATTATCATCAGTGAAAAGTTTCGATGGTATGTATTGGAGAGGAATCCCAGAAAGTGTTAGAGGAAAGGTTTGGTGGAGAAACTTGAACTCCAAATTCAAATTCTATCCCAACGGAAAAAAGGATGCTCACATGAACAAGTTCAATGTCCAATTTTGCGAATACTACTTCCAAATGTACGACAGTGTTGTATTACCAAATGTGAAGCAATTGGAAAAGCTTGCACGCGAACACAACCAGATGAAGGTAATCGTGGATCAGTATGAAGGTCATGGTGTAAGAACTGTGAAGCGTTCACTTTATTTGGATGCAAAATCAGCCGAAACAAAGGCAGCTCAAAAACTCAAAACACTTCAAAACATACACATCAGTGATTGCAACAACATGAAGTTGTCCACCTTGAAGTCCTTATACGATACAATTACAACAGATTTGTTAGATGTGTACCCGGATTTGAATCATTTCCAAAACTTTGACATTATTCAGAAATTGACCAAGATTATTACTTGTTTTGTATTGTATTTACACCAAAATTCTGGCTCTCAGGATGACAACATCACCAAGTTCTATTTCGCAGGTTTGAAAAACTTGGTGGCTGTCTTCCAATTCAACTTCAAGAATACTTACAAGACATTTGTCACTATCTGTCAATTTTTCGACGACCATATTCCAAGTTTGCTATTGAACTTGAGAGTCCTTGAAGATAAAGCTGCGCAGGCCCTTTTATTGGATTCTTTCTCCAATTTGTATCTCAATGCTTTTGAGCAACATTTTATGAAGAACTTGGAGAGATTGTATATTCACTTTAAGGTTGTTCATTTGAAACCAATCGACTACTTACCTAATTTGATATTGGGTTTGTTTACCGACCTTCTTAATTTCGAACTTTCCAATCACATTCTTGATATTTATGTTTTTGAATGTGGAAAGTTTGACGAATTTGTTACAAGACTTATTTTAGGTTTCTTCACGCAAATAGGACACAAATTGTACGGTTCAAGAGACGAAATTTTGAAGACACTTAAGGGCCTCGATTTCAAAGTCGATGGTAACGACGATATTTATAGATATTTCAACGTTGGTTATGAACACGATTTTATAGAAACTATCAGATCTGTTAAGATATAGATGGTGCAGACATTAATATAGTTACGTTTTTTCATGTACAGTTAATTTATAATACAAAATTATCTAATAATCAGGCACCTACAGCTTATTATCATCCAAATGCTTCAAAAGATCCGCACCATCACTTGGTGTCTTCACTTTTAGCACATAAGTCTCGATCTTGGAAGTATCAAGAGGGTTAACAGTTGGAATACGCACCATTGAACCATTTCCGATCTGCGTATATGTCATATCCTTGGAAATAGCTATGTTCAACAATACTCTTAATCCGCCATCAGCTCTAATCAACACTCTTGATTTCTGTGTCTCTTTGTTTTTCAATACTTTTAAATCACCAACTCCCTTGTTGACGTATGGATTTTCCTTCGAGCTTGGATCGAACAACATCAACTTGGCACGCTTAGTATATAGAGTATCTTCTAATTCTTCTCCAGACACACTTTCCACTTTTTCAGAACCTAATTGAGCAACCGGAGCAAAGTCTCCTCCTGTCTCTTCTTCCTGCACTTTATCATCATCCTTGTCGGTATCCTTGGACTCAGAAGTAGTAGATTCTACAGAAAATGCATTAGTTGCCGAAGAGTTTCCGAATACTGACGACCCGTTAGTGGAACCAAGCGTGAATGCTGGTTTCGCGGAAGAGTCTGATCCCGAACTAGCTGTTGGGTTAAACGAAAACAGGAAGGCCGGTTTAGTGGAAGTTTCACTGTTTGAAGAAGTACCAAAACTTCCTGAACTCTTCTCTTTATCGTCTTTCTTGGTTTGCGAAAAGTTGAAGGTGGATGTAGATGACCCAAAATTAAATGTAGGTTCTTCCGAGCTATTTCCAGCAGACTTATTGTCGCCACCATTCTTTTGGCCAAAACCAAAGGTATTGCCATTGTTGGAACCGAATGACAAGGTCGTTGATGGCTTTACTTCGTTTTTCTTTTCAGAAATGGCTGAACCGAACGAGAACGGAGATGGTTGAGAATCATTCTTCTCGGAAGTGGCAGATCCGAAAGAGAACGAAGCTGGTTTAGAATCAGTTTTCTTTTCAGAAGAAACTGGTGGATTAAAACTGAACAATGGCTTGGGTTGTTCGGCCCTATTTTCGGTATCAGTTGGGTTAAAACTAGACAACGGTTTGGTATGTTCTGCATTCTTTTCGCCATTGGTATTTGATATTCCAAATGAAAATGTTGGTTTTGTCTCGTCTTTCTTTGCAGATGCTGTAATAGCAGAAGATCCGAATAATGTAGTAGGTTGCAGTTGACCAAATGAAAATGCTTGGTTAGGTTCGGCTGTAGCCGCAGTTGTAGAATTAAAGGCGAAATGCTTTTGGGTTTCCTTCTTTTCTTCACTGGAAGTCAGTGTGTGCGAAAATCCTGGCTTGTCGTTGTCTTTGTTTTCTACTGAAGCCGAACCAAATGAAAATGGAACGAGCACTGGGTCTTTCTTCTCAGTGGAAGCAGTAGAGTTGGTAGTTGGAGTAAAGGAAAATGCAGGTTTGGGTTCATCTGGTTTCGGCTCTTCAAGCTTCTTTTCTTCTGATTTAGCAGCATCGTTTGTAGTTCCGAAGTTGAAAAGACTATTTGCTGGTTTATCAGAAGGGAGCTTGAACACAGCGTCCTTGATTGGCTTGTTGAAAGTGAAGGTAGGACCCTTGATTTCGATCTCAGACTCGGAGTCAGAATCATCCCTTTCGTTCTTTTTGGCAAGTTTCTTGGGATCGAATGTAAATGGGGAGCTCTTTGTGGTTGGATTGGCTGTCAATGTGAACTTGGGTCCTTCCACCTTGACATCGTCTTCAGAGTCAGAGTCGGAGTCAGATTCTACTTGTATAGGTTCTTCCTTCTTTTCTTGAACAACTGGAATAATCGGCTTTGAAGCTGTTGGAATTGGAGGAACTACAGCTGTAAATTTTGAAACGGAAGGAGCTACAGTTGGCTTGAATTTGAATAATCCGTTGGTTCCAGTAGTATTACTGGTAGTTGCCGAATTGGCAGATGTGGAAGAGAGTCCCGTGAATGATGGGATGGTCGTATTGGACTCTGTAGTTGATGAAGAAATGTACTCTGCTTCAATGTCCTTGTAGTACTGGATATACTTATTAAGCAACGGAGTGAAGTTCGCTACGGTTCCCTCTGTGTTCTTGCTAGCAAGGGTCAGTACCAACTTGTTGTTCAATGC